>NW_004524828.1:1612335-1678145 GCF_000260255.1 Octodon degus | reverse complement strand
TTTTTTTTTTTAGCATTTTTTCTTTTATCCTAATAGTTTGTTGTTACTTTAAAGAAAGTGGGGCTGTTTTTGTTAAGAAAAAACAACCTACTTTTCTCTTACTCTATTAAATATGAAAAAATGAAAAATTTGATGTTCTGTATTAGCCAATACATCAATTAAAATTTATTGAGCACTTAGTATATGCCAAGAATTATGCTACAAGAACTATATACAATGTTTCCAGTAGGTATGCTGCTTCTTAAATTGATATAAAGTAGAATATAAGGACACTAATGGAGAATATTCTGAACCAATTCACTACCCAAAATTAGATTATCCAGAGTTAAGAGTTATATAAGCTTTGAATTTATGAGTAAGATAAGGGCAGGTAGAAAATAAAGCATACAAGATAGAAAAGATCTAAGAAAAATGAGGAAAGACATTTCTCTTGTGTGAAATGCTGCCCTGAGTTAGCAGCATCTCTAATGTTACACTAAATCACTGAGGATGAATGTAAACTTCTTGCCCGCATGGCAAAGGAATTGTAGAATGACTAAGAGGTAGTTAGTGCTGGAATTAGAGTTTGCTTCCACTTGATGGTGCTATTATGTTGCCCAAGATATGATAGTGAAGATTAATTGATTAATTTTAGAAATAAGCAACCCAAGGTTAATTTTATTACTTCATAAATAAAATAAATACTAATGTTAATGTATTGGTAAAGTCATTATAGTACTGAAATCAGTGAAAATAGTAACATAAGAGATACAAATTTAAACATGAGTAGATAAGATATAAAAAAGAGGCCTAATAGAATCAAACTGTCACATCTATAGTCAATTGCTCCCAAAGTAAACTTATAAAATATTGCATATTTTGTTACAAAAGTTAATGCCCTTTCATTTTTTTTTCTTTAAATCCAGAAAAAAATAATACCAGTTCTACAATCCTAATAGAAAACCATAGCTTCATAAATAGCCATGGCTACTAGTAGTGTTTGCTACAGATTCAATTCAGTTTATTATGTTAAACATGAGCAGTTCTAATTTTATTCTTGTTTATATTTTCACTTGTACTTGAAATGTACATGTTCATATTTGAAAGCCAGGAAGTGCAAGGCAATAGAGGTGCAGAAAAATCGTAACTCACTATTCATTGATTTAATTTTCCAAATATTTACCTAAAACTCTACCCAGCCAGGACTGGCTACTCCACATTGAATCAGATATCATAACTAAGCTAAGTGCTGCCAAAATCTACCAAAGACAAACATGTAGGTTTCAGAACAGAGCATGTCTGAGAGTGAATGAGCACAGAAGGCTGTGTGAGTGAAACAGGAAAAGCAACAGTTGAACAGAATGGTAGCTGTTTTCTTCTTTCTTCCCTGTGCTAGGCTAGAGAGGAAGGAAGTCACATATGTTTCAGACAGAAAGCCAGATGAGAAGAAATATATAGATTAATACTGGAGTCCAGATTTGGGTCGTGAAAGTAAATGTGAGTGAACGTCTTTCAACAGAGGGACAGACCTCTCATTCTCACACGCTGCAACTGATAATCATTCTTTGTGATGCAGTGGAAGGCAAGGAGAAAATGAAGGAGACGGTGAGGAGAACTGCTTGACACAAGTAATGAAGATTTGAAGTAGCCACTGAAAGGAATATGGGAACGAATTGATCAAGAGTTACTACAAAAGATTCGCCTGGAAAGTTGAAAGTCTGTTTTTTTTTTTTTTTTTTTTTTTCTTATTTTTTTTTTTTTTTTTAAGTGAATTTGCAACGGTCCTGATCTCCATTCTTTTTGCAACTCATCGCGAGCATTGAAAAAAAAATGTTGACATTGAAACCGTGTTAAAAATTACTGTTAATCATAGCGTTCTCCACTGTTGTCCTTTACTCAGTTAATGAAAAAGTACAGAGTTGTGAGTGTAAGAAACTGACGCCAAGTTCATTGTTCTCAAATATACACTGAAATAAGAATGAAAGAATTGACTGCGTCCCCATTTTAAAATTGTTACTTTAGAATTTTTAAACTATGATAAGCTCTTTTAGAGAATGTTCTTAATACATATTGTTATCACTCCATTTTCCCAGAATGTTTTTAATAAGAAGGTCTTTGTCCTTAGCTCTGAAACTTACAACTGACTTAACAATCAAGAGAGGTCTGTGCTGTAGCTGAAGTGCTACTTCCTGTATGAAGCATCTTATTTTTTTCATTTACTACTTGAACCTCCATTTTGGACAAAAATGACTTTCTCATTTATAATTTTTCTATTTGAATGCTACTTTTATTGTCTCTTTTTTTAAAGGACTTTCTCTTACCTAAAAAATCTAACATTTCATTATAGAAGTTAATTTCATGATAAAAGGAGTTAGAAAATCCCCTATTTCCCTGTTACCTACACACATAATTGGGTAGAGTTTCAATACTTTCAGGTTTACACTGCCCCAGTTATGCCTAGAAGACAGTAAGGGATGCTAAATCAATCAGGAACTTAACAAAAAAGTTAACTAATTACATTGAATGATCAGTTGTTTGTTTCTAAAAATACTGGGGCTGATAACAGATTGAATACGAATATGGTTTGAAACTTCAGGTACTGTTAAGGGCTATGTCCTATTTCTATCCACTGGGGCAGTGAGAATTACACTTGTCAATTTCATGTGTAGCTTTCTACATTTCAACATTTTTCAAATTTTGAAGAGGATTGGAGGGTTGATTATAATTTTATATGTAGAAAATATGTTCAACAAAAGCATTTATGAATTTATTGAATTTTAAAATGCACAAAAATTGGTATGTTGAAATCTATCCTGAAGTTGTGGTCAGCTTTCCCTTGGCACTGAATCTGCTTGTGCAATAGAAAAATGAATTGTGCCTCCTCATTTTTTTTCACATCTTTATAATATAATAATTAGATCTACAATTTCATGCAGAACCTGCTAATTCAGTTCTGATCCATCTAATTGTAATTGATTGATTTTTTTCCCTTCGATGCATTTTACTGAGAGTTATACTGCTTATCAAATATGAACATTTGGTCGAACAAACACCATTTAATTTGACAAATTACAAAGATCTATTTCAGAGAACTTTGTAGAACAAAATAATTGTTATTGCTTAGCGTATCAAAACCACCAACAAAAATCCCTGAATTTAAGCATTGAATTTAATACAGTATATCCCATTACAATATTTTTCCCTTTCCATTTTATCTTTTCAGTGTTACCTCTGGATTGTAATGTTAGCTGCAGTGCCAAGAACCTATACTTTTGCATTCCTTCTTAATTTCCACAACTAGAGCCAATATTTCCCACGTGTCAGTCACAATGCTAGATCGGAATAAGCAACTGTTGAAAACAACAGGGATATTTCAAATAATCACCATGGCATATTGGGAGATTTGTTTGGGTAAATTGTCACAGCACTCCCCAGTTCTGTTTATATTATTTGCCTGCTGACTTTGTTACTGTATTTCTTATTGTTTAATATACAGCAACTAGCTCAGACACCTGCAGAGATGCTCAAAATCAAACTAGTCTCCAACTACAGAAAAGCATTTTCTTAATTCAAATAAAAATTTATTTTCTCCAGTTTTTCAAAGCATATGGCACAGCACGCCCAATTTCTACAAAATTTCATCCAAATAGTGTTGTGGTAGCAATGATGGTTTTTCAAGCAAGATTGCTCAGAGGAAAAAATAATAAAAGTAAGGCTTTCCTTCTGATGAATCCTGAAAATAAAATCATCTTCTTCCAATCCACCCAGATGGATCAGCTTCGCTTTCCAGAGGAGCAGCAGCATAACCTAGTGGAAAAACCCCAGACCAGGATGGGTAGACGAGTTCACAGCTCTAGCCTCGAGACTGCTAATTATTCCTTGACACACCAGCGAAAATCTAGCACTTGTAATCAACTCCCTGAGAGTAAAGAAAAAATGGGGATTTGGTGTTAGGTCACTTCTAATATCAGAACAATTTAAAAATCATAATAAAGTGAAATTGCACATATAACTATATTTCAACTATTTGTTTTTAGTATCAACTCAGTGATGAAATGCCATGTTCAGGTGAACTTTGGATACACACACATACAGATTTACATGAATTTATTTGTCTCAATAGTGCGTGCAATATAAAGGATTTTGATATTTTACTTCTTAAACATTTAAAAAATTATACAGGTGTAAGTGTCCCTGTGCATATAGGTACTGTATATATTCTGCATATAATACATTTATATTTTAACTAAACATAGGACCACTTTAAGGTAGAGTACATTTTCTTGAATTTAATACTTCTAATTCTTTATAAGCAGAATATATTCATTGAGGGAAAGAAAGCTCCTGTCCGAGAGAGGGACAGGAGGGGGTCCCCAGTAGGTTGTCCCCAAATACTTCTAATTTTATTTATTTTGGTGTTAAAGGATATATTTTACAGGTATTGCTTGCAAGTGTTGTTCATAGCAAACTATTTAAATTTTTGTAATCTAGAGATACTTTTATATGGGTACAAAAGATTCATCTAGAAAAATAATTTAGATAAGAAAAAATATTTTAAAACATTTTTACCCAAAAATATATTTAGATGATGTATCATGACTTTAATGGCATAATATTATTTAAAAATATATAACGAAACTATAAGAGCATTTGAGGCTTACAAAGAGATTGTAATACAGTTCTGAATCTCAAATCCATATTGAGAAATAGAAGCTGGCTACATTAGCAATCATAAATTATATATGTATAAGTATATATATTCTAAGAATTTGATTGAGATACATTGGATATCTCATTTCTAGATACAGAATTTAGAAGCAAAATATGCTATCATATCAGTGAACAAGTACAGCAGGAATAGAAAAGGTGGCTTTAAAATTACAGCAATCACCGTTGCCATTTCTATCCTTTTCTGGTTGGATCTTTAGTCAGTGGTTCATAATTTCACTGGGATTAATTTGCTGGCACTCTGAAGACACTTATCTTATTTTCTGGAATTCAGAAAGGGATCAGCCTCCACACAATCTATTTCACTTATCTTTCAGAACAGCAGCACATGATGAAAGGAGATTCATGTTGAATGAATATATTTGTCATTGTCCGTGGAGCCTAGATTATAAGAATATGACCCAGATGATTTTTTTCCTGAACACAATAAGATACACTTATGCATAAATAAATCCTAAGCAATTTAATAACTCTCATTCTTGCTAACTCCTATATTTAGTCCTAATTGATATCCTTACCTTAATCATAACTTATTTGCCTTATTAAAAATATATAGTCTTTATTATGAAAGAAAGCATAGAGCTTCTTATAAATATTTGCACAATAAGTCATTAAGTGACTTATTTGGACTCATTTATTTTTGAATCGATTTTAATTGCAATCGGGCTTTTTAAAACATCATTTATGTGGATGTCAAAATACACATTCATACTAGTTTTTACCTGAACACACACAAAAACATACATCCACACATAGATAGATAATATAAATGGAAGAGGACTAGAGGTAACATAAATAATTTTAAATATTCCTCTCCTTTCTTCTATACAAATAAATCTGGTTTCTGTGGATTTTCCTCATTTTATATATGAAAAAGAACAGAGAAATCAAGAGACAAGCAGACTCAATAAAACATAAATCAAAGTGCTAAACTTGTGAAATCTTGATAGATGCAGCTTCTCCAGGAGTGACAATATACGGGACACATTTCACTTTTAAACTTTTCCCATTAGTTTTTTGACAGGAGTACACTAGTTCAGCTTTAATGAGATTCTAGTGTAAAAACTTCAGGGCTAAGTAAAAGAAACAAATCAAAAGGACCGAATGATTGCCATTTAATGTGAAAGAATGAAAGTGCAAACAATCATTGTATGACATCTAGCGGGGCTAGTCACTGCAGAGTGACAGGTAGAACAATTCAAAGTTACTGATCTAAAGAAGGAATAACAGCTTATATGTTTGAAGTGCTCAGAAGATGAAGAAATAAATCAGACTCTGAGATAAGACATGGTTAAACTTTTTAAATTCCATGCTTGATTGTCAATATCATTTGAATGGCTTTGTACACATCTTTTTCTGAAATCAGGTGATGGAGGGAATTAATTTTTGAACTTCTCTATGCTATTATCATTTAGACTCCACACATTTTTAAGCTAAATAAGAATATCACTGATAATATACTTTCATAATAAAAAACCTTTTACTGGTTGACTCTGTACATAGTAACAACTCATATTTGGAGTTATACTGTTAGATAAATTTAAAGAATACAGATTCTGATTTGAAAAGTTGATTATTATCCTACTCAAAAATTTAATTTCGTATTTTCCTCTTACAAAGAAATATCATCATTTTATTTTCTATAAGCCTTCTTATCATTGAAATAACCCAGTCTAGTTACTGCTAGAAACAATAATCTGTAATTGCTCCTTTCAGTCCTAATTTGTCCTGTCCCTACTTTTTCATCTCAATCTAATCTAAACCTATTTGACCAAATAAAATGATATTTACCTCATCCTCTGTTACAAGCTTTCAAGATTACAGGCTTCAGGAAAAATCAATACAAAATACCAGTTTAGCAGCAGGTTTGTGCTCAGTAAGAATGCTAACTTTTCTTCCCAGTATTTCTCACTCGCAGGTACCCTGCCGTGAAGCAGAACTCAGACTGTTAAAAAGAGAGGGCCCAAAACCTTCAGTGATGTGCTTGGTGCTAGATGAGTAGCCACTTTAAGTTTACAAGCCAAAGTGGAGTGTGTGGTCGAGCTCCCAACCTTTAACGCTTGTTTCTGCGTGACATATCTTACAGAGTTCACAGAAAGGTGGGTTCTTGACCTCACAGTTGATTTTTTTCAGACTCAAATACCATCTTCATTTATTATTTATTTGTTTCAAGCAGTTGGGACTTGAGGTATCATCACACTGACTGGTTGATTTAAGGAAGTGGCCACCTCTCTGTGGGGGAATCCCATGAGAGTGAAATCCTATTACCTTCCAAAAAGATTACTTCATTTACTTCCCAGAATAAGCTTTTGATGAAAACATTAGAATGTTGAGTTTGTAAACAACCAAGAATTCTCAGAAGCATTGCTCTTTTTTTTTTTTTTTTTTTTTTGATGTTTCCAGTGGAAGCTTATTTTGCTTTTATTTTCTTTTCTTTTGTTCATGTCCTTTCTAAACTTAAGACTTTGTGAACAAGAATAGATTGATTCTTGTAAGCAAATATCTTGCTGGTATATTAAACTGTGGCATGCCAGAGCTATTTGATAGCCTAACGCATACAACTCATTCTAGGTCTTCAATCTTTTCAAAGAACTTTGAGATCCCTTTTTATTATAGCCATCTATTAACTGTTTTCCACTTCAAATAAAGTTTGTATTGAAAGTGTTCTAAATAGATTCGTTCTTATCTTCATTGGGTGGTGACATGTGTGATTGTAATACTTTTCTTTTCTAAATGAAGTTGCAAGCAAAATTTTTTGAACTATTGTATTAGTCTTTTTTCTACAAATATCTCCTAAGTGTTTTCTAACTACCACAATCGAAAAATAAACACTATGGCATTTTCAACGGTATTAGAACGTGGAGTATGTGGTTTTTTCCATTACTTATTGACTTTTTAAAAGAATATACATATATATATATCATATATGTATATGCACTAAGTAGTAGGAAGAAGCTCCCACTTAATGAAAACTAATAATAAGAATATTCATTCCAAAATATGAACAAAGTCTATTACAACAACTTGCATTCTATGACTTCTCCTGACTCAATAATATCTAATATTAGAATACATGTTTTACAAGCTACTGTTTCTTAAAGGTTACCACTTCTACTACAAAAAGAATTTTTGAAAATTCCAAATAGAATAATTATATAGTGTCCTTAGATCTCTCATTCAATTGGTATTTTTCTGGTTTAAAAAATTTTCAGTTAACATGTTCTTTCATATTAAATATATGTGTTCAATGATAATCTCAAATTATAGAATTCTCAGACCTAAATTGTTATGTATTTTGATTCAGAAGACTTATAAAAATAGAGTGAAATAATTCTAATTGCCTTTGATTTCTTTATGAAGTACAGTTTTGTATCTGTATGTATGATCTAGATTAATAAAAATATCCAGCAAACATTTCCAAACTTGTCCAATATTAAATATTTTGTTTTCATTACATTATCAAATTTCAAAATGATGCTACTATAAAATTATAGCTCAAATATGGATAAGTACTATATCCCTTTTCAGAATTCTAAAATTAACACATGAGCATTTGAAAAATTAATACACTAAATGAAGGTTCTAACATAGTATTCATATTTATAAGATTTTATAATTTTCTAATGACATTCACATCACTATAGTGTTGACACAGTATCAAACAGCACAAAACAAACACATGTAATCCCTAATATAAATTCATTAAAATAGTCATAGTAACATAAGCCTAAACACAGAATAGTAATTTCTATGTTTTTTTTTCTGGTACCTTGCACTTAGGTAGCAAATTTAACTATTGCCCTCCAAACAAATAATAGAAATTATTAAATAACTAGAAACTTTTCTTTGAGTAAAACATTTGCTGCTGCAAGATGCACAAAATCATTTATCTTATGTACTGTACCCTGATGTGAAAATCATTAAGTCAAGCATTATTTTGAAGGTTGCCATATCTAAAGTTAATGGATTCAAGCAAATAATCATATCCATCATCCTATCTTGCATCATATCCTCATTTTGTACTTTATAAATATAAATATATATATATATATGAATATCACATTCAGTTTAACCTTACATACATAAAAATATAAATGATTGCTCCCTAAATTACCTAGGATTATGAAGCAGCTCTCCATATATAAAAAACTACTTCAGACTGGGTATGGTGACATGTGCCTGTAATCCTAGAACTTGGGAGGCTGAAAACAGTAGGATTACTATGAGTCTGATCTGTGTAGTGAGACACTGTAGACTCTGTACTAAAGAAACAAAAACATTAAAAAAGACCTATTTATAGGACTGGGGATATAGCTCAGGGGCACATAATCTCCCTGGCAAGCACGAGGTCCTAAGTTTGATTCCTATTACCAGAACCAAATAAAAAAAAAAAAAACACGCAAAAAACAAACAAATAATCAAACAAAAACTGCTGCTTCACCATTTTTGTTCTTCTGTCTTAACCTTTATGTTGCAGACTTCACTAAATGATTTTGAAAAGTAAAACACCTAAAATTCATTTCCCAGTCTGATTATTGCAAAACATGCCCTGTTTTAGGCAAACAATGAGCTGCAATTAGTATCAGTATTATTTTATGACTTTTGATTTTGTGGAGCAAATTGGTTTATAAAACTTGAATTCATTAGAACTTGTTCTCTTTAGGAAGATGGTAAGTGCAAGAACTTATCAAAGTGTGTTTCAGGCATTTCGAATTAGTAGTGAAATAAAACATCTGAGTATTAATATTTGGAAATAATTCCAAAAGCCTCACAACGCCTTGTAGACAATCACCAGTGTCTTTGTGTCCTTATCAGGTAAATCATATACACCAACCATGCTATCATTCCAACCACAGATGCAGAGAACAAAGTAGGTCCCAAGGGACCACATGGTCTGGATGGCTTCATCGTTTCAAAATCAGGCCAGGCCTGCTTCTGGTGCAGTAGGACACTGGAGCTGCATGGTGGAGCTAGTTGCTCAGAGCATGCAAGCACCAAGGTCACGAGGGGGTGATCTGCAGACAGCAGGAGAAGCTAAGTGAAATGTAGACTACTGTCATGCTTTTAGCACTTATTAAGGAGATTGATATGAATATGTGGCTGATGGCTTGTGTAGTTAGTTTGTTTGCTCACATTATCAAAAAAAAAAAAAAAAAAGCTCAAGATTTGCTTACTCTACGTCAGAAAACTCTCATTTCATGTTAGACGTTTTTCCCTCTAAATGATCTTTTGTGAGCTTCACTGATTAAGTAACCATCCAATACGAACTTATAAATGTTATTTGTGGTTACAGGATATCCCAATGCTAGCAGGGAATTTGAGTCATGGAAGAATGGGAAAGCTATTTTGAGTAATTCTATTGAAAAAATAGTGAGAAATGAAAAGAACAGAAGGGGAAAGTAAGCAAACTAGAAGCAGCGCTATCAACACTAATTTAATGAAATGCAATTTTGAACTACCTCATACACACAATATAAAGCAAATACATAATCGATTTATGTATATTATTTAATCACACACACACACACACACCCCTACACAAGACAGCACATATACCTCCAGCAGAGAGTGTCTGTGTTGGGCTGCTCTGTCGTGTGCATTTCCAGCATTTACTGCTCACGGAAATAGCGCTTACACGAGCAGGGTTGGCACTGAAGGTGCTCTGTCGATCACTCATATAATGTCACCCATGTTTGGAAAAATGAGAATATAGACTTAGAATTTCTATTGTGTGGAATATTAATCTTTTGATACGTAGTTTGAATTTAATTTTCTTCCATAACAAAATCAGCTTTTTGTCTACGTATTTCTCAATATTTCTTCAGCTGAAGGAAATATTTATTCCATTTGAGTGCGCCATTTATAAACAATGAGCTCTGTTAACAGGTTACAGCTTCTGTTTTTTAACCAAATGTCATGACTTTGTCACATCTAACTTAATTAATAATTTTAATACCTGTACCACAGTCACATTCACTCATACCTGAAACACTTTTTTCTCATAATTGAAACATAAGTACTCACTGCCCGCTAGCAGCATTTGGTAGATATAATCTACAATTTCTTTTATCCTAAAGATCTTCCTGTTTTTTTTTTTCCTTTATACTCTTTTGTGAGTGTGTGTGTGTATGTGTGTGTGTGTGTGTATGTGAAAATTGATTCATTTGACTTGCTCAAAATCCACCTGCTTCCTTGTGACATCATTTTACTTTGAGCTTTTATTTTTAGTATTTGAATAGACTAGAAAGAATGTTCCATACATTGGGCTACATCTTTCGCATGGCATTATACCATGTGGTACCTACTATTAGCTCATCTCAATTTGATGCCAGTAAGCTGTTAACACAATAATGGTACCGAACAAAATGAAGCTCCAGGATCTCAGAGGTATCCTGCAATAAGCATTCATTCTTTTGGACCCATGTGTCAGCTGTTTTTCTACAAATCTGTACATGAGACTGCAGTGACTGGGGGAGCTCAGGATCCTATGTGTCTCATCCCTCTTGGAGCAGCAGTTTTATTCTAAGAAAAAATGGAAAAGGCATGGAGGATAAGTCGAAATCCATGTAGTTTCTGGAAGCCTGGCCTTGCCACTGGCCTAGTATTTCCACAGATGTGCTGCTGGCCAAAGCAAGTCACAAAGCCAGGCCAATGCAGATCTGACAATAAAAGAGGGACCGAGGCTGTGTGTCAACCTGCTGCACACTTTTATCAATGCTAAAAAGAGCCACTGAGTTCATGCGATCTTAACCTGATTCAAAGTTTTGTCTATAGCTTTTCCCTTGTGATTTTCAGCATCCATGAATGATTTGATATCTAGATGAATATTTTTAATTTTTCAGGAGTTACAAAGTACGTATTCTTCTTTTGTGTGTGTGGCTGGCTCAGCCCTCCCTGGGGGTGGGGCTGATGTGGCATGTGGTGCCAAGTACTGCAAGGCAGTCCCTGCATTTACCTAAGTTATCTCCCTGGCCCCAAAATGCATATTCTTGATGAATTTTTTGCTCCTTTTGCTTTGACCAATCAGAATTATTTACAAAAGACTTTTCCCTCACTGTTGTAGGCTAAATGCTCTCCCATTAAAATTCATATACTAAAGCTCCAGTTTCACTATGATACTTGGAGCTGGAAACTTTGAAAGATAAAAGATTTAGTTAGGATGTGAGAGTAGGGGTCTTATAAAATGTCTCTCTCTCTCTCTCTCTCTCTCTCTCTCTCTCTCTCTCTCTCTCTCTCTCTCCCTCCCTCCTTCCTCCACCCTCTCCTTCACCCTCTCCCTCTCCCTCTATCTCTCCCTCCCTCCCAGAGTTTAATTCAAGAAAACTGGGGCACTATGTAAGGAAGGAAGTTAGCCCTCACCACACATAATGGGCTGGCACTTGACATTGAAATTGAACTTCCCAGTCCTAAGAACTGTAAGGAGTGCATTTATGTCATTTAAGACAATTCTTACAATATTTCAGCAGGCTAAAACACTCTTCAACTATTTTGTTATCCTGAAATAGCCTCAGGAAGAAAAAGCAAACTAAATGTTTTTTTTTAATTTATCAGTTTTCAGAATATTTAGCTGATTTTCTATTAATATCCAATAGCAATAGGTTTATGGAATCTACCATCAAGTTCTCAAAGTCCTAAAGCAATTGGTGTATATCTATCTACTGCATTCATTGTTAAAAGGGTATACATTTCAAAATGTGATAAAAAATCTTTCTGTTTTGTTTTGTTTTGGTAGTGCTGGAGACTGAACACAGGACATCAGACATAACTGACAAGAACTCTGTTCCCAAGCTACATCCCCAGCCCTTTTTTATTTACTTACACTTTTATTTTGAGACAAAGTCTTACTGCCTGGCTCATGCTGACTTCCAACTTGGAGGTCTTCCTGTGTCAGGCACCCCATGAATTCATTTAAACTAATAATTATTTAGTTAATATGTGTCACAGGATCAGTGTTTGGTAACATTTTTGGTTAAACAAGATGTTCCAATTTCCTATTGAATATCTCACATTATCCATTTGTCATTGCTCTTAGTGGGGTTGAATATTTAGAGATCACCATCTGAATATTACTACAAGTAAATACCTTTCTAAGAAAAAAGTTTTGTTACTACCAATTCAAAATTAAATTTAAAAATATTTTTTGCATTGAGCTGTAATAAGAATTTTCATTTATGTACAGAGATGACAACACTGGTTTCATTAGTATGACAAAATCATTTTTAATTTTTACTGAATATTTCACACACTCTGCAACATTACAGCCAGTACCTGACCAAGACTACAGTGAATTTTCTGATTTCAGTACAGTTCTTTTCCTGCAATAAACCAGACTGAACTCACTGGCCACTTACCCTGTACCTAGTTTTGTTGGTGAAATAAGATTGTTCACAAACTGTTATTATATATATATTTAAAAACAAGATAACAAAGTGCAACTGTTATGAAAACTAACAACACTTGAAATCTATTCAATAGGGATCCAGAATTAATATATTTTAAAGGCTATCCTCATTTATTCATCCTTAAATAAATAGCTCCAGGTATCAAATGATTTACATGCATTTGGAAAATCTTCTGATTTTTTTCAGGAGGATGGTGTGTTCCACAGGCTCTCAATTAGACATTTTATGTCTAAAATAATGGAGAAATGAAGAAAACATGAGGTGATAGATGTAATATTTAAATATGAATAAGTTTGAGAGAAATAAATAACAGTAAATAGATTAACAATGTATCAACATATTCAACATTTGTACAAATATGACTTAAAATAAGGATATTAGGGAATTCAAGAAAAATATGAATTC
Source organism: Octodon degus (assembly GCF_000260255.1). Taxonomy (NCBI): domain Eukaryota; kingdom Metazoa; phylum Chordata; class Mammalia; order Rodentia; family Octodontidae; genus Octodon; species Octodon degus. The sequence continues at coordinate 1,664,631 of NW_004524828.1, read as the reverse complement.
CATGGTGCAGAACCCAGACATGTGGTATTACTGACACACATTAACATTATGAATGTTTGGATGTGAACTACGTCACCAGGAGAGGACTTCTTCAATTGTTAGTCTTTTAATTTCTTTCTGTCATGGAGTCTGGTACCTTCCATTTAACTTGAATGCCACTAGGTGGAACTTCAGCACTCATGGGAGTATAAAACAGACACCTACCTATGGTTCCTGGTTGAGAGGACAAAGGTAAATCATGCCTCCTCCCAAAAATGTCTTTAAAAAAAAAACCATGGACATGACCTCATGTTTACAGTAAGATGAAAAGTGTTTTCATAACTTTCCTCAGCAGCGATACCACATTTTTATCCTAGTAGCTACCTTACAAAGAGTAAGTTCCTGTTGCAGTTCAAAATAGCAAGCTTTTTCTACTTCATTAGTTATCTTAGAACATGACTTCTGCCACACTTACTCCACAATTGTTACTTCTTAGCAACTATAACAATGACAATATTCTCCATTGCGAATCATAAGGACTAATCACAAGCCCATATATTTTCAACTGTAGGAGAAGTCATTATTTTGTAGTCTACTCCTTTCTCTGCGTGAACTATTTTTGATGATAGGTGAACTATTTTCACTTTTATTCCTACAAGCATCAATTTATATCTGGGTGTCATGGTTCTAAGATTAGAATAAAAGCTGTATTCAAAATAAATGGACTTTTCACTTGATAAAAAAAATCAACTTAAAATTTACCATCATGTCTTTTAAAAGTATAATATGAAAACAAGCTTGTCTCTTTGGTCATTCTCCACATCTTTTAGAATTTCAACCATGCGTGTCAAAGTACAAAGGCTTCTGTTGCTTTCTAAGTATCCTGATATCTCTACTTAGCTCTCATTAGAAGTGAACGAGGGTGAGTGTAGTGCAGAAAACTTATTTGTTCTTTGTTCTTTTGTGCTGTATTTGTGACTCACCTTGCATGTATGGAAAAGATCACTTATTTAAGAAGTTATTCTTTAAGTAATCAGGAAATCCACTGAAGTTGAAATATAAAATGTTTATGCTGTTTGGGAAATAATCTACTTAATAGTAAGAATTTTCATTACCCAGAAGGTAGAACAAAAAGTGACACAAAATAGGCAAAACATACCTTTTGCTAAGTGGAATCTTCCAGTCATAGGGTGGCTGAGCAACCATTTGCATGAGAAAGTTGTTTAGACTGTGCGTATTAAAGAAAACTAAATATTTAATATGCATACATTCTTCCCTCCCAGAATTCCATGCATTAAAGCTCAGACAGGAGATGAGGGAGATAGCTTGGTGGTCTAAGTGCCTGCCTCTCAAGTACAGAGACCTGAGCTTGATGCCTCATACCGCATGCTGTCTGGGCCCCACACTGAGCTGGCCACCAATCAGGGCGTGGCGTCTCACGTCTGCAGTCTCAGTGCTTGGGAGGATGAGACAGGATGATCACTATGAGTCTGAGCTGTGTAGCAAGACCCTGAACCAAATAAATAAATACTTAAGACAGGTATTACAAGTAAATTGTGTAACTGAAAAAAACAGCAGACAGCCTTGTAGTTTATCAAATTATTCAGCAACACAGGAATGACCTCAATAATATAAAGGTATAATTGCATTCTAACTGAAAAGAAATGAACAATTTGGCTTTATTCTTGATTCCAGAGATGGTGGTCCAAGATACTTTGCTAAGGATTAGGTCACTTATGTATTGCATTATTCATAAATTTATTGTGCTAGAGAAGATTACTCCTGAAGCTATTGTTCCAAATATCTATCATATTTAGCATTAATAATTTCTTGATTTTTCACACAGATGAATATCCAGTGAATTCAGACTTCTGCTTTGACCTGGCTTTTTTCTTTTGAATATAGAATATTTTTAAATGAACTCTATAGTACTACTTAGCTGAAGACAGGATGGAAAGAAAATCACCAAGACCTAACTGGAAAATTTCCTAGGAATGCTAGACACAAAAGAACTAAAGGTAACAGATGTTTTAACAAAGGCAATGTAAAGCCCAGATGTTTGAAATATTCACATATTAATTGGACAAGTGAGAGTCATATTTTCATTTTTTTCAGTAATCATTACACTTCTTTGGTTTATTTATTTTTTTTTTTACAAACAGTGGTCATAAGAGAAGAGATACTAGAAAACAACAAAATATTGTCCCTCATGGTTTTCTACAAGTGTGTGGCAATTATAAAAGAGTACTAGATATTCATATTTAGGGAATATTTTTAAAAGATTATTGAAAATGATATGGCAAGAATATTTTACTTTTCTCATAGATATTATTTGAGACATGTGTTGGGACTGGGATAACCCAATTTAATATTCTGTGAGAACTATTAATTTTATGTACCTACACAGGACAACACAAATTTTAGAAACATTTAAAAATATGTAGTCTTTCCCAGTAGTGAAACAATAAATCATCACTGTCATCATATATAAAACCTTTGGCTATTTTATAAGATGCCCAAAGCATGTGAATGAAGTGATTTTTATTAACAACTATGAAACATTTAGAATTTCAGGTTTGAATCTTTTAAAAATTTGTATGTTTGCAATTGGCATACTGTGCATTATTTGATGAAACATGAAGTATAACAGCATTTTAGATTTTTCAGCCTATCATTTGTCTGCAATTTATTTTTTAAATTTCAGGATACTTTTTGATACATTTCATTCATGATTTCTGATTTTAAATAAATAAGTTTCATGTTAAAAACCAAAAGAAATAGAAACGGAAGGCAAAATTATGTTCTATGCACTAAAATTCTACACTGCATTACACACACACATGCACTAAAATTACATTCACTTAAATAGAATCAATATAATATTCTGAAATAGAAATTTATTTTCTTTATTGGAGGAAAATGGAGTCTTTCTTTTAATAGACTCTGTATCCCAAGATGATTTTAAAATATTTCCACTTAGACAAGCTGGCTGCTATTACATGAGTTTTCAAAGCTTGCCAAAGCTTTAGAAGGAATGATGAAAATTACTATTGCTCGATCTTCAGGTTTCCTTTGTTTCATGAAGGGCTAAGATAGCACTTTTGTCATTTTTCTTTCAGCTCTAGTCTTTCATCATAAATATCAAAGCATGCAATTATACTTTCTCAGATCCTACAATATTTTGCCTGTTTTACTATCCATGGTAATGGTGTTTTCTGTCTTTTTCACAAGTTTTTTATTTATCTTATTAAAACTCAAATGAATTTCACAATTTGTTGAACAACATTGATTTTTGAGACTCACAGAAGGGCAATAACAATTAGGGTTATAAAATATTAAAACAATAGTGATATTTTTTATTAAAATAGCATCAGATTGTGAGATATTTATTTACTAAGTGAAGTGGCACAGGGACCACATCTGTATCAGAAGGATTTGTCCTATAAATGGGCTTTCATAATGAGTCTAAATAAGTTTTTCTATATCAATTTTATCCCCTATACGATGTCTGTTTTCTAAATAAGCATTTCTCTATCTCAGCACATATTTCAAAATCTTACATCAGATTTTTGGTTCGTGAATGTTTCATTAATTTTAAACTCTACATGTACAACATGAATCAAAGTGATGATTAGCACTAGTTTTCTATTTGATTCTTGGAACCAACTACTAACACAACATACAAAATAAATTAAGATAGCCAAGAATGGTAAGTTTTTAGGAACCATGTCCTCTCTGTAAACATTAGATAAAGTCCTAAAAGGTTACAAGCCACATTAACATCTATATTAAAATCTATTTCTACATTTGTTAGGATTAATGTTTGAGAAATTTCTGAGAAGAAATTACATCTCGATATAATACCTCTAGTGATCACCTAAAAATGTATTGTGTCTGGTCCTGAAGCCAGATAAACATATTGCAAACCAGTTTCTTCTCTTGTAAATGAATGTCCTGTGACAAATTACTGAACCTCTATAAACTCAGTTTATTACTTATAAACTGCATTCAATAATAACAATGATCACAGGAACAACTTGGAAGGATTACATGAGAAGATACAGATGAAGAATTTGGCCCAATGACAACTAAATGAATAAATTCATTGTTATTTTTAGCTTTTATTAACTTATTGGATATTTCAGTTTGTTGTATTAATTTTATGCATGTAAAAAAGTTCTGGCATCCAAAATTGTAAAATAGGTGTATTTTATGAAGGATGCACCATCCTTATTGCCTCAGTTAAAAAAAAAAAACATATATATATAAGCTTGCTTTAGAAAGCTAATCTGAGACTAGTAATACAGACTGCTGCTTTGATTTAAACGAGGGGAAGCCGGCAAATAAGGATAAGGAAGAAGGAAGTTCCCAGAGATCAAGCAAGACATAAAACAAAAGCAGAACACGTTAAGAGTACAAAAATAAGAAAGAGTGTTGAGCTTGGTCAAACCTGGAAAACACTCAAACACACAAAACAAGGGAAACATCGTAGTCACGTTAGTGTTGGGGAAGAGTTAGGAACAAGAGTAAGAGGGAATTTTCCTTACAATGACTAACAACAATCTGTTATTGCTGTTAAAAGAATATTTTCTATGAGGTAAAGTGGCTAAAACACGTTTTGTGTGGAAGGAAAAGCAGACTTAAAATCTTGGCCCACATTCAAGCACACCACCATCTTTACTACCAGTGTCTTTTTCAACAAGCTAAGGACTGTACGACGCCTGTTTCTTTGTAAAAGTGAGTATATGCAGAGTGCTGGCAGAGGAGAAAGCACTGAGTGTGAGGCTTGTCAAGAAAACATGACCACAAGAATGCATATGGAAATGCTCTTGGCTCAGCACCTTTAGAGTGGAAAAACTCGAGAAAACATGTTCATCCTTAAATCACATTAAAGTCCACAATCTAACTTCCACACTATTGAAAATTATATGGAAATTGAGAGCAGGTAGTTAGGGACACACTGCTCACAAAAATGTTTATGTTAGACGCATAAACCAAGACGTAAAAGCTCAGATAAAATCAAGTTTTTATTCATTAAAACAAAAGCTTGAGAAGAATGAACAGCAAGCTGTGAATGATCCTCAAGCCTAGGGATAAAAAACTCAAGAAGGGGTGTGGTAGGAGGAAAACTATCCACCTTTTTTTCTAAATATATCTTTGTATTTTCAATTTTGAGCATAAAAATAAAGCTATATGTAATTATTAGTAAGTTATTTACATGCACATTGACATTGACCTTTCAATATATTTCATTATTTGTTTAAAAAAAATCCCTGACATTTCTTTTAGATTTCAAAACTATGAAGGCTGCTACATCTTTGTAACAAAATCAAAGAACAATTAAGTATCATAAATTACCAATTCTACAGACAAAGATTAATATGGTTGACAATGCCCAATTCTGAGGAGGATAAACATGTTTAGAGGTCAAGCTGCCAATATGTATCTAATTTCTAAAAGGGCACACCGTTTCACTCAGCAATTTCACTTGGGGAAATTTATGCCATGGAAATAAATCACACAGTACATTGAATATACAAAGAAACATTGCATACATTTTTTTCTCATTTGAATAAAATTTATATCTTCTCCTATCTGGGATCACATACACATCATGATCACATCATACAATTGTTTTTGAAGTAATTAAAAATAATATGGTAGTTTTATGCATTAATAGGATGACATGCCAGTAATAATTGTTGCATGAAAATATGTAGTTGCAAAAGGAAATACAAGTGCTGCAGTACGGATCTGTATTGCCTCCCCAAAAGTCATGCATTTCAAGATGACTGGATCACAGGGGTGCTATACTCACAAATGGATTCGTCTAGTGATAGCTCATAACTAACTTACTGTTAGGGCGTGAAGCTTCATTAGACGTGAGACATTAGATGTACGATTTGGGAGGGCATCTTTCCTTCCATGGGTCTTCCCGTCACTCCCTGCTTCTTCACCGTAGCTCTTCTCCACAGCAGGCATTGCTACCTTGCCATGAGGTAACTGTTTCATGGGTGGAAACAAAGAAAAAATAATCACAGAAGTAAATGTCTGTGACCAAATGAAGAGTAGGGGACAGCGTCACAAGCAGCAGGAGATAGCCCAATGCCAGCTCACGGGGCAGCAGGTGACAGTCTTCACATATTAGAACAAAATTAAAAACAAGGGACTCAAAGACAAAAGAGGAAAACACCCAATCCAGGGCCTCAATCAACAAAGGAAATGGAGTGTGAGTAACACTGTCATCAAAATTGAAGAAGCTAGGTTCTTCAAAAGTGAAGTGTCTCACTTGTTAGAATAAGGAAAGTTTTCTGGGAATAAAACAGCCCAAATGAGGGTAATAAGAGCATCTACTAGAGAGAAACTAAGAAAGTGACAATGTCTACTGCAGCTGAGACACAATGTTTGTTATTTTGGGAGAGGAAATCTAGGTCACAGGAAACAAAAATAAATAAATAAAAAGACAGACGTACAAGAAAATTAAGTTCTGAGAGCAAAAAGTACAACTAAAATGAGCTCAACTCTAACAAATTTCATTTTTCAGAATAATTTTCATACATTTAAACAAGCAAATATACTTGCTTGACCTTCATGTCTGCAAAGATAGCAGATTAGAAATGTTAAAATTTCTCACACTTGAAAATATTTAGAAATTTCAACTAAACTATGTAAAAGGAATATTTTGAGCACATTTCTGAGGGCACAAAGCATAAAGAGAAATGTTAGAGATAGAAAAGTAGATGAAGTAGAAAAACCAAAGTTATGAACGAATGGTAAAGTCATCTCTGTGTCATGGGTGTTCAGTCATCAAAGAGCATAGACTAGGTTTTCGAGGAACAGGATGTAAGATGTAAGTGGGGCTCAGACTCAGAGAAGAGGCAAAACTGATTTCATTCATTAACAAGGGCCCTCAGAGGACAGAAGCTAGAGTGTCCTCTAAAGAAAACTCTGTCTACTAGTCAAGCACTAAGAGAGCAAAATACAGCTCTCAAATGATCCCTCGATTGGGGAGAAATAAAAGAGCTTTATCACTTTAACTTTCAGCCTCTCCTGCAATTCTGGGCAAGAATTTCCAGTACCGGTTGCTGTTCACACTCAGCTTTGGAATTAAAGAAGCATCACCTGAATGAACTAGGAAACTCCAATACAAAATTTAAATTGAACTTCATTTTTAACCCCTTTAATCTGTAATTTAACCAGCTTTCCCTAAAAGAATGCCCTTTAACTCAGACTTCATAGTTCCCATAGATTTAGATCAAGCACATAACCTCAGAAACATAATGAACTCAGAAGCACCAGAGGAGACAGTCACCATTATGAAGAGTAATCAGAGAAGAATGAGCAAAATTAATCTCTCCCAAAGTATGTGTACCAGAATATTCAACCATAGAATTTTAGATAAATGTGTTTAATACATTTATAAAGAGTCAGTAAAATGAAATCTCAACTAAGTTATAGAAAACTAGAAAAAATATACTAAAAGATCAAGTAAAATATAAAATAATTTCTAAAGCATAATGGACATTAATATAATTGACAGGTCAAGCAACTTATCAAAACGTCTATCTGATAGCCATGAACTGAAAGACAAATGTAAGAAAATGTCCAGAGCACTGTGAAGACAGAATAAAAACAAAAATATGCCAGAAAGAGTCGGAGACCTGGAGGACAAAGTGGAGCTGACAAATAGTTAAGTGGAATTCCAGAGGAGATAATCAGAGAAAAAAATATTCAAATGCCAGAAATTTCCACATTGAATGCAAGATATAAATCCTCATATTCATGAAGCACAAGAAAACTTCACATAAAAGTCATAAAAGTAAATCTACATCCAGACAAATTCTAGTGAAATTGAAAAAAAAAGTAGCAATGACCATAAGAAGAGCATAAAAAGTAATTCATGTTTATGGTTTCAAAACACAATAAAAGAAAACTAGGGAGTTTTAAAATATAGTAATTGTTTTAGCAGGGAGATCAATGGTTTCATATTTTGCTCTTTGTTGTCTGTGAAAAGGAATTTGATAATACCTTCATTCTTAACAGACAGAGAAAGGGAGCAGGAGGAAGAGGGAGAGGGCACAACAGAGGGATTTTGGAATTTAACTTTAGGGATATTTTTATTCAGAAAGTGTCAGAAAGCACTTAATTGCTACAAAAAAATAAAAGTATATAAACTTAAATGATGATTTTTTTTTTCTAACTGCTGGATTTGCTTTCTTCCCATAAAAGATTTAAAATTCTGATATTTGACTTTTAGTAAAATCATGCTTAAATATGTATTTTCAGTAGAAATAATTGAATTGTACCTTTCATACCATAAAGCCCAATTGCACATCCCTACTTCTTATCATTTCTCAAGCCTAAAATAAGTCCCAGAACTGGACACAAAACTAACTTGAAATGTTCAGACTAATGTACCCCATTTTCAAAAGCAATACTAATGCAAGTGCTAATATTAATTTACTAGTATTAGTACAGATACTAATATTGTAAATACTAATATTAGTACTGATAATAATATATTAAAATGCTGATAATAATACCAACACCAATACTAATATAAAACCAATACTAATGCTAATAAGAATGCCAATTACTAACATTAATAACATGCCAAGCTTTATTCTAAGTGACTTACATAGACTGGCATGGATTTGTGCACTTAGTACTCACACTATGAAGTAGATTTCACTTTTAATTATGTATCATAGATAAGATAATTGAGGCTCAATCAAATATTAGCCTAACACACCCAACTACTAAGGTAAAGGATTCAAATCAGAGCTTATTACTCCAAAAGACATGGAATCAAACTGTCCACACCGTATGAGTTGTCATTATGGTTATTAAACCTATAGAGTTTCTTCCTTTCTACTTTTAATGTGAATGGCCTTTTACTATAATTCTTATATACACATGTAATTTTATTTTAAAATTTCTACATATATTCTGAGGGTGAAAGAAAACTATACTAAATATGTGTTTTAATTCAAATGATCAATTGTGTAATAAGTGAAATCTGATTATTCATATTTACTAGCTAGCAAGCAACAATGACAGGTATATATGACAGTAGTTTGTTTTACATAAGTGAGGCAAGCTATTAGAAAGACAGGTATCCTAAATTCATGCCCTTAAGAAATTTCAACATATATTTCGATCCTTAGAGAATATTATAAAGCAACTCACATTGAACTCTATGATTTGAGGTTCACTCTGTATGGATTCTCATAATACACAAAAGAAAATTCAGTCATATAAAGAACCCATATGCATAGCTGTAAAAATAATGTAGTATTTTTAAAAAGATGTGTATAGGTGATACACTCCTCTTCATGGTAGTAGCCAAAATGATTCTAACATGAAAATTTAATTTCAGTAATTTTTATAATATTCATAAATGTATCAAATTTAATCTGACACTGAACCGCAGCATTTTTTTAACCATGAATTCGGTTATCGCATGAATGCTACTCTCTTGGTTGTATATGAAGTTAATAATTTTGTGATCTTCATAAACCTAAAACAAGTAATTCTAGAGAAGGTAATATTATTAAAATAATTTCAAAAGTGTGATTTAAATCTCAGCAGTATCTCATTAGGTAGCACATTAAAAATGTGTTAAGTAATGATAGCTTAATATAGAAAAGCTCTATTGTACTGAAATAAAATATTAGTAAATAATCAATTTTAAATGTGCTATCAGGCTGGTCAAATAGCTTAATGGATTACACTGCCTACAAGCAGGTGTAGGGGTAAGGGGGTTCGATCCTCAGCCTGTTGTGCAGGCCCAACCCCCAGGGCACACTGAGACAGCGATTAAGGTGGAGCATGGTGGCACGGGCCTGTAATCCCAGCACTTGGGAGGTTGTAAACAGGAGGATCTCTACGAGTCCGATCTATGCAGTGAGACACTGTAGACTCTGTAGACCCTGTCCTAAAATACAATAAAATAAAATAAATGCTCTATCATTCATATATAATATGTGCTAATACATCATATTATAGATAAATAACTACTAAAGACACCCTGAACGAACTTCTTTATATAATTATTAACTTATATTAATTGGAGAGTTTAATGGGTTCCTCTAAAGTTTTTTCACACATGCATAAATGGAGTTATTAAAAATATGGTGAATGTTTATATTTAAATGAAACATCACAATGAAAGGCCCATTGCCATGAACCCCCAATCAAAATATCCCTCTCACCTTGAACACACTTATACTTTTGTTCTTCCCACTTCCTGAAGTAGTTCTGGAAATCCTCTTCATGATTGACTCTATTTGTAGTCTGTCCCAGTTGCTTCAAGTTCCAGAACTGATTCAAAAAGCTTACTTTACTAGGTCATGGTGACTTCAAAGAAAGTACAGAAGTGAGTGCCAGATCCAGGTTCAGAATGAGGTGGATGACCACATACGACTGTTTTCATTTGACAGAAATTGTTTTAAATGTTTCGAATGGACTCAGATATTGAGGCAACCATAATACTGTGCTTCCTAACAGATGGTACATTGAATTAAATATGAGACAGACACTGTCATAGAAAGTAATCAATAAACTGTAACCAAGGTAGTGATTACACATGATATATATAATACATATATGGTATTATAATATTTTAGATATTATATGTATATTTAAACTAGTTCTTTAAAAGAAGTTATTATAAATATTTTATGTAGATAGAATTTTAAAATTTAACTAGATATCTTTAAGCTTGAATAAAGACTCTAGAAATTATCTATGCAAAATATAAATATTTCTGTAGTTTTATATCAGAGAAAGAAATGTTTATTAGCCTGATTATGATAATAATTTATAAAGTACAATAAAACATCCTATTTACACCTGAAATATGTGCATGCTTGTTTTCCAGTTATGCCTCAATAAATCTGGGAGAAATAAGAATCCATGTATGTAAAGCACGTAGCACTAGGTGAGTGCTCAACAAGTAGGTTTTATTTTTAAGTACTGTAGAGTCAGTATTAGATTTCTCTGCTCACTTTTGCACCATTACTTACACTTTTCAAAGTCTGTTAAACTATTATCAGCTTAAATATAATTCTGAGGTCCACTTCCTTATCATTCTGAATTACAAAAATCTACTTCTTTAGAATTCTTAAATTCAAAAAAATATTTTCTGTTCCTGTTTAAAGAGTTCTTTTGTTTTCATGTTTTATTTTTTAATCACTGCACAATACTTTTTCCATTTCCACTGATGGCTATCATGATTGAAATGCATTAAATTTGCAATTATATTGAGAAATATTATAAGTTGCTTTTTGCAATTAGCACTGTAATTATTTTTAGTAGAAGAAAATTAACTTTAATTAAATTGTAAAATAATTATTTGTCAACATGATGCCAATTGACTGATTTAACTTAATTTTTAACATTTAAATCTGTTATTCAAAATTACCATACTATTTGGATTTAATATACTGATTAATTATGTGTAACAAAATCTCCTGGTTTGAATTTAATATTGCTTCTGTGACTGTTCATAGTTTTACAGACCCTGTCATTTCAGCCTACTTTAGAAACATTCTGTGGTCAGATGACAAACAGCAGAGCAATTAGTTATTGGAAAATCATTCTTCCCAGATTACTACTATAGCAAAACAAAGGAACAAGCACAAATTATGAGAAATACATCTTCAAAAACTTGACATACTTGCTGGATCTTTGTTTGTATCATAGGACACATTTAGTACATGTTGATGTTAACACAGCAGGAAGACTTCGCAGTGAAGCCCGGCTAGCACAGTGTGTCACTCCAACATTGCCATGAATCAAGAGATTTTTAAATGTCCTCCTGTAACAAAATAATCAGTATACATTGGCTCAGCCTATTATGCTACCTGCTGTGGCTCTGACTAAAGTTAAGAGGCTGATAGATGAGCTTTGCCTACTTGGGTCTTAAGGCCATGAAGTCACTTAGATGGATGACTGCTTAACGAGAACAACATAACATTTTTTGTACAAGACAAGAAATCTAGCTTGGCGCCAATAGACTGTGATGCTTGCCTAAACTCAATATTCAGATCATGACTATTTAATTTATCTGTCAATGACTGCTCCTGATTTGCATTACACCTACTTGGCTTCTCTCTGCAGACAGTAGAGAATGGCAATTTTGTTTTCCATGCAAAGTAGAGGAGCGTTCTGAGCATCTAAGAAACATTCTTCCTAATGCTCTATTTTATTCAGACACATTTTAATCACACACCCACCAAAAGTTCTGTCTCTAAAAATCATCGTATCAGGATTTAACTCTTCAAAATATAAGTTTGGAAGGGAACAAAGAACCCATCAATCTGTAACATTTAAAAAAGGACTGCTTGACAAAATTAGTCCAGACTTATTATTTCATAATAAATAATGCATCATTGTATCAGAGACATTGAAATATTTTTGTCCTGTGAGAATGTGCAGTTTAGTGGACAACATACAGTTTAGTGACAATGAGATACCAGATGAAACTTTAGAGAATAGAAGTAAATGCTATACGAGAAACACAGATGAACTATTAAAAAAATGCAATGTCAAAGATTGATCTCTGAAGAAAGTCAGGAGATGTTCACTGCATTGAGATCACCTCTATTTGCCTGGTAAGGTTTGGGTGCTTTCCTTGGCGCTCATATGTTGGAAACTTGAACTCCAAAATGATGTGGGAATTGTATCTGCTTGTGAGACCTCTGGAAAATAATTAGGAAAAATTGTGGTCTTGAGAGTTGGGCACCTATGGTGGCATTAGTGGATTTATGAGCAGAGGAAGAGAGATTTGAGTCAGCATGATCGCTGTACCTCAGCCAGTAACCCTCCCAGTCATCTGATGATACAGCAGGAAGCCCTCACTGAATGCTGGCAAGGTGTTCTTGGACTTTGCTACCTCAAGAGCCATATGATAAATCACCAATTCTCTTTAAATTATCCTGCTTGTAGTACTCAGTTATAGCTGTACAAAGTAAACTAATATTGCTTTCGTAAACTGGCTCTCTACATGCCAAAAACTAAAACTTGATCCAGGTCTATCACCATGCACTAAGTTAAAGTCAAAATGGATGAAAGATCTAAACATTAAAACAGAAACATTAATCTCTTGCAAGGGAAAGTAGGAGGAACTCTTGAAGACATAGGGTTAGGCAAAGAGTTCATGAACAAAAGTCAAATTACATGGGTAATACTTGAAAAAATTAACAACTGGGACCTGCTCTTACTGAGAAGTTTTTGCACGTCAAAAGAAATTAACAAAAATGTGAAAAGACAACCCAAAAATTTGGAAAACATCTTGACTAATAAGCACTCAGACAAAGGCCTGCTCTCTAGAATTTATGAAGAATTAAAAAACATTGGGGCCCCAAAAGTTAAAGACCCAATCCAGAAATTGGCATCTGAGATGAACACACACTTCTCAGAGGACGAAATTATAGCAGCGAATAAATATATGAAAAAATGCTCCATATCACTAGCCATCTGTGAAATGCAATGAAAACAACATTAAGATACCATCTCAGCCCAGAAAGAATGGTTATCATAAAGAAATCAACCAACAACACATGTTGGAGAGGCTGTGGGGAAAAGGAACCCTTCTCGACTGCTGGTGGGAATGTAGACTGGTGCAACTATTATGAAAATCACTGTGGAGACTCCTTAAAAAAATAGGACTGGAAATCCTACTCAAACCAGCTATCCCCATACTGGGAATTTTCCCAGAGGAACAGAAAACACCATATCATAGTGACATATATGTACCTATGTTTATAGCAGCACAATTTGTGATAGCCAACTCTTGGAAACAAGCAAGATGCATGTCACCTGAGGAATGGATGAAAAAGATGTGGTATTTTTATACAACGGAGTATTACTCAGCTATAAAGAATGATAAAGTCAAAGCCTTTATATTTAAGTGGATGCCACTTGAAGATATACTCATAAGTGAAATAAACCGGACCCACATGTGTAAGTATCATATAGTCTCCCTAGTTAGTGTAAGAACTCAAAAGAAGAAAAAAAAAGTATAACACAATTACAAGGAAAGCGAGAACTTAAAGATTAAACAATGAAGAAAGGGAAAGGAGAAAAGCTAGGAAACATGACAGGGGCAAAGCTGTACATTTATATGCACAAGAAGATTAAGGCAGTGATCCTGAGAATTTCAGCAGGTTTTTGAAAAGAGTAGTTAATTGGTCAGAATTCTCACTCTGACTTACTATATATGCAGATACCTGTGAACTAAGCAACTGCACTGAAGATAGCTATGTGTAATAGTAGAGTCATGCTTGGAATGCCTGTCTTTCTGGTCTTCTAAATATGTACTGCTTGTCATGTCATAACACTTACTGTCATACTATCTTTCAAGTAAATGTTTATTTTTAAAAAAGGGAACAAATGAATACAAAAAGAAAGTCATAGAAAAAAAAGTCATAGGGCCAAAAAAAAAAAAAAAAAAAACAGAAAAAAAAAGTCATAGGACTGTACTGCTGTAATACTGTATATGGTTAGATTTCTACATTTTTTTCAAAATATGTAATCATTTATTCCAATTTTTACAATTTTTTTTACTATTTTCTTTCTTCACATTCTGTAGGGATTTAAAGTTTAGCACATCAATACTTGATGTAAAATTCCTGTTCCATGTTATGTCTAAGATGTTTGATACTCAGATAGTGAGATTAAGCTCAACTGGCTATGTCATAGGGTAATAATATCATGAAGCTTCTCTACTGAAGGGTTAACAACATAAGTTTGCAGGGCAAAAATTAGAGAAAAAGAAGGGCTGCAAGGACAGCTAACAGGTTGTCCCTAGCCTTTCAAGGACCCTGAAGGCTCAGGACATAAGAGAACCTGTACTATAAACACCCTATAAGTCAGTTATGTCCCAAATTTTCATATCAGGGAGATTATGAGGCCATAGAAGAAAGTGATTGACAATATAAAGTATGCCTAAGGAGAATCACAAACATTCTCTCAGGCTTTCACAGAGAGCATATTGGTCAAGCAATGGCCGTGACTCTTCCACATGGCTAATACTGACAAAGCATCCACTAACTGTGGTACAGGGTTTCATGGTAAATCCTGAGAGGATTTGACTGACCTTATCAGATACAGAAGTTACATTTCTTGTTATATATGTCTTGCTTTATCTTGGTCTGAACCATCCAGCAGAAAAGTATAAAAACAAAGTGTGAAATGTAAAGTCATATTAATATGCTGAACTGTAAAAGGCTCAAGTCAACAACTTCTGACATTGCCAGATCTACAGATAACCTACTACCATTATGGACTACTGGACTATATTGGAATATTTTGCTGAATTCACACACCTACAATATTTGAATAGCAATGGAACACCCATCTCTGACAAAACTAAACAAAAGAAAGGATTATAAATAAAGGACCATTTTGTATCTGTATATACAATATAGTTAGGATAGATATACAGCTACTTTCTTTTAAGTGAATGAAAAGAAAGATTTGTACTAATAGTTTTTGTGGATAGGCTATCATTTCTGAATCTTGTCCTATGAATAACCACTATGAAGACAACAATATGCAATGTATTAATTATTGAAACTGTCCTATTCTTCAGTTTTGAAACTGTCTCATTGCTATTTCTCAATAAAATTAATTAAAAAGTTTGCTTTCTTAATGATTACAAAGAAATATAATAGTAACTTTTCAGAATTGTTCTATGATATTCAGATTAATTTAGTTTAAGTAACATACCACTACATTTTAAGTTCCATTTTTTTGTAAGATTGGCTAGTTTTTCTAGTACTCAGATTAATCAATATATATATAGTCATTACTAGATTGTGATCAGTAAGTTCTGAGCTGCCAGGTCCCAAATCAACCAAGACTCTGTGCAGTTTGTGATCAGTTAGATTAAAAGATATTTATTTTTACTTGTGGTTTCATTCTTTCATTATATATTTGAAATTATTTTAATGCCTTTATAGACACATGCGAAATTATTGATAAAATAGTTTATGTAAGTTATTTAATTGGTAGCATGTATATACACTTACACGTATACATATATGTCTCAGCTACTTTTTACTCATTGCTGGGACAAAGTACCCATCACCTAAAATTAAGGAAGGAAAACTTTATTAAGCTCACAGTTAGTGGCAGTATCAGACCAGGCAGAGTAGCACCAGGCAGAAGGCAGCAGTTTATGGTGGCAGAAAACAGCAAAGAGCAGAGGAAGAATCAGCAGCTGCAGCATCTATCAAGCCTCTCTCCCTTCCTTCCACGCTGACTGTGAAGATTGGAGTTCCTCCCAGGAAGTGGCAGTGGCTGTGAAGATCAGAGAAAGTGGCATCAACTGTCCTTTCTCTAGTCCCTTTATGTATCCTTTTTGTGCTAAGTCACTTTAGGGTGGGCCCTCTGCACTCCATGGAGGGGCCTCTCATGCCCTGGGGAGGGGCCTCTGTGACCTAGGGTGTGGAATTGCTGGGCTGATTTAGTTAAGCCTTTAACTTCTCAAGTTGACATGATGCATCAACCACTACAATATAATATTATTTACATCTCAAAAAAATAGCACCCAATAATGATCCTGATAAAAATGCAGAGAGAGCATTAAGTTGATATTATGAGCCTATTCCTAAAAATTTATAAATCCTCAAATTTGACATTGTGAAATAAGTGTGGTCCTGCTTAGAAAAGACAATGAGTTCTTAAACGTCTTACTTATCAACATTATTTTTTGTGTGTTAAGAACACTTCGCATCAACCCTCTCAACAAAATTTAACTATTAAACACAGTATATTAGCACATTATGTACTCATTACCAAACTCATTGGATTGTGTATATTGCATTGTACAGCTTCGTATGTATCAGGCCACAATAGTTTTCAGAACAAAAATCCCACTCAATTCTTCTGTTCATATTTCCGTTAAACATGAGAAGTTTGACTAATTTATCTGTTTCAAGAGAGGTTTAAAATCATCTCTCTTGTCTAACCAGTTCATAATGTATGTATGTATGTTTTCCATTTTCACCAGAAATTAAAACTATAATGAGTACTGAAATTGTTTTTATTTTTCCTCCATTACAACTAATGCTCTGATGAACATTTCCCTAATTAAATCTTTTACACATTATTAACTTATAAATTAGAGTCTTTCAAGTGAAATTTCTGGGCAAACTGTTAGGACCATTTCAGAGATTGACAACTATACTTCAGAACATGTATCAGCGAGTACTGCTAGGTTTTTTATGTATTTATTTCTCTGAATCCCAGTCCACCAGGCTGTGACGTACTCTGCAAATTTTAGCTACTCAACTAAAAGCCAAATGTTACGACAAATCTGAGGAGTCAAGAATTTCTTGAGCACTATTTGGTCTTTAATTCCTCTATTATCTCTTTGCCTTTCAAAGCATCTAATCAATTTGCAAAATTCAGAAAACAAATCCAACTTATTCATTTTTTAGATAGAGTCAGATTCAATTGATATCATAAAAATTGCAAATTTATTAGGGTAAAATATTAATTTTTTAAAAGTATGGCAACAAACAAAATAATCATTGTTTTTCTAATAAAATGTATTGCCTTTGTATAATCTTAATTCTCCAGAACAAATTGCCTCTGTGGCAAAAAACTGAATGATAGCTATGATTCGGTTTTAGTGAAGCCACTGTCGATGAAGAACATGTGTTTGGTAATATCAGTAATCCCTACACTAAGTCTCAGTGGACTTTTATATAATCAGTTGAAATTTCTGTGCATATAAAACTAAAGAAAGGATAACAATAAAGATATATTAAAATGCATCTATCTGTTCCCTATGAAAAATTCAGAGATTAACTGCCTACCAATTTGAGCAGACTTTAAATTAACTTCCTTAAAACATAAGGAAAAAAAATGTTTAGTATCTTTAGATACTAGAAAGTATGACGATATCTACCACGTTTGAATATCTGTGATAATTCTTCCAGGATTGATTTAATATGATTTGGGGTGGTCAATTAAATAAGCCTTTCCATTGTTCTGGCTGAATAATGATTTGATTTTCCAAGCCTGCTAATCCATTATTTTAATTAGCATTAAATTCATTAAAAAAAAAACAAATAAGCTTTAAAGGATCTTAAAAACCCTGAAATAAATACCACAAATGCAATTATCAGAAAGAAAGGAAATAATAACTCTCATTTGGGCAATAATGTAGAACTGCTTTCACAGAAAATAATTAGAGCAATAAACCCACATTTTAGACATATTTGGAAGTGTTTCAATGCCATTTGTATTACTGCCATCTCTAGAAAGAAGTTTGGCATAGAATTTATAAGGAATACACCTATTGAATTATTAGTTTATTTTAGAGTTCACACAGAAGTAATAATTCAACATCAAGTAGAAAATATCAGAAGTTACCCAAAATCCAAAGGGGAAAAAGTACTAAATATCCAACTAGATTTGCAGAGATGCAGTTAAGGAAAAAAAAAATAATCCCAATCTAAAGAAATTATTCTAATGTTGGAAGAAACCTAGGCACCACATAGAGTGCAGGAAAATTTCTTCATAGGTATAATTATATGTTGCATTGACTCATTGCCAGAGGAAAATATCAAAATAGAATTAGGAAAAGGAGGCAATTGTAGCAATAAACAGTGACGGTTATATAAATAACAATATTAATACTTTCTAAAGTGTTTCCCACATACACTATTCCCATTTTCTTATCACCTTGAATTTTGGCTCAATTTTTCTTCTTATTTTAAGTCCTTTTTGTTGTCATTCTTGTTGTTTTTAATTTTTCAAACATTTTTATATCACACAGTGAGCTGTAATTGTTATTTTAATAAAAGAATATTTCACTTTCTTTTATTTAAGAAGAATACACAGAATGGTTAGGATGCCATTAGTGTACAAGAAATAGGGATAGACAAATGAGCTCATAGGAAGGGTAAGCCTCAGTATTGCTTTAAATATTTAATAGGGATTCTTCAGACCAGCAGACAGAGCTGCTAGCACCAACTCTGTCAGATGGGTAGAGAGTCATGTGGAAAGGATTCATTTGGGTGAGATCACTTTCCCTGCCAAGGTGATGCTAGCTAGAGACTCATGTGGGGAGTTTATTAGGGAGTCTTCTTGGCAATAAAATTGGTGAAGGAGCACAGGAAACAGGATTGGGCAGCAGCAAACGTGAATTTTCACTCAGGGGAAGAATGGTTTCAGCACGTCCTAAAAGTAGCTTTACAGAGACATGTTTTTAAACTTGTCTGGAAGAAAGGTATGGTAGCTAGGCCTTTCCGTTTAAAAATTTTATCTTTATTAGAATATGTTTGCAGTACATAATAATTACCTTCATTGTAGGGAGTTGTTACATGCACATAACACATTTTAATTCTTTCTGTGTCCCCTTTGTACTCTTTTTCTCCCTTCTCCCTTCAGCTCTTAGTCTACTTCCCATTTGCAAAAAATACATCTCCCTGTTTCCTATTAACTACCTTTGAGTTAGCTGTTTAATTTATTTGCAGTTTAAGTTTCTCATATAAGAGAGACCATGTGATAGTTAAGCTTGTGGTTCTATTTAATTTCCTTTACTTTTTGGCTGACAAGTCACAGGGTTAAAACATACCTTAAGACACAGTAGATCTTTAACTTGGAGCAAAAGTCAAAACTCCAGCAACTGGTGTGAGTCATCAAGAGTAGAGCCTGAGTCCTCAAGAATAGATGGGGCAAACCCCTAGCATTGCACTGAATGCTGACTCAGATCCTTCTCTTTACCCAGTGACCCAGGGGACAGTTGACATTCATTTTACAGCCATTGTCTTTGCTTAGGTCACACCTCCCACTTAATGTTTGTAATTGGCAATGGCTCCTCCCTCCTGACAGTTGTCTTTCCTTTTGCTGGCTGTCTTCTCCCTTTTAAGCCCCATATTGTTGAGGACTCCAAAATCTGAATGGTAGTCTATTTTTTTGCTTTGCTTTGTTGCTTGCCATGCTGGAGATTGAACCCAGAGACACTCTTCCCTGAGGTAATCCCCCATTCCTTGCATTTATTTTTCTTTTTTGAGGCAACAGTTGGCCAATCTGGTATGATCCTTCTGTCTTAAACTCATGAGTTCTTAGGATTACAGTGGTGCACCACCATGCCAGACTGGTAATCCATTCTTATAAATGAGAATTGTATTTGCAAATCACACCTCCTAGATATTTCTGGAAAAGCAGAAAATGTGATATTTATTTTATGCTCTGATATAAATTGTCTTCTTGTTTTTAATTTTTCTGTGAGTCTTAGGTTCAGAGTTATTTTAACCCAACTGAAATCAATGCATGCTCATAAGTTTGAGTTTCTGAAATGGAAATGATGAAAATTATATATTACTTGAAAGGATGGTGATCCAAAATATATGTTAATATTTAAGAAACAATGATAACAACAGGACTGGAATCCAGCACTCTGGGAGGCTGAGGCAGGAGAATCACACATTCAAACTCATCCTGTCCTATTCAATGACTTACTGATAGCCTGTTTGAAAATGTAAAAAATAAATAAACACATCTGGGAATACAGCTCAGTGTGAAGGCCCTGGGTACAACTCTTAGCCCATAAAATTAAAAGAAAAAAAGAATACAGCTCATTTTAGTGCATAGTCCCCAGAAAAGTAATATTAGACTGTATAATGCTTCAAAGGGATGACAAAAGAGTATGAAGAATAGAAAAATAAAGAAATACTAATTCACATTTGCATTTGATTATATTTAAGTAGGCATTTCTAAAATCACATATATATATGTATGATTTTTAAATTATAAAACTATTAGTACACATGTATTGCTTTAAATATGTGCATTCTTTATAAAGACATGCCATATTATGCCACACTAATTTGTATAACAGGAGAAAAATATCATATTACATTCATGAATTTGAACCTTACACATAAATATTAATGAAGGGACTCTTTGTTTTCTTCCATTCAGATAAAACCAATATTTACTTTAATGCCACTTATGTGGAAAACAGGACCTCATCATGTCACCCTCATCAAGCAAATCATTTATTAAACACACACGCAATGCTTTTCTTTTGGGAATCATCTAGTACAAAGCTCAAATTGTTTCACAGTGGCAATGTGTGCAGGCACAAGACAGTAAAAACAGTCTATCACGCACATGATGGGCCCTGTGTTTATGCAGATGTAGCCTTTCTATAACTGTGCTTCCTACATTCCAGGGCGTGGGTGATGCCTTTCTTCATTATCATTATTTGCTAGCCAGTGGTGATGATATTTATATAACCTAAGTGAAATTTTACAAAGCATCATTTAGATATATTACTAATTCCTAGAACACAATAGCTATAGAGTGATTGGCTACTATCTGATGAAGACTTCCTTACTCCATGTCTACTGGTCCACTCTTTGATGTTATACAGATCTCTTATCCATTGACCATATCAATTTCTTATTGTCTCTCAGTTTCTTCCAGGAATCACTACTTTCTTATCTATTTTTTTTTACTTCAGAAATTATCTCTGATCTGATTTTCTCTATATGTTTCTGCAGTTGTTTCTTTACTTCAGATGCTATTATTTCAGAGATTTCAGGTGTGAGATTTCCAACTTCTTCTATGCTATTGTCTCCTGCATTTCTTATGAGTAGGCTCAGGGCCTGAGAATGCATTTTACTCCTTATCTTTGTCATTTTGTGTAGCACTGTCTTCTGACTTGGTATAGAGCTTTGGTAGAGTTAGTACCTTAGCACCAGTTCCAGATCTACCAAGTTCAAACTTGTCCAGGTGGATGTAGCTTGGGTCTGGCTGCTGTGCTCCACTTCTTCCTGCTGCAGCCCTTGGAAGTGAACCCACTGTGTCACTCTGGCAAGATAGATATTCTGATGATACACAAAAGTACAAAACAGTGGATATTGTGCATCAAATGTTAATGTTTCTTTAGCCTTTTGTACAACCTCTCTTTGGGTTGTATTTTTTCCTTCTTAAAATATTTTAAATCAAACACACTCCTTATAAAATAAAATGATTATAGACCAGAAGTTGGAAACTTAGTTCTCTTTCCCACCTTTCTCTTAAGATGGTGAGTGAAAACACTGAGAACGGACACTAAAGAGAAGATTCTGGAAGCCAAGAAGGCTTCTTCCAGTGCTACTGTTAAAAAGGGTGAGGTGAAGGCAAAGGGCAGCCCCACTGCAGCCAAAATCCTGTCCTGGTTAGAGGTACTGGTATATACTCCTGATATTCTATGTATTCCAGAAAGGCTTTGTACAAGAGAAAATACACAGCTGCTAAATTAAAGGTAGAGAAAAAAAGGAGGAAGTTCTTGCTATAATCACAAAACCCGTCGGTGGGGACAAGAATGAAGATATCCAGGTAGTTAAGCTTCAGAAAATGCCTAGATACTGCCCTACTAAAGATGTGCCCCAAAAGCTCTTGAGCCAGGACAAGAAGCCCTTCACTCAGCATGTGAAGAAGCTTCAAACTAGCATCACTCCTGGCACCATCTTGATCATCCTCACCAGGCATCACAGAGGCAAGAGAGTGGTTTTCCTGAAGCAGTTGGCCAGTGGCTTGCTACTTGTGACTGGGCCTCTTAGCCTTAACCATGTTCCTCTACAAAGAACACACCAGAAATTTGTCATTGCCACCTCCACAAAAATTGATATCAGCAAAGTGAAAATCCCCAAACACCTCACTGATGCTTACTTCAAGAAGAAGAAGCTGCAGAAACCCAGACACCAGGAGGGTGAGATCTTCGACACCAAGAAAGAGAGATACCAGATTTCAGAGCAGCACAAGGTGGATCAGAAAGTGGTAGACTCACAGATTTTAGCAAAAATCAAAGCTGTTCCTCAACTCTGGGGCTACCAGCTATCTGTTTTTGCTCTGACAAAGGGAATCTATCCTCATAAATTAGTGTTCTAAATATCTTACTAAGAACCTAATTAAATAACTGATACATATAAAAATAAAAAATAAGATGATTGAAATAAACACAAGCCATGTTTTTATATGCATGCAAGACAACCAATTCTCTATTAAATTTTCTGCAATTATAATCAAATTTCTCACCGAAATAGTGCCTCATAGGAATTCTTTTCAAATCTGCTAGTGTTCTATTCAGGAGAAGTCAAATAGTAGCACCCATAAGCTAAATGTATCAGTGTGATAGGTGTTCTTAATGACCGTTGGTTTAGAGTGCAGGTGTGTTAGTATGTGTGTGTGGGGGGGGGTAAGTGATTGTAGGGAGACATTGTGAATGCGGCTATATGAGGGAGAAAGAAAATCCAACTCAAAAGTGTGAAAGGGGAAATATTTTATTAGTGCTCCGGATTCAAGGCAGCCAAAGATTCCAAATAAAGGATTGAGTTTAGCAGGTTCACCATGAGAAGAGAGGTAGAGAACAAAGGGATAGCACAGTCAGAGAGACAAGCTAGATTTTAATTATTGCATCTATCCTGCAATATCTTTCATGTTCAAAACTACCCAACCACATTTCTGTTTTGGTACTTGGGATTGAATCCATGTCTTTACACATACTAAACTAGAGCTCTAACCCACTACTATTATGGACTACTGGACTATATTGGATTATTTTGCTCAATTCACACACCTACAATATTTAAAGACAATGGGATACCCATCTCTGACAAAACTGAACAAAAAAAGGAGATACAAATGAAGGACGCTTGTGTATCTGAATATTCAAAATAGGGTAGATATGCAGCTACTTTCTGTTAATTCAATGAGAGGAAAGATTTGTACTAATAGTGTTTGGACAAGATATCATGTCTGCATCTTGTACTATGAATAGCTACTATGAAGACAACAATATGCAATGTATTAATTATTGTGACTGTCTTACTAACCTGTTTAGCAACTGTCTCATTGCTATTTGTTTCTCAAAAAAATTAATTAAAAATTATTAAACCAGAGACCTACCATCATAATATGGTATCATGAGTACTTCACATAGTGACAACCAAAACTTCTGGCACTGATTAAACTTTTTAACATTAATAGGAAAATATACGATTTTCTCATAAGTAATTGATCTAATAGCAGTAACATTTATATAATTGACTTTCCTTATAATTCTACAGTTTTATTATTAGTTTTTAAATGTGGTTACAAGAGATCTGTGTTTACTGGTGATTAACAAATGCAAAGATGTTGCAAAAATGGTTAAGAATTTTTAAGTTAGTTCTTAATGGTGCATTCAATTTTTGTCTAGTTTTTTTTAAAGTGCCTATAGTTTTAGAAATGGAATTTTTAAATCTTCTATAAGCTTGTGAGTATCTATTAAATGTTAAAGTTAACAGATGCATCTAGTAAATATTGAAATTATTAAATTTATTATTGTCAAAAGAACACATTTTCTTTTGTGTACACAGATATACCAGTAATGAAAGATTCAAAATCAATGACAATCTGAATAATGCTCATAATTACATCAATATGCTTCCTGGAAAGAATCATGGACCAGGAATTCAGTATTAAGCTGCTCTAGCTCCACCTAAAAGATGCATTCCTGGGCCTCGGTTTCTTCAGCTGAGTGGACTGGGTGGAGGTCATCTCCAAGGAGCCTTTGAACTGTTTGTTGTGGTAATGCTAATATTTAGTGAAGAAGTTATTTCTGATTTAATTAATAATACTAATAACACATTGTATAGAAAATTAAAAAGCTCTCAACTTGACACAAAATAATAAGTTTAATTGAAATAGGAAAATAAAAATATCTACTTTCTTTGCTTAACTAAAATTCATAGCTACGAAGAGTGATTTTTATTAACTTGTACACAAACTACAGATTGCTTCAGTCTTGTGTGACATTGATTCACAGAGATCGGTAACTTTACAAGAAACTTCCTTTGTTCCACAGGTAAAATCCTTTTAACATAGTCCACTTTTCGACCTAATGCTTTGCAGAATAAATATTGTTCATATGTGTCAAAAAGAACTCTTTTAGAGTTGCAAGATCAATATGACCATGCCATTAATAAATGCCTTAAAAACCTAAGCATTTTGTTAGGAAACTCAATGAAACTTTACCTGTTCCCTAGGTTTCAAGAAATCCATTGGTGTTGAAGACTGTAACTATTCAGAACAGTAAGTCATGTGTCTGACATACCTAATTGCTCATTTTGTTAAATTCAAAAAATTGTTCCCAAGAAACGCCATATTGCAGAACATTTGCAGACTGACCTAAGAAGAACATCTAAAACTCAAGGAGTGAATGGAAAAATAATTCTTGAAAAGTATTTCTTTTTCTTCTAATATTTCAAAAACCAGTGGTATCCACATGAAAGACCTCGAAGTCTGTTAGCAAAACAAGATGGAGCGAAATGCAATTAATGTATTTAAAATTATAAAATTATTTTAAAAGTGCCTTTCTTATTACATCAAAATGCAATTTTCAAGATAGAAGCACTGTAACATGACTCTGCGTGCTGCACTGTGTATACAATCAAGCAAGCAAAATTAATCCCTTCCCCTGACGACCTCTCAAAATGAAAACCTATTATAGTAATAATATTTGTTCTTAGGTCTTGATGTTTTGTGCTGAATTTGAATGCTATGAAATGATTATATATAGTGGTTGACAGGGACATATGTGCAGATAATTACATAAATAAGCCTCTTTACTTAGGTGCAAGAGGTGACTTTTTGGATCACATAAAAACTAAGTTCAACCTAATAAAACTCATAATGATGTTCTTTACTGCTAAGGCATGAATCTAAGTATCCCAAAGATTCATTAAATAGAGTTTGCTTTCCACAAGGATCCAATGACAGCAACTGACTAAGAGTGCTGTAGCTTCAAGGTCATTGGACGGATGCCTGTGCTCAAGACATAGGCATCTAATTGTTCCATAAAGTACTAAAAGGGTCAAGGATTTTACAGTATTTCTTTTCTCCAAAAAGGAAGATAACCTATCACATTATGAAGACAGGCTTCACAAAATTAATATTTCAAAACAGAAAATGCATCTCATACGTGAGAGAGATTTCTCTCCGGAACCTACCCTTGTAAAACAAATTCAGTAATCGTCCCCATGTTCCTTGGTCATAACTATTTAAAAGCTTTTGAAACAAAATACCGTAGATTATTTATATAGTTTTATGAATATATATATATATATATATATATATATATATATTCTTCTACCTTTACTTTTTACCATTTGTCTTCTACTATCTCATTACAAATTAGGTTTTACACTAACCAGAAGGCTTACCAGTGGTCAATTATTTCCTAGTTAACATGTTTGCCAGCCCTTAGTATAAATGGCTGCTTTTTAGAAGATAATTCTCCTGCTTTGGTATAATTTTCTCCTACTGTATGTTTCTTAGGCACGCAATAGTTATTTTTTGCAGGAATGAATGCATGCTTATTTCCACTGTTCTAATTTCTCTTTTGAAATACACCTGGTCTGTTCTCTGATACAAGCGCCTAGTTTTATCCCATTTTAACTTCTGCCTTTGTAGATGATACTTAATTTTATTACTGTCTATGTCCAGGTTTTTCTTTCCAAATTCTAGACCTTGATGTCAAAATTCTTGTTAATAGCTTTCTGGAGAGCAATCCAGTGGCTGAGAGCTTGGTTAGAATCCAAGAGGCTCTCCGTTCAGCCCTCCAGCAACCACCTTTACCCCCAGAAAGAAAAACAGGAACAAACAATTCTGTATGATTTCATACTGATAGTTTAAATTTGTCTCTTAACTATCTTAAAAACAAAATTGTATTTTGATGTAATGAAAAAGGTACATTTCAAAACAATTTTATCGTTTTAGCTACATTAACTCCATTTTACTCCATTTGTGTTGCTAGCAGACTGTGAGGTCTTTCATGCAGATAGCACTGGTTTTTGTAATAACTGAAGGGGAATACATGCTGTTCAAGAGTATTAGTCTGTATTTGGTTACCACATTCAACTTTGCTTTTAGCACAAAGGAACAATTAATTTTTCTCAAGAAGGTAAACGCACGGCCATGTCTAATCTCTACTTTTTTTTTTTACTATAATTGAATATGTCTATTATAATTAACTACATCTTAGTGTATCTTTATTTTCTAAGGTATTCTAGAATATGATTGATTGATTGATTGATTGATTGATTGATTGATTGATTGATTTTGGCAGAACCAGGAATAGAACTCAGGCCCTTGCGCTTGCCAGGCTAATACTTATTCTACTGTGCCATCTCCCTGGCCCTGGATGTGATTCTTTTGGATATTATAACAAACATAAGCTTCTATATACTAATTGGAACATATTTCTCATAAACATCATAGAACCATAAAATTATTAAAGAAAAGCAGCATAGTTTAGTGTTGTGTCATTCACTATAACTCATAAATTGTCTCATGCAAAAAAGACACTCAGGGGGTGGGAGATAGAGCTCAGCACCATAAGTGCCTGTCTGGCAAGCACAAGGTCCTGAGTTTGATTCCCAGTACTGAAAAAAACACAAAACCCTCAGGGCCAGTGAGAGAGCTCAACAAAGTAAGCACCTGCTTTGGCAAACTCAGGGACCAGGGTTTGATTCCCCATCCAGTATGCTGTGCTGGCCCTGCCTCTGGGGTACATTGAGCCAACAACCGACTCCAGTGGTGGTGCACGCCTGTAATCCCAGCACTAGGGAGGCTGAAAATGAGAGGATCACTAGGAGTCCGAGCTGCATAGTGAGACCCTATACCAAATACATAAAATAAAAAAGAATAATAATAAATTTTAAAAAGACTCTCGAATATTTTTCAGATGAGTCGTGCACTCTTTATATCACCTCTCACTGGTGTTATACCACAAATACACAGAAAAATGTCTTTTTGACTCTTTTTTTTTCTATATTTTAGGGAAGGGTCTGCAAGGTGTCCAAGGTCTCACTTCTAGATCAGACTTGTAGTGCTTCTCTTGTTTGCAGCTTCCAAAGTGCCGGGATTACCACAGGCTCTTTTTGACTCGAGTTAGAAAGGAATTTGATATCAATAACTTGGTCCTAATTGGACAATTTATATGAACAGGATAGTTTGTACAACTGTACTGTGCATTTCCACTGGTCTGAGGAAAGGAACAGATAACACTTAATTTGTTGTCTCCTTTTTTCCATTGACTATTTTTCTCTTCTTAATTTTTTACGCATTTATTTTTTTCTTCCAATTTTGCTTGCATATATCTGTATCTGGTAATATAAATAATTGTTTGGAAGACAAAGCTATGTACTACAAGAATACTGTAAATTTTATATTACTTTGTTAAATGAAATTCTGTGTCAATTGTGTTTTAATTCAACTTTGTACTCTCTTTAAAAAAAAGTCCTTACATACATAATATGAAGAAATGAAAATTTAAAGCTCTTGATAGGCACAAGGAAGATTGAGTACCACTGATATACAGTGACAATTTGAAATATTTTATTAATAAATAAATGTTAAAATAAAATTATAAAAAAGAATAAATAAATGTATTGCTCCTAGGGCAAAATTTATGCATGTGTATGTATGTAGTTACAAAGTCTCTGTTTATTTTATTTAGCAAACAAGGAGCATAAAATTTTAGAGATGGAACAAATTTTCAATAATACTGTACTCCAAATTTTTTATTTGCCTAAAAGAAATCTAACAGAGAAGTAGGATGTCTTCCAAAAACAAAATAGATCCAGAATTTGAAGAGTTATAAGGATAATCTTCCCTAATTCACAATTTAGGGAAGGAGGAACTTTGAAGGAAGTCTTTGATGTTCTTAAGGTTTTGTTTTAAGAATTCAGGGAAGATGAAGGAAGTCTTTGAAATGAAACCCATTTTCCTTCGGTTTACATTCTCTTGGTTTTCCTACTATTTGCAGATAGTCACCTTAGACTACAGGTGACCACATGTTTTTCCTCATCCCTTACATCTTCCCACCAAGTAGAATCTAGTCCTGATTTAACCTGAAAGTGTTAGAACAATATCATGGAAATAAACACACAGCCAGGATAAACTTCCAGGGAAGAACCTTCTGCTTACTTCAGATTGCCTCTTTATAGTTGAACTACTACAAAGGAATGATCTGAATGATTGAGTCACTACACTTTGGATGTCTTTGTTATTATGGTTTAATTTATACCCTAGTTCAATCATCACAGCAGCTATCTGGGCACCATAATCACAGAATTGTAGTGATAAATGGGATATTTTAGACATTCTCATCCAACCGCTTATCTTCTTGTTGACAGATGTGAAGTTAGGCAGATTTTCTTGATACTTGCACTGTGCAATTTAAGGAAAACTCCTTGCCAACCGAGTAACTCAAAGTTAACTCACTGGACTTCCTCCACTGCCAATAAGAGAGGAAACTTCAAACATATCTACATTAGAAAAGCATTGATGTTGTAATGCTACCTCTAAACTATATTTAACCTTTCTTCCAAAAGTAGCACATTACTTCTGTCTGAGAAATATGGACCTGTTAAATTACTTCATTACAAATAATAATTAATTACTGCATAGTAGAAATAGTGCTTAGTCAACAAGCCATGATCATCTTGTCCTTGTGCTTGATTTTTTGAAAATCATTAAAAACAACAAAGCTAGCAGTCTGGCCAACATGATTAAGGCTGAACTGCTCTTGGAATGTGGAGCAAGGGAATCAGAAGTAGCCTGGCTTTGAGAATGCTAAATATTTGTTTTTAACTTACTTAGATGTGATGTATTGTAGCCATGAAGTTCTCGCACTTGTCTTTTTGTAAATCAGAATAACTTTGAAAGCCTGGAGAAGAATGTAAAGATAATGAACTTCTCTTCCATAGTGTGCTGAATATAATCATAGCTTTGGGGAAAACTACCATAGGATTTTTTTTTTATTTATGCGTGTGTGTGTGTGTGTGTGTGTGTGTGTGTGTGTGTGTGGCCAACTCAGCTCAGCCCACCAGGGGGCGGGGGCTGGCTGGCATGTGGTGCTGGAGGATTGAACCGTGGTCCCTGTGCTTTGCTAAGCTTGTTTTAAATAGGTGCTTTAGACCACTGAGCCATCTCACCAGCCCCTTTTTTTTAAATTTATTTATTTATTTATTTATTTATTTATTTATTTATTTATTTATTTTGGTGGAACTGGGGATTGAACTCAGGCCCTTGCACTTGCCAGGGAAGCACTTATTCCACTGAGCCATCTCCCCAGGGCTCTACCATAGGATTTTACATATAGTAATACTTTGGTTCAAAAATGTATCTGTTTTCAAACAATTCAATTCCCAAACAAAAGTGTTAAGGAAAATCCACAAACTCCATATTGAAAGTCAAACATGAGTTCAGCCATCTTCCCCACAGAAAAAAAATGCTGCCATCTTCCTCAAAATTGTAAATCAAATTAATTTCATAAACTGATGTACCACTGTACTACCTTTCATGAAGAATCACCAATTCAAGATTAGAAATAGAAGAAGAGGACACATAAAAGAAGTTTCTGGTGGTCCACCCTGTTTTACAACTAGCCCTAAGTACAGTAACTAAGCACAATTAGAAAATGGTTTGAGTGTCTGGTTATCATAGCTTTGGATTTCAGGATAATTGAGAAAATGAAGTACTGCATGTGTATACGTGCAAAGGAGTCTATGAAGAATGCATCATTTTAATATGGAAAATTTTACTAATTTTATATGTTAAAAACTTATTTCAATAATTTCAAATGAAAAGATAATTTCAAATAACATATAACAATAAGTTTTACATTCCTAAACATGGGTATAAAATAAAAGCAATTAAAAATGTGACTAAAGGCATATCTTGTATATAAATGTGGGTTTGAAATGTCAAACTCATAATTGTTGAAACAATAATAATAGCAAGGAGGGAAGGTGTAGGGGCAGGAGAAATCAGTAGTCCTTTATGTTCATCTCTACTAAGTCATTTTTTATATCTGTGCTAGGATATTTCCATAAACATATAAGTCGCAGTGAAGTAGAGGGGACAGATGGTAAGGTCAGAACCCAGCATAAGCTTAGATAGCATCTACTGAGAGAAAAATACTTCAGAATTGATAAATACTGTATTGAAATGTGTTAATGAACATTACAAGGATTTAGAAGTCAAGGCCCATCTGTGCAAAACAAATATGGCCAATAAAGACGTTTTCCCATCTGGGTTATCAAAGGATTACGTAGCATTCGGACCACAATTTACAAACAAGCCACATTTTAAAGAATTATTTACTCCTCAATATAATAGCATATTTTATAGGCATATTTTCAGAAATAATAATAGTAACAGTAAAAAATATCCTTTCAGGTGAGTTCATTATTAATTTTCATTTTACTTTCAAAGATATTTTTAAGAACTGGTTTTGTGTGTGGTTGCATCTACACTGGTTTAGTGGTGTCACTGAAACCCTAGAATGGCATTCTTCGTTCACAGTTCCTGGTAGATAAAAGAAACTTCTGATATCGCCTTTCTGGTAACAGGAACTTCCTCTCTTTTTTCTCCTTTAAATTTTTTTCTGAACACCTAAGAAATCTACAACCTGCTCTCATTGGGCACTTTGCAACACAAGTAAAAAGTATGTTTGAAACACAGCACTGCTTAGAGATGGATAGCTACTGATTATGCAAAACCAGTCTGCTTGTTTGGCGTACACTTTGAATAAAAAGATGCTACTTTGGTTCGACTATGTTTTCTACTGAAAAGTGTGTAAATCCATGGAACAAAGAGTCCAAAGGCCCAATTTACTAAAAATTAGTGATCCATCAGATTGATAGGATCTACATGGTTGGCACCTTGAAATTTCTTGCATCAGTCACCAGATCATGATTTACTAATAGGGTTTCAGGGCTTGCAAAATCACACAGTTCTAACCACACATTAATAATTAATTTGGCATTTTAAATGCACCTAACAAAAGACCCTCGAGCTGCTGACAGCACCCTAAATTGTGAATTTCTTAAAATGGGAATTGAGCAAGTCCACAGTGATTTCATAAAATGAGACAAAAAAGGAAAATAAATGTGTTTGAACATTTCTTATGTAGCACTCCCAAGCCAAGGCTCTCATTTTTCTTAGAGAATTTATCATGCATTTTTAGGCACTTTACTAGAGAATCACAAGATTGAGTCTGGCGGCTGGCTGCAAAATCCACAATTAGATGACAGCAGATGCATTTTGGTTAATAAATTTTATATTAGACAATTTGCTCCTAAAACAATTCATTGGCACTTCCAAAATGTTGCTAAATGAGAGAAGATGTAGCCTATAAATCACTCGAATCACCTTATTACTTGCTTTTAAGTAACTAAATCTATACTGAAGTAGTAAGTTGGAGAACGTTCTCAAGACCCGTGGGTTTACTTCGCAACCTTTCATTTTTGAGATGATCATTAATGCCAAATTCCAGAGATATGCAATTTATCTTACATGGGAGAATGCAAAAGAGTGGACAGAAACCATACCTGCCAATAGTATCAAACACATGTAATTACCATACTTAATGTATATGCTGGGTATAGAGAATAGGTGTTCTGGTACCCTGGCCTTTATAACAAAAATATATCATAATTTATGAAAGATGTTCCTGTAATAACAGGATGCCACCTGTAATAGCAGAATGTTTATTAGTGCACAAATGAGGGTTATAAATGATGTTGCTTATCCATGGAACAAAACACAAAAGACAACTTATTAGCAAAAGATAAATTGTTTGGCGAAACCTCAATGAGACGCTAGGTTTGTCATGAAAAAAGAAAACAAAAAAACTTTATATCTGCACAGACCAATGCTTTTATAATCCATTTAAAATAATATACTTGCCACTAGGTGGCTATTTCTGATCAGATCATTTTACCATTTTAATTACATTTTTAATATCCTGGCTGCATAAACAAAGATAAATTACAAACCCTGCACAGGCTGGCTGCTAGCTGAGCCAGTCAGTAATAATATCAGCTTTTGTTTGTGCCTTCTCTAATTAGATTCTGAAATCTGGGCTTTGTCAATCAATAATTTTAATTTTAGAATAGCCTCTTGATCTTGCATTTCATGTTTGTTTGGGAAAATGATCAGTAGGACAAAGCTGATAATTTATGCAGGAACAATCTCTCAGCAGAGCTACATGCACATTCCTCCCCATCACTAGAAGCCTGCAGACTAAGCTTGACACAGTTCTAATTAGCATGCAGATATGTGTCGCCTCATTGGCAATTCAAATTGCTTTTTTTATAATGTACCTCAAATTGTGCTACTCAAACATTGTATTTGATTTCCAAAGCCCCCTGGGCATCCCATAATGTCTCCCTTCATCCTGAGTATGAGGCATTTATTGAACAATCTGCTGAGATTGGCTGTCTTTTAGAAAATACCCAAACATCATATCCCTGGGACCAGCTTTTCTTCTTGTCACAGAGTCACTTGTTCTTCTGCAGAATTCCTCGTGCCACGTCTGTAGGTTTTGCAATGCTACGTTCTCTCATGAGTTGCTTCTCCCACGTGGCTGATCTATGGAGGGCTTCGCTCACTCCTGTGCAGTGGCACTCAGTTTTAAAGCGGGGGAGGAGGTCTGATGAGCACACATTAATATGCGGCACATAGCCACGTCTCTGAATGCCAGTCTTCCACTCTTCATTAAACAAAAATGGTTGGATTGCAGGGTTTGTTCCTCCTGTCTCCCACATACATATGCACACACACACTCATGTTTGCTTTTCCCGAGCACATGTACATGCACACAACCACATTCGCATGCATCTACACACCTACTCAAGACACCCAGAGCACCTCATTGTCAGGATTGAGTTATGTGTGAAAGTTGTCTGCTGCACACATGACAAATAAGAGGATTCCAGCATACACTGGGGCTTTTTCTTTAAACCATGCAGCAACAAGTGGCAGAATCAATGGTGTACAGTTATTCAGCGATGTAATTCATTTCACTGACTTTGGCTCTTAGCCAGATCCGCCATCTGTCTCTAGCTCTACCTCTCCCCCTCTCTCTCCTCTCCCTCTCTTTCACTTGAATTTGTCCTACATTTCGTAATGTTACGTGCCTGCCATCCTTATTCTATGCCAGAGGTACTACACCAGTCTCACCCCCATTCCAGCGCGGAGTTGTCTGAGTTCGGTGGCACTTGGGATATTCCATTTCAGTGCCATGGGAAGAAAAGGGTAAGCAAAAAGCCAAAGGATTAACGGAAAAAAAAATAATAATGTTCTGGTATCCAGTTGCTCCTGCTTCAGCCTTTTATCCAAATCCTAGAGATGGATCTGCCTTATCCGGGAAGTTTTCCTGCTTCGTTAGAATATCTTCGTTTCTTTATCAGACGCTGGCACTCCACGCCAGTGCACGGCTCCATGGAATGCCTGCTGTTGGCCACTTGCAGAGCTCTGCCACCAAGCAACCTCCTGCACTGGAAATCGGGGACTTCTCCAGGATCTTATGCGTGCTTGCTGTTTGAAGCTGCAGAAAAGTGAATAATCAATTAAGTATTGATTTCTTGTAAGATTTGGTAAATTTCAAAGGCAAGACAAAGAGGATGGCTTAAGGAAACACTGCAGGGACTTGGCGTAAATTAGACAACTAACGGAAGCACAGAATAAAATAACACCTCAACTGAAGATTTCCTTGGAAGAATTAGCACCAGCTATTGGAAGACAATGGTGGATTTAATCAAAACAGCAGGCATGCAAGAATTTTACCCGTGAACCAGAAAAAGGAGCTAATTATAACCACCTTTTTAATGGAGCTAATTTGACTGAATGGATGCAAATGTGCTTTATTTATGGATGAAGAAGCAAGCCTTACTGCATGATGTTGGGATCATCGTATCTGCTAAGCTTTGCAGCTCCTGTTCCCTTCAGTACATTTTTATTTCCGGAGAAGGTATTTATATGTAAACAACAGCTAACCATGCAAAAGAGTCATCGGAACAATGTAATATGGTATATGAGATATAAGCATAATTTTACAGCCTCTCAGGATTTCCCCTAACTTGGGGAAACCCTTTCATGCAATGGGTTGTGGTAAACAATAAATGAATGATGTTAAACTGTTGTGATTTTTCAATGTGTAGTTTATTAATTTTAGCTTTCTTAACATGTTGATTCTGAATTATTTGGCAATAAATCTACAATGAAAGGAAGGATATTGCTGGGTGGGGTATTATTGTGCATTTGTAGTCGTCTTAGAGATCGGAATGTGTAGGTCCCAACAGCCCAAGAGCTCTATAATTATAAGAGAATGGTAAAAATTTTTGACAATTTGAAGAATTGGTTTTATAATGGGAACAATGTGTTATAATCAGTAAAGGGAGAACTGTTATGTTTTCTCTCTGGGTAGAGTGATCTTGAGTGGTTAACTCCTCTGTTGCTGATGAGAAGTTAATGTAACTGGTAATAAGGAGAGACTGCACTAAAAATGCTTTGTTCCTTTGCATACTCGCATTTCAAGCTGAAGTGCATTTTAAACATTTCCTTCCATTTCTTAATAGAAATTTCCTTTCTATTTTTCTCCTTTTCATCATTTCTGTCTTGCAGTCTATGTTCCCTGAGCAACCATAGGAACCAAGTTACATTAAGCTTCAACACAAAGACCTTGTAAGAATAATGAGTCCTCATTTGCATCGACATTTGTATTCAGATTTGCCAGGCTATAAACTTGGCAGATCAAGCGGAATATTAAGTAGAGGCTTCCATGGTAAATTGTGGCTCTTGAAATTGCTAAGTATTTCCTCCTCCTTTTTTCCCCTCTCTATCTGCGGTGGCAGGTAAAGTCTCGTGACTACTTGCTTCTTAAGAAACGTATTGGCCCCTCTGTCTTTAGGTATATTCTGTTGGTTTCAAGTCGAAGAGAGAAAACCAGTAGCAGGTATTCTAGATGAAGGAGCAATGTGACACGTGAGTGGAGCATTAACTCTAGAGGCTAGGACTATGAGAAAAGGAGACTTCAGGCAATTCAAGTGGTGGAACAATTAATTGTCACTTGTGGGCTAATGTTTAATTTTTCTGATATGTTCAAAATAGATTGACCTCATGAAAGTTCACAGTCAGTGTTACAGTTTCTAAAGGTTATTGGAGGAGCAAGTTAGCTCTTTACTCACAAAATGATTGAATCATGCCATTCTGAGTTATCTTTACTGTTTTACTATGGCCTATTCTTGGAATATTTTAAATACTCTTTTTTAATAAATCATTATGCGTGGGCTGGAATTTTACTTGGTTCTAAAGTGGTGAAATGACAACAATTATACTTACTTCAGGCAAACTCGGGAGTTGAGAAATATGACTTAGAAGGTCAGATCTACAACATAGCAAACAACAGGGTGAAAATATAAACTTCAATTTCCATGCTTGGGCTACTCTATGTGATGTCAGAAAAGTGAGTAATTGGAAACATTTGTGCATGTTATTAATATTTCAGGCTTTATCCCAGAGTTTTAGAATCTTGTAAACAAAGCCTAAATCTATGACAAATCAACTACCTCCTATTTCTTGCCATGATTTTTCTCTTTCAAGAGCCCCTCACTAGTTGAAAATACTAAAAATTAAGTCTTTAAAAATATATAATGGAAAATTCATCATTGCTTCACATTTTAATTCTAGTTTTAAAAACTTAAACAATGTAAATAAGAAAATGTAACTGGGTTTATTATGAAGAATTCCCTTGTTGAAAAGAAAAGTGGCTGCAAGTAATCAAGCAAAGCAATGGAATTAAGTACTGCCACTGTTACTTTAGGTTCATGTAAGTCTTCATGATGTGCGTAAGTATATTTTACGAAAGATACTAGATTATTAAAAATATTTTTTGAAAACACATACCAGGTCACCTAAAGACTGGGGGATAGTGCTTTGTAAGTTTCA
This sequence comes from Octodon degus, assembly GCF_000260255.1. Taxonomy (NCBI): domain Eukaryota; kingdom Metazoa; phylum Chordata; class Mammalia; order Rodentia; family Octodontidae; genus Octodon; species Octodon degus. The sequence goes on along the minus strand of NW_004524828.1, from coordinate 1,627,860 downwards.
TTAAGTTGGTAAAAATATTTATAAGAATTTTGTCATAGTTTAGAATACTATAATTTATATTAGCACATGACAATGTAATACATTTTCATAAATGTTAGATATCATCTCCAGTAACTGAACTTTGGAATCTGAAAAGTAAAATGTAAATGTGAATTTGGAGACAATTACACACTTATATTTCATAATCTTATCATTTTAAAAGGAATAAACTATTAGATATTTTGTAGCAAGCACACTTGTACCAAAAAACAAAAGTATTATCACTAATTGGCAAATCTAACTTACATATGCAAAAAATGGAAACATGATAGCCATAATGTTGTCTCACTCAGGGATTAACTTAATATTTTTTTTAAAAAATGTGTATTAGCTACTTCTGTTTTTTACTTTTGTTAGTATGTTTGTGGTACGTAATGATTACACTGACTGCGTGGAGTTGGCACATGCAACATAACACATTTCATTTCCTTTTCCACCCTCCTCAACCCTGATTTTGTTTTTCCAGCATTCTGTGCATGTATATATCTTGCAAATTAGACAATGTTAAAATTCACTTCTTTTCCAAGAGTCTTTAGGCGTGCCTTATAATGAAGTCTGGCCATCAGTTTTATAACAGTATAAGCAGAGCTTGGAGGCCGCCATGATCCTCTGAAATAGTACTGGTTATGCAAATAAAGCAAAGACAACAGTGCATTTTTTTTTCAACATACATTCACTATTTCTCTTGGATCTGAAATTCAGTGTAAGAGCCTTGAAAATGGCATTTTTACTAATGTGGGAGAGACTGCTAAGTGTTTGTTTCATATAAGAAGTATGAATCCAATTGGTTTTATTCAAGGAATATGTATTGATTGTATATTCAAATAGAATTTAGAAAGTGAAAGATTCATGTCTATACCTTTCTTCAACATCACCCATTAATTTGAAACTGTCTTCTATAATAAGTGCTAATGATTTCATTGATTACATTTGTATGTGTGTGCACTTGTCATGCAATTTTGAGAATCAGATACTGATGAATCTCTCTCAAGAAGAGAAATTGCAGTATTAGCTCATTTGATTTCTGAACAGTGAGACTGAGAATTTTATCAAAAATAGTTTCAGTGAATCTTTTAACATACACACAGAAAAGCATAGATTCCTATGTGCTATTTCTTAGATAAAGCGATACTTATTAGCTTCATTCTCTTCTTCCTGTCATGGAAAAATTGAACATACATTATAAACTTTAAATTCAAAGCTAAAACCAAAACTATTTAAAATTATAGTTAATTTGAAGCTTCATACCCACGTGTCAGTGTAAACCAGCATAGCAAAATTGCAGTGGGATGAAATCAGGTCAATGCTACTATCTTATGTGCATAACAGAGTTCTGGTGTTTTGTTTTTGTTTTTGTTTTTGTTTTTGTTTTTGTTTTTGTTTTGCTGTTGTTGTTTTTTTCAGCTAACTGGGCCAAGTCCACATTACTAGAGGGCTTCCTTACCATAACCTGTTTAACCACGTGGAAGTAATAAGATTTGTTAGTCATGGAAACAACACCCAAAAGATAGGTCCGAGACTCTTGTATGGGTCAGAGGAGCAAAACCTGTATCTGTATATGGAGAAGCTGAGCTTTGATAAGTTTAAAATAAACATATTTCTTCCATCCCATTTTTAGGTGAAAGGGCTTTTATAACATTCCCAAGGATTCCCAAAATTATGCCTTAGACCACAACACTTGGTGTGCACTTGCATTCCAGTTTTTTTTTTTTTTTTTTTTTTTTGAACCAGGGATTGAACTCAGACCCTTGTTCTTGCCAGGGAAGTGCTTATTCCACTGAGTCATCTCCCCTGCCCGCCCCTGCATTCAAGTCTTGACCTTAAGGCAGTTCAAAACTTTCACTCGTGAAGGAAAGAATACACATCCCTATCTCAATTTTATTTTCTTCTACCCAAATAATAAAGGGGATTTTCTAGAACTATTAATAATGATTATAAATATTTAATATATGCATATATATGTATGTGTATATTTTCTCTATTGTATAGAGAGTTATGGATGGATATAGATATCAATATAATCACATTTTTCTCTGATTTTAAATTTTATCAATCATTGCTGTTTAGGATTGTATTAACAGTTCATGACTACAAACTCTTAATTTAGAAAATGTGTGTGTTCATCTATAAGGCATATGTGTTTGTACATATGTATATCACCACAATATGCTTTTGTATTGAAGGCATATGGCCTTCATATGTCTACATGTCTTTATATGTCTATGAAAATAATAAAATAAAAAGACAGTGGAAGGAACAAAATAACCCAGATGAGAAGTATCAAAGAAACATATTTTCACTTGTGGTATCATTTGATTATCTTTATTCTCAATAAAAACCCTAGCTTTAATTTTTCTATTTTAATACTTAAGCCTCTTCTTTAATAGGCAATGTGCAACAGAAGTCTCTGCACCAATAATAGAAAACCTTACTAATACTAATGTAATTCCAAGACTATTTTAAATATTTCAAATTTTGACTTAAATTATGAAATAATACATATCTTATGATTAAAAATTATATAAGTGAATTAAAATAATGTGTATTTAATTCCTACCTTAAAGGTTCCTTTTAAAAAGTATTGTTACTTTAAAAGTGGAATACTATTGTACATACATGACACAACATCTGCTTTACATTACCAAATATTGTTGTAAAAAATTTAAACAATAATTCAAAGTATTCTTCAGGATAGCTCTGTTTCTATTTACTCTAAAATTTATTCATCTAATACCATTAATTAAGAGAGTAGCTAAAATTACAATTTTTTTCAGGATCATTATGTTTTTCAAATTAGGCTATAAAGTTTCTTTCCAAGCCAATTTGGAAAATATTTTACACCTCCAGAAGCAAAAGCTCACCTAGATCCAGTATTTTTGTTTTGAAAAAATAGTAACAAATTGACTTTTAGAAAAAAGACCACTTATTGGACGTTTGAATGGTAGTAAGCTTCAATCTCAGTACTCAGTTTGCAATAAAGGGAGCTCTCTGGAAAACATAGTCTAGGTTTTTGATCAAGCTGCCAAGCTAATGAGTGAAGTCATAAGCTATTGTTTCAGAGGTGCGGAACAGACCTCCTGCTCTCAGTTATAAAATCTCACGGAGCCATTTTTCCAGGGTCTTCAGGATGTGCTACTAACTGATTCTTTTTTATGTACAGATAATTATCTCTCAACTGTATCAGTTTTACTACTTTGACCAATGGCTGTGACTCACTTCCTTATTCCTCTTCCTTACTGATGTATATATTCCACTAAACTATAATTTTGGACACTATTTCATACTACTGTTTAACATTTATTGCTATTAATGAATTGAAGCACTCTTTCTTACACTTAAAATCCTACTTCTTACATGAAACTTTAATAATGTAGTATCAATAAGAGTTAAGAGTATATTCTGTCACATGCTGGGGCCGTCCTGCCCCCAGGTGCCCTGAACCAGCAACCAAGTCCAGGAGTGGTGTCACACACCTGGAATTCTAGCACCAGGCAGGCTGAAAACAGGAAGATTATTACTAGTGCAAGCTGTGTAGTGAGACCGTATTCCAAATACATATTTTAAAAAAGGAAAAAAAAATAAGAGTCAGGATCTTAAGAGTTAGTTTTTATTAGACAGTTTATATTTTTATTTTATTTGTTTTCTTCTTAATGTATTTGGTACAGGGTTGCACTATGCAACTCAGACTCATAGTGATCATCCTGTTTTTAACTTCCCCAGCATTGGGATTATAGGTGTGCACAACCAGGCAGGGGCTCGGTGGCCAACTCAGAACACTGGGGGGTGGGGCCAGCACTGCATGCGGTGCTGGGGATTGAACCCTGTCCCTGTGCTTGCCTAAGCAGGCGCTTAGTCTGCTGAGCTATCTCATCAGCCCAAGAGTTAGTTTTAATGTAAATCTGAAACCTTATCAATGAACTTTTAATTTTTCTTTAATTAAAATCTATTGTTTGTTTTCACTCTTAAGGTTTTTGACTTATGCATTTTTTTTTTTATTTTATTACATCATAAAAGGATCTTTTGGGACATATTGGTTCAATGAGTTATCCCAATTTTCCAAATGCTGGTACATATAAGTTAACCACTAAGGCAATAATATACAATGTATTAATTATTGAAAGTGTGCTAGTAATAGGTTTTGAAACTGTAACACTGCTATGTGTTTCTCAATAAAATTATTTTTAAAATAAATAAATAAATACTAAAAAATAGCCATATTCGTTAATGCTGTTATCATGACGGCTTCTAACATGTTATTATATATGGACAATCAATTTCGTTTGATGTGACAAGCTTAAATTTTTAGTTTTTTTTAAAAAATATGTGTACAGAAGTGTCCACTTGAGCTCAAACTCAATCACAAACTGCTTTACCTCAAGATAATCATAACAATTTCTATGTAAATAATCAACAAAGGTTTAGGGGCACTTAGTTTTCTGCCACAAAGTATTAAAAGTTATGTAACTAAGAGGAAAAAATGACATTTGTTGGTTAATTAATTGCTTGTTTGAGGTGCAAAGACTGTAAGTGTGTGTGTGTGTGTGTGTGTGTGTGCTTGTGTATGTAATCATTTTCCTTTGAATTAGATGAAGAACACAATGACTTTTAGTAAAGTTTGGTGCTATTTCATTTATGCTAAGCCAAGACTTGCAAGTCTAAATTTCAACCAATTGGTTGAAATTTTGTCTAAATTTCATTATAACAGTGTTATAATGAAAGGAATTTTGACCTCAGAGCTTCCCTGACATTACCTCATACTTCCTCAGAGGTCTGAGACCATGCCTACACAAGGAACCAGAAGAATAGTCAGCAATTACTAATCACTCTTTAATACTCAGTATCATATAATGCTTAACTAGAACTCATTAACACTGATAATAACTTTTAAAATTTCTAAATTAATTTGCAGAGTATTATATGCATATACACTATATATATATATCATATATATAGAATATTCTTTCTATTTTTTATCTACAGTTACCTTACTTCTTTAAAATTCAATGAGCTCTCAGTACTTTTTAAAGCAGAAAATTAAAGCTACATTTAACAAGTTTTCCATGGTCACCATACCCGTAAATGGCAGAATCCAGATTTATATTGACATTTTTAAGTTAGTGTTTTCATTTTATCATAGCTGTTCAGTATAAATCATTTACAACGTCCTCTGGTTTAGGAAACAGTGAGTAAGTTCTGTATCATCAGCTTATTAGCAAGTCTTCTTTAGCTCTATGTGAGCATTATACATAAATCTTATACCTACTCCAAATCTTTAATAGCTGTAAGTCCCATTTTGCGTCTCTTTCATCACAATTACAAGTGCACTATAGTTATATGATGTCCCTAACATACCTAGTTAGTATTCTTAACTGCTGTGATGATTGATGACTGAGTTTGTTATTATATTGGCCAAAATTTTTACTAAACATTTCATGGGCCAGGTTAAGTTATTAAAATCTTAAAAATGACCATTTTAATTAGGCTTCTGACAAACTAAACTGCATACAGATCAGGTACAACTGTGGTGACCGAAAGGAACTTCTATATATTTTAAAGAGTATAGAAAAAGAAACAGAGACTTAAAATAATTTAAAAAATATACAAAGAACTCTTCCATTGAACCTTTCCATCAAGACAACTGAAGCCCTAGATCCTAGCCATGATGTTAATTAACTATGAAAGGTAAGAAAATGTCATCACCATGTTTCTATTTTGTTGTCAATTTAGTGAGAGGAAATTATTAAAAGAGCTTTGATTTCACTTCTGGCTTTAATATTGAATGATTTTGACACAAAAATAAAAGTATCTGTTCAGGATTCATAATTTATAATTTTCTTTATTTAGAAGTTTTCTTTCCTGGCAGTCTGACTTTCTATTAAATACTGTTATCTTTAAAATCAAATTCATTGGGCCATGAAGATAGCTCAGCGGTCTAAGAGCCTGCATGGCAAGCCCAGGGACATGGTTTGGATCCCCCTACACCGCACACTGTGAGGGGCCACAGGGGCACCCCAAGCCATGCACCAAGATCAGGCATTGTGGCTCAGGCCTGTTATCCCAGCACTGGGGAGGCTGAAAGCAAGAGGATTACAATGACTCTGAGCGGTGTAGTAAGAACCTGTACCAAATACAAAAGAACAAACAAACAAAAAGAAAATAAAATTCATGGTCCAAATGTATACATGAAGGTTTTGTGCAGTTCTTTTCAGCGATATAAGCTTTCTTAAGCATGAAATTTAGTAATATATACTTTGAATCAGTATAATTTCTTCCACTAAGCAAAAATAAATTTTTATTATATCTGTATTATGTTAAATTTAGAGTAGGTTTTCAGATATTGATTTATCTCCTAAAAATGCAGAATAATACATATTGAAATAACAATATGAACTTCATAAAGCATTGTTAATGTGGGGGAGAGGAGAGAAGCAAGTTGTTATGTTTGTTTACAATTATTGAAATTGTACAAGCCATTTTCCAGAGATACAAGTAGAATTTCAGTTATCTAAACTCAAAAAATTACTTTTATTTCTTTAGCCAAGGGTTAGCAAATGACTTGGAGCAGGAACCCTTTTGTAAGGAATCCTGTTTTGCATGACTATGATATTTATTATTTACTATGGAATGTGACCTATTTTTGAAATTCGAGACATCCTATTATCATTAAGAACGTATTTTTAAATTAGACTATGCTCTAAAATCTGGGTTTTGCTACTTGCAAATGTGACAGGGGACTCTTCCTTCATAAATCTCTACCACAGAAACAAAAGCTTCTGGTGTCTCTGGGCTAGTATCGACATGTAGCCACTATTGTACGTCAGGTCACTGCCCTTCCAACAATACAACTTAATCTTCCTTTGGATAAGAAGTAATAGCATAAGGACAGGCAGGATTGACACACACTGAGAAGTCAATGCCCAGGGTCTCCCTGGAGATTTCTTGTCTACCCCTGTATCCAAACTGCAGATTTTAAATAGGAAATAGTACTCTCACCTTTGGAATAATATAGGAACAGAGTTATCAAAATGACAGAATACATTAGTTTTACACTTATTTAATTTTTTAACTTTTTAAAACAGAGTACATGAAGTGCTAGCCAAATAGCTCAGCAGACTAAAGGGCCTGCAAGCAGGTGCAGGGGCCAGGGGTTCGATCCCCGGGCCTGCAGTACTGGCTCTGCAGTGCCGGCCCCACCCCCAGGGCGCGCTGAGAAGGTAATTGAGACTGGGCCTAGGGGCGCGCGCCTGTAAACCCAGCACTTGGGATGCTGCAAATAAGCAGATCACTACGGGTCCAATCTAGTAGTGAGATCCTGAACACCCCGTTGACCCTTCCCTAAAATACCCAAAAAAAAAAAAAAATTAAACAGAATACAACTTAGAATTAAATCAGAAAAAAAAGACAAGTGATATGGAATTTTACTTTAAAAAATAATATGAATTTCACAGTATGTGTTATAATACATAATGTTGTCTTCCAAACAGTTATTGATACTACCAGATATATGCTTGTAAAATTGGAAGAAGAAAGAAAGAAATGTATGAGAATTTAAGAAGAGAAAACATACAAACAATGAGAAAAAAAAGGAGTCAAAACAAATTAAAACATTAACTGCTTATTTTTATAGACCTGCAGAAATGCACAGTACAGTTGTCCAAACCATCTGGCTTACATACATAGATAAGTAACTTTCCCCTACTCCCTCTACTGTCCTTCTTAACTCAGTAACTCTTTCATTTTCAGTAAGTTTATTTCATTTTCCCAGTATTTATTGTACCATTGAGATTCCATTTTTCTCTATCAGGTTTTCACACTAAGAAGATAATATAATGTTTGCACATGTGGATCTGATTTACTTTACTTAAGATTATGTTCTCTAGTTGCATCTATTTACTGAGAAAAGACTCAAATTTATCCTCTTTTATAGCTGAATAATACTCCATTGTATAAAAACAATACCATATCTTCTCTATCCATTCTTCAGTTGATGAGCTTCTTAGGTATTTCTAGGATTTGGCTATGAAAAATTGCATGCTATAAACATGGGTTCACATATATCATTGTGGTATGAGATTTTCAATTCTTCTGGAAAAATACCCAGGATGGTAATAGCTGGCTCTAATGGGATCTCCAATCCTAGATGTTAACGAATCTTCACACTGATTTCAATAGTGGTTGCACCAGAATGCACTCCAACCAACAGTGCAGAAGGGTTCCTTTATTTCCACAGCTTCTCCAGTATTTATTAGCTGACTTCTTGATGTTAGCCACTCTTTCTGACATGAGATTTAATCTTGGTGTTGTTTTAATTTGCATGTCTTAAAAGACCAATGATGTTGGATATTCTCTCATATATTTACTTACCATTTGTATTTCTTCCTCTGAGAAGTGTATACTCATCTCAGATGCCCATTTTTGAATAGGTTCTTTGAATTTGGGCGACCTGACTTTTAAAAAATTCTTTGTGAGTTCTAGATAGATGGCCTTTGTCAGAGAGATAGTCTGCTATATTTTTTCCAGTTTTTGGGTTTTCTTTTCACTGTGTTGGAGATTTGCTTTGAAGTACAGAAACTTCAGAAAGATGAGATCCCAGTTGTTGATTCTTTGAAGTATTTCCCATGCAGTTCGATTTTTGTTCATGAACTCTCTACCTACTGCTGTCTTTGATTTCTACCTGAATTTTCCTCCAAAAGATTTAGTGTTTCTGTTTTAATATTTAAATGTTTGATCCATTTTGACTGTAGCTTTGTGCATAGTGATAGGCACAAGTCTAGTTTTAGCCTTTAGCATGTGGAAGGCCAGTTTTTCTAGCACCATTTATTAAAGAGGCTCTTTCTTCCAGTGAAGCTGTTTGGCCCCTTTATCAAAGATAAGCTGGGGAGATGGCTCAATAGAATAAGTGCCTCCCTGGCAAACACAAGGGCCTGAGTTCAATCCCCGGTTCTGGAAAAAAAAAAAAAAAAAAAAAAAAAGAGCAAATCCTTTTATCAAAGATAAGGTGGCTGAATGTGTTTGCAGTTGTGCCTGCATCGTCTAATCTATTCCATAAATCCTCAGGTCTGTTTCCATACAAGCACCATGCTGATTTTATCACAGTAGCTTTATAGTATAATTTCAAGTAAGGAATTCTGATACCTCATGCCTTTCTTTTGTCTCCCAGGATTGTTTTTGATATTCATGGTCACTTCTGCTTCCAAATAAATTTGGGGAAAGTTTTCTCTAGTTCTCTTAGGTGTGTTAATGGTATTTTGATCAGAATTTCATTGAATCTGTATAAAAATTTTGGCAATTTGGGGATTATAGCCATTTTCACAATGCCAAGTCTTCCTATCTATCATCATGGAGTACATTTTTTATTATATTCTCAAATACTCCTCAATCTCTTTACTCAGTGTACCATAATTTTCACTATATAAATCTTTTCCATCTTTTATAATGTTATTTAAATTTTATGTACAAAACAAAAATAGGGAAAGGCATCAAATGGCCATCTTTAGAGGACTACTCAAAGAAACTAAAGAGCACTGATACAATAGAATATTGTATAACACTTAAAATAACATTAAATTATATACTGTATCAAAAATGAATTAAATAAAAAAGTAAGGTATGGAAGAATGTATATAACATGCTCTCACGTGTGTAACTATATGTACATATATTAGAATATACAAATAATGAAGGAGTCACAAACTGATAAAAGCAGTTGACTGCTTAAGATTTAATTTTCATGACTATTTTTCATAGTTTGTTTTCCTAATATTAGTAAACTAGCTTGAAAAGAGACACTAGTTAAACTGAACATAAAACATAAATTATTTATTTATAAGTCAAATCTTTGTAATATACTCTGTAGAAAAACCAAATATGTCAAAAGATTAGCACACCATTTGTTCCTTACACACCGTAAAATCAGAGAAAGTATATTTTAAACATTTCTACTCTTGAATGTGTGGTTTGGAAAGAACAGAGCCAAAATCTATTGTTAATAAGACTGACAGACAAAATGCCATTATTCTATCTACTGATTCCAGGAGCCCTCATGTTGGAAAGTAAATGGAGTTTCTCAGTTTTTAAGCTACTAAATATATTCAATGTCAAATGTTAAGGTATTTCCAGATGGTGAAGTTTCTTCTAATATTTTTATGTAAAACATACTGTTGCTTTAATTGAATTTTTAAGTAATTTTTTTGGAATTAGACAACAGAAAAGAAACCATTACCTCAGATCTAATGTATTAAAGTTTTTTAATATGCAATATGGCTCCAATCTATTTTTTTCAGATTTGTATTCCTGTCCTTTCTTTTGTACTTCTATGCTGCAAATTAATCCTAGCTATTGTTCAGTGATCATATCTTATCCTTGAATACTCCCTTAGCCTTGACTCACACACTGTCCTGCCCATGTGTGTGTCATTTGTTGATGTGAAATGTCCTCAAACAGTCCATTTTAACTACTTCAATTGAAAGATTCTTTCCATTCTCTGATGTCATTTGAACAGCACTTGTTTTACAATGTTTTCTATTATGGCAATGTGTGCACATGTCAGTGTCCCTAATGGATTCATTGTACCATGGAAGTGGGAAGGGACCTCCTCACCCACATCACCTACATCTTCACTATTTAATCACCCACATGCTGTAGCAGGCTGGCCACCAGCCCCCCACAGGATGCATATGCTACAGTCCAGTAAGATGTGAGCATAAGTAGTAACAACATATTTAGTCCCGCTAAAGATTAAGCTCAGTCAATTTGGGAGTTCATAAAAAATGACTATCTCAGCACAACACACAATAATCTGTATTTCTTTTTCTTCTTTTTAAAATGTATTTCGTTGTTATGGGGTCTCATTATGCAGCTCAGACTTGTGGTGATTCTCCTGCTTTCAGCCTCCCCATCACTGAGATTACAGGGAGTGTAACAAGATGTCCACATTCTGGTCAGCTCAGCACACTCTGGGGGCAGGGAGGGCAAGGCATGTGATGCCAGGGATTGAACCCCAGTCACTGCACTTCTCTAAACTTGCCTAAGCAGGTGCTTTAGTCCACTGAACTATCTCTCAGGCATAATAATACTTATTTATAATTAAAAATAGTTTCCAAATTTAGCCTCAGATGTATATTTTACAGGCTACATAGAAGTTCCACATCTTATAATGAACAGTTCCATTTTTAATTTCAAATCCTGTAATTATGCATGTATACCTTAATTTTTTCAGTTTAGGGCAACTGAGACACCATATTTTAAATAGAAAGAGTCTTTGAGCTATAACTGGTGCTTTATTCAGTCCACCTTATATTGAGAATGGGTAACACAGTCTTATGAACCATACTATCACTTCCTGTTTTGTTTAATATTTGTACCTGAACACCTAGATGTTAATACCTTTCTTACTACCAAAACTCTAGCCCATTGCAGACCTTGCTCTCCCTTTGGTGGACTCATAGCCCTTGTCACTATGCATATATGTTAATGACACTGTGATGCCATGACCTTTTTCTATACTAAGAGACAGTGACTGTGTCCTAAGGTAAGAACTAAAGTACGCATTCACCTTCAGTCTACACTTCCCAGTTCTGACCACAAACACCAATGCTTCTGGCTTGGCATGGTGTTTATGTTACTGAACTTCTTTTGTTTCCCTATTGTGTTTAACCATTCACTCTTGCATTTTCATCCTGTGCATCAATACATCATTTTCTCTACTACCCACTATACTCATGCTGCAATCTGTCATCTATCATTGCAATCATTTTCATGTTTTTAACTTTTATGTCCTTGCAACCTGCTGCAAACAAAAATAACACCTACAGAATTTCAATAAATACATATCAGAAAATATGAGTCATTTCCCCTTATCACAACAAGGCAGAGAATCCTGAGCACTTAGTGAAATGTAACAATTACCAGCACAGGTTTCCACCTCTTTGAAAGATACATGATATTTTTTCACCATCCAAAACAATCATATTTCACTATTCATATCATTGCATATGTTGATCATTTGCATGCATTGGTTTTACAGCCTATTATAAATTAAATTGCATCAATATGTACAACCTAGCAGAAAGGTGTATGTACAAAACATTCTTCAAGATGATTCTAAGTTGTCATTTACTTAAATTTTCTTTCAGAAAGTATTGAGATTTTTATTTTCTTTCTATGTCTATACAACATCAGCTTCAGTTTGGGATAGTTAACTCCATCTTCAATAAAGACTGAAATTAATTTTGAACTGAAATTGTGCTGAACTGAATATTTTTAGTTAAAATAAATCATTAAAAAACTTGTCTACGTGACACCTTGTTAAAATACCAGAAGTTGTTCTGACACCATTTTATTTTTATTTTTAAAAATTTATTTTTTAGATAGCACATTGTAAATAAATTATTTATAAACTTAAATAAATATAACAATAAAAATGTTTAAAATAAAAATGAAGAAAGAATTTATAGATCAGTCATATAATAGTTCATTGTGCCAAAATCAAGAAGCATATTCATATAATTAGAATTCTCAAAGTAAAAGGAGTAGGGAATAAATATTTCAAGATTCAAAATTTCTGAATTTAGTTGAAATTATAGCAACACATTTCCAAGAAAAATAAACCTTTTACACAAGAAATTTGAATAAAATTTACCAAGATACATAAAAATGAAATTGTCCAAAACTAATTTATTTATTTATTTATTTATTTTGTTGAACTGGAGATTGAACTCAGGCCCTTGTGCTTGCCACGGAAGCACTTATCCCACTGAGCGATCTCCCTGACCCCTGTCCAAAACTAATTTAAAGAAAAAAATCATTAAAGCATATACATAAAAATTAGCTACGTAAGAACAAAGTTAAATAGCATCTTCCTCCACATTAGAAGAAAAAAAGAAAAGAGCAAGTGTGTAAAATACTAGACTAATTAATTCAAAAGAGTGAAAGAAAAAAAAATGATCTGCCCTCATTGAATTTTATACCTAGCAAAATCTTTGAAAACTAAAAGCAAAATATTTTCCAGTTATACAAACTCAAAATAATCTAATACCTCCAGATGTAACATATAAGAATTAACAAAGAGCATACTCCAGAAGGCAAGAGAAGTTGCTGTATGGTCCTAGATAAAGAATAAAGAGCTCTCAAAATGGTAGTTATGCAGGACTATGTAAAATGTATTAGATGTACCCATTTAAAAGGTCATTGAAGAATTCTACAAAATAGTATCAATCGTATATTGGCTTATATACATTTGTGTGTGTGTGTGTGTGTGTGTGTGTGTGTGTGTGTAAAAGACAAGGAAGAAGTAATATAAAGTCAATGGCAAATGAAAATATACTTTTTAAAGTTTCTAATACTAAGAGAAAATATACATGTCTTATAAGTAGATTGTAAGTCAAAGATACAGTATAAATCTTAAAACAAAAATTAAGATTAAACAATATTCAGAAATTAATCAAATATTAATTAAGTAAAAATTAGATATTTCAAAACAATTAAATTAAGAAAAAGTTTCATGATAGTAAAGAATTACTAAGAATAAAACATAACATAAATACTAGAATGGCAAATAGATGACCAGCACTTCTAACAGTTTGGGGATAGGATATTTCACAAAGTTCTAGTATGTAGTGGACATGCCTCTGTCCATCACACTTATTGGTGGCCAAGCTGACGCTTGTTTAGGTATGATTTTCTTTGGTGTATTACTGGATCAGCAAAGATGGGAATTCTGTAAATAAAAGCCTCTTTTGCAACTATTTCTTAGGACAAAGATGAAAGTGTTGCCCCAAATAATTCCATATTAAGTTATATACATTTACAAGTAGTTCAGAAAACATTGAAAAAACCACTGACATTTTGCCATTGTTAAAGATATACCTATTCAATAACTGCTCTGAGCCTGTTTCATTGAATACAGACACATGTCGATGGTAGAAAATTCTAGGAAATCTCAGCTTCTTAAGATCAAGACACCCAACAATGGAATATTTTTACACACATAAGATACAGAAATCGTGAATCAAGAAACACAGGTTTTTCTGCTCTGTCTTTTCTGACATCAAGGCATAATAAATAGAGTGTTTGTTCCCTCAAGCTTGAAGTCTCTGACCCAGGCTTAAGTAGCCAGCCAGGGAATTAGATCCCTGTACATTTTGTACCAGCGTCAGAAAATTTTAACATTTTTGGGTTTTATCAGCAAAATATACAGTAGGTTTCGCAATTTGTGCAAAAGTAATTTGGTTGCACTATTATAAGCATGACAACTTTTTTTAAAGATTTCTTATATGGCAAGAAGATCTAGTGCTAGTTCTAGAAATACGAGGAGAAATAATAATTTCCATATTTGTTCTGCTAAAAGACAATGATGTTTCATGTAAATCTTCCTTTAAGAGGAATTATAACCTTAGAAAACAAAATGAAGTTGATCCTTGTAATCAAAGGTAAAATTCTCCAAACATATAAGATTATATATGTGCAAGATAAACTATGTGTTAACTATTGTTATTCTCTAATTATGCCATTATGAAGCTGTTTTTGTTCATAGAAGGAAGAAGAGCGATTTTTTATATTTTCTTTGTTAACATTTGCTTGTATTATATTAAAAGAAAAATACAAAATACTTAGAAGATAAAAGTCTTATTTCAAGTTGTTTAGTCAAGACATTTGTAGGACCAACATTATAAAACTACTTCAAATTATCCTTAGATACTAAAGTCACTCATTTGTTAAATTTTTCTTTACTCTTTTTTTTTTGTTTGTTTATGTATTTGGCGCTGGTTCTCACTATGCAGTTGATACTCCTACTGATCCTCCAGTTTTCAGGCTCCCTAGTGCTGGGATTATAAGTGTGTGCCACTATTCCCTGATCGGTGTTCTGTGCAGAGTACACAGAGGCAGAGCTGGTGCAGCATATGGTACCGGGGATCAAACCCTGGTCCCTGTGCTTGCCTAAGCAGGCACTTAGTATGCTGAACTACCCCGCTAGCCCTTAAACTCACTCATTTTTAAAGAGAAAAAAATTATATATTATGCTTTATCTCAGCCATGTGATCAGTATGTAAAACAATATGTTAAAGATGAAAACTAGTATTGATTAAAAATTCAGTTATTACAGACACAATAATTAAAAGGAAAAAAGAACACATACTATTGTCCAAGAAGCCTGGTAGTCTATGAATGTTCTGAAGCCAAGACCTCCCAAAATCTCTTTCCTTTCATTTTTTTAAATTATTTTCTCATTTTTAATAAATTATTTTATTTAATCTTCAAAATTATTTATTTTCCCATAATTTTATTGAGAAACAAATAGCAAAGAGACAATTTCAAACCAAACTGGTAGGACAGTTTCAATAATTAAGACATCGCATACATTCTTCCTAGTGGTTAATTGCTGTACAAGATGTGGACACGATATCCTATTTACAAACACCATTAGAACAAATCCCTCTATTCATTAAGAGAATGTAACTATATATCTATCCTAACCACTTTAAATAC
>NW_004524828.1:1607611-1611354 GCF_000260255.1 Octodon degus | reverse complement strand
CAAGCCATACAGTTATATGTAGAAGATGGGCAAGGTAATGATCCTGAGAATCTCCAGAAGATTTTTGAGTCTCACAGTTAATTGGAAAGATTCTCACCCTGACTAACTATATATACTGACACTTGTGATCTTTCCTTTTTTGGGGGACACTTTTCATATTTCAGTGCTCAGAGCGAAGCCTTGCTCAGAGAACCATCAGCCCAGACCACATAAGCCTCGGAAGTGCTCACTGTTTAAACTGACTCCTGGGCTGGACACATTATTGCAAATCACAGAACAAATAAATAAGCTGAAAAGCCTCTCCATGAAGCAACCTGATAGCAGCACGTCAGAAGACCCTAAAGCGGGATATTAGATTAAAGAAAATAAAAAAGGTGGATTTGCTATTTGCAGTTAACCTAAGTACTATATTATTATTTTTTTATCATTTTGTGATAAATCTTTGGAAGCAAAAGTTATAAAAAGGAAAATTTTGAAATGTCATTTCAGGCACATTGCATTTCTAGGAAAAAATTGACTTCTAATTGCATGAAAAACTAAAATATTGTGATACAAGTTAAACACTTCATTCTGTAGGCTTTAAGAATTTGTTCAATGGAAAATAAAAACTGGAATGAGAAAAAGGAGAAAAGGAAGAATTCAAAAAGATATATTTGTGTATATACATGCAGGATAACTTGGATAATTGTATTGTTTAGTTCTGCTGATCATTTGAAATGCGCAGTTAATGCTTAGTTTTTATTTTTATCCTTATTTTTTCTTAATAATTTCTTAAGACTTTTTTGTTGTTGTTTTGGTTTTTTAACCAGTTTCACACATTTATATCTGTTAACCTAAACAACTAATTTGAAAATAGCATTAATTAATTTGAAAATAGCAACCATTGTTGAATTCTTATTACTTTGTTTAGTGAAATTTTCTATCATTTCTAATGATTTTTCGCTATTTTGTGTTCCTTATTTATTTATTATGTATTTAGTACAGGTTCTACAGGGTCTCACTACACAGATCAGATTCCTAGTGATCACCGTATTCTCAGCCTCCCAGGTGCTGGAGTTACAGGTGCGCATCACTACACACAGTCTCAGTCACCTCTCATCATACCCTGGTGGCAGGGATGGCAAGGAATGCCGGGGATTCAACCCCAGACCCTGGGTCTGCCTAAGCAGGTGCTCTAATCTACTAGCTATCTGCTCAGCCCTGTATTCTTTTAAAAAATTGAAAAAAAAATATTTTATAGAAAGAAATCTGTGAAAATTTTCTTCCACTTACTTTTCTGTGACACAGTATGACATATTTAATTCTATTTTGCTTTGCCATTGAAGAAAAGCAAGACAAATTATGTATTCATTATAATTGATTGAGGGAGAGCTCATCAGTACAGAATGTTTATAAGTGCACACAGCACATGCACACATACACATGCACACGTGAATGAGGGTTAAGCTTAATTGTCAACTTTCTTGACTTGGGATCTGCCTGGGGGGTTGGGAGAGCACACTTCTGGGAATGTTTGGGTGGTCAGAGAAGAGACTCTAGGGTCAGTATCTGACCACCAATTCTTTCTTCGCTAGCACTGTTCCATTGCTCTGCTTCCCACCTGCTATGAGTTAAGTGGCTTTGGGCCATTACACCTTTCTGCATTGAAGTTCATGCCTTTGAGTCAGTTGACCTAGAGTAAACCTCTGAAACTGCAACAAATACCCGGATTATTGGTGAGATGTATTGGGAACTGGTTTGGGTAAGGCAAGGCAAAGTATTAAATGAATAGATGGATAGAAATTTAGAATACAGGCTGATAAATGATATGCGAATAGATACTCTATAAATACTTTTATATGTTGGGTCCTGTAAAGAATGATCTACAGAATTCAGATAGTTTAATACCTTAACTGTGAGGAACTTGCAAATGATGAAATTGAAGGTCATATATGAGTTCTCTATTGTTGCTGTAATAAATTGCCTCAAATGTAAAGGTTTGAAACATACATGTTCATTATTTAAAGTTCTGGGCCTGAGAAGTCCAAAATTAGTCTCACTGGGCTAAAACCTAGATGTCAACATGGTAACATTCAAATCCATCTTCTTGTTTCACTCAGCTTTTAAAGGCTACTTACGTTCTTAGGATCATGGCTTCTCATAGAAGATGAGATGTTTAACCTAGCTTTTAAAGAACTCCATCATTTAAAGAAGAATCAGAATAGTTTTGAAGCAATAGGAATTAACCAGAATTAGCCTACACCACACACACACACACACACACACACACACACACACACAAATGCATACACACCATTTTTTTACTAGGTAGTAAAGGAGATAGAACTCCAACATTTAATGAAGAATCAGAATAGTTTTGAAGCAGTAGGAATTAACCAGAATTAACCTATACCACACACACACACACACACACACACAATTTTTTTCTACTAGGTAGTAAAAGAGACAGAAAGTTGGTAGACACAAGTTCTAACATATAAGTTATGATCATGCAAAATTATACAAATATATTTTGCAACACAAATATATCGGAGAGGTACAAAAAAATTCAGAAATGAGTGACTCAGATGGATTACAATAGTTGAAAAACAGAATTGAATAAGTAGGATAAACAGGACTACATCCCACGACATGAGAGGGTAGGAATTTCAAACTTTAGTAAAGTGTTCAGAGAAATACAAGGTAGAGCTTTGGATGTGCATCAGGGAGAGGTATGGAAATATATTCTAGACCAAAAGGGTTTGGCACACCTCAGTAGAGGACTGAGATTTCATTCTGTGAAACATAAGGTGACTCCTAATAGCTCAAATGATTTATTCAGGAATGCCTGAACCTAGAAAAGAAAGACAAAAGATGGAGAGCACACAAAGTCCCAAAGGTCTGCACTGGAAAAATGAAAGGTAGGGAACAAGGAGGGGAATTAAAAGGAGGAGATGAGAATGAGCAAAGGAAAAAGGAAAGAAAGAAGGGAGAGAGGGAGACAAGGAGAGAAGGAGTGAGAAAGGTAAGGAGGCAGAGAGGGAGAGAAAAGGACAGATAGAAAACAAATTCTGGGATTATGTATTTGTTAAACATAATTGTGTAATATAATGGTACACTTACATGTGTCTATTTGTTTTAAAAATAAATTATAGCCTATATACATAGTATTGATGTGTGGTATTTATACAGTACTTTATAACTTACAGTTTATGTTCATGGTCATAACCTAATTTAGAATCTCTGCCAAAAAATGTAAATCTCTACGTGGTTCAGCGTATAAAAGTTAGAGAACGGATTTAGAACTATCTAAAAACTAAGTGATGCAAGTCTTGTTGCACAAATCTGGCTTTATCTTGGTCTTAATCATCTAACAGAAAAGTATAAAAAGAAAGTATAAGAAGTAAAGCCATGCTGTTATGTTGAGATGTAGGGGACTAAGGTCAAAAATTTCTGACATTGCCAGTCAAGCGGAAGACCCAATATTAGTATGGACTACTGGACTCTTTTGGAATATTTTGCTGAGTTCACACACCTACAATATTCAAATGACAGAATTAAACAAAATGGGGAAACAAATGATTGTCCATTTTGTATCTGTGTATTCAAAATAGTATAGATACATAGTTACATTCTCTTAATGAATAGAGAGATTTCTTCTAATATTGTTTGTAAGTAGGATATAATATCTGATTCTTGTACAGCAAATAAGCACTAGGAAGAGAGCATGAAATGTGTTAATTATTGAAACTGTCCTACCAATT
>NW_004524828.1:1585752-1607511 GCF_000260255.1 Octodon degus | reverse complement strand
AAATAAGCACTAGGAAGAGAGCATGAAATGTGTTAATTATTGAAACTGTCCTACCAATTTTATTTGAAAATAAATAAATAAATAAATAAAATAATTATAATTAAAAAAAATAAAAATAAAAACTAAGTGATGAAGTTGAATTCTGAAATTAGGTCTTAACCCAAATTTCAATGTTCTTTTTATTTAAGTAAATATATTATTAGAAATAATCCAAAATTTACAAAAGTTCTGATTTATCTTATGTAAACATACATCAGAGAGTCTGGGTACCAAAATACAAGTGAAGAAAAGATCAAGAAGAGACATGAGTACCGCAGTAAACAGAGTAAAAGATTCTGAGCCCTCTGCTGCCTGTTGGGCTCTGTACTCTGGGAAGAAAATGGATTCTTCCAATTCTTGACTTTTCCCCAGTGTCCAGTTTCTTTTACCAGATCTTGATACACAAATTGATCAAAGTTCTATAGGCATGACCTCACAAACAGAATATGAGGCTCTAAACACACACACACACGCACACACACACACACACTTCTCATATCTAGTGGACATGGACATATGATAGATAGACAGACAGACAGAGACACAGACAAGAAGGGGAAGAATAAGGGAGGGGAGGGGAGAACAGAGCATTAAAAATGTTTTGAAAATTAACTTGGCCAACCCTTTCATTCTTATACAAAGAAAAGAAAAGAACTCCAGAAAGGCCAATTGTCAATGGCACTTTTACTAGCAGTGGAACTAAGTCTAAACTCAGAGCTTGCTAATTGTCGACCTGTGGAGGTTTCCTCAGCCTGTGGCCAAGAAGGAGAGACTGCATTCCTCAAAATGGGAAAGTACGTAAAAAGGGACTCATTGCAGAGCCCATCTGGACAAGGGAACCTGATAAATGTGATCTATTGCAATGGTGCCCAGACTTACATATTTCATGGAGAAATAAAATTTCAAATGAAAACATAAATTTCAAATACTTGCCAATATTTTAATTTTGCCAAGAACACATATTTAAAAATGAAGATAAAACAAGTATAAATGACTTTCACTATTATTTCACATAGAATAATGATTATTGACATGATAGTTCATGCCACTCTTATTGTGGAATAAAATCTGCTTTTTGAAAATTTCACCTTATTGTGGCTATTCTGCATTTAGCTAAGGATTAATGCATAGTCTATCATGGAGCAGCCCTATGCTGCTGACCAGTATTTCAGAACTAGTAGAGGGTGGTAATAAGCACTACATGGAGGGATAAAGGACCAGACTTTAACTTCTTTGCATCAAGGATGTACCACATGGATGTACCACATGGGCTGCAAGGTAGTTCCTCTGGAGTAAAGACAACTCATAGATACAACACAATCCCCCAACCTGACCTGGGACTCCAGTATTCTAACAAAGATGCAAAGTCTGAATCAGTCAGTACTGTGGATGTTCATGAGAGCCAGGGCCCTCGGAAAGTTCCTTTGTGAGTCTTGTCTTTCCAGCCTAAGGAGAAAACTCTTGCCATGGGTGGTCACTACTAGAGCTGGCACTGGACACCTCTGCTAAGGCCATGAGGAGCTTCTCAATTACGTGAAAGCAAATATCAGGCCCACCAGCACTGCTTATTTTAAAGTTCTCAGTCACTATTTTCTGTGGTGGCTCTTAACACTGAGGTCATCTAGGTATTTTCTATCTTCATAGGGTAAAATGAAACAGTAGAAGGGAGGAGAGGAAGGAAGGGAAGAAACAGCAAGATGTGTCAAAAAGGGAGATGAAGGCTGAGTTCCCCTATGGGAGGTCCCTTTAAAAGTAATCTGCGATGGGTGCTCCTTTTCACAGAGGGTCCCTGACTGTGATACATTCAACCTCTGTTTGCCAGAAATGAAAAATATGACCCAGGAACTACAGCATAGCTTTATAAAATATCAAAATTATGATACTATTTCATCCTACTGTACAGGGATCTGTGGAAGGGAAACTGAAAATCTGCACATTCCTTTAAGCCTTAATGAAACACTTAAAAAGTTAAGTTTGAAACTTTGGATCAAATGCAATTTAAATGTTAAAAGATTTTAATCGCAGGAAATTATGAAAAACAAGGTAGGGGCAAATTTAACTAAGAAATTCCTTCCCTTGGTCTTTTGTAGTCACACCCATAATGTAATTATAGTTCAGCATTTGCATTTAATTACATAGAACTGAGAAATACTATGAATTTTATAGGAAATCTGAACTATAACACTTAATTTCCCTTAGGTTTTGTGCTTCTATTGAGAGAAGTAAATTCCAGAACCAACAAATACAAATCTTGGTTAAATAGGACTGAACAAAGATGTTTATGGTCATGCCACACATAGATGAATTGGCAGGACAAAATAAGTATGAAGAAATGTTAGAAATCTGGTTAGCCAAATATTATCCTTTTGGATAATGTTTGTGTTTGGCATCATCATCTTTGTAAAAAATTATACTAGAAAAATTTTGTTCAGATGCCAGTATTCAGCAGGACCAATGTAAGTAAGGTTTTCAGGCTAAATATTTAAGGAAAACCCACAGTATTCAGGAGGGCCATATACACCTCCTTGGGTGTGATTCCACTTCCTCTTATTCTCTGCTCAACTATAGAGGTGTTAAAAATTCTACTTGTGCTAGAATTTGTGGTACCAACCACAGGAATTTCACATGACTTTTGCACATAAGTAATTGCTATCAGGAAAATTCCTGATTTTTCAAAAATAAATGATGCATAAAAGGCACATAAAGTTCAGTTAATAAGTCCCAGTGCATGCAAGAACATATCTTAACTCAGCCAATGGAACTGGTTTTTTATTCAGTGGAGACCCCTTAAATGCATGGCCTTAGTACACAGTAAATCTATTCTTTAAGCAGGTTTATTTCTTTATCTGGTAGTCAATTAAGTGCCCTTTCATGAAATGTAGCAATGACATATATTTGTGGAGGGAGGTATATTCTTATAACTTGTATGATTATCTTTGGGTTTTAGCATGTATTATTTATGAGTGTTATTTCTTGAGCAGGTTATGCCTTCATCAAGTAATCATGAACACATTTTGAGTATAAATATGAGACTATTGCAAGTGGAAACCACCATGGTTTTAACAAGGTTCATTCTCCTACAAATATCTCATTCAATTTTCTGGAAATTGTGTTTTGAGAGTAAAATTTATTTTGTCATTTCCCTCCTTACTTTCAAAATTGTAATGCCTACACTACTAAGAAAAGCAATCATCTCTCTTGCATGCACTCCACTAAATATTTCTATGTATAGAAATGGCATTTCATACATCTAAGATGAACTGAAAGAAAGCTTTTGAAATGCAATAGCATCCACAATAACTCCGCAGCTTAAGGGGAACTTCACAGAATAAATGTCAGAAAATACATTGATAAATTTGTGTGTGTAAAAATGTAATTAGATTTTCACTATTTTGGAAGGCAGAGTTTTGTTCTTACTTGCGTTTGTTGAAATTTTAATGTGACTGACAAATCAATTTCTTTCCACTGAAAAAAGAAAAAAACTAAACATTATTATTCTGCTTTGAATGACCAAATCTCTAATTAATTTTTGTACAATCTAATTTGCACACAAAGCAGTTAGAAAGATCAAAAATACAAATTTTCTATATAACCTGGTCACTAAGTATTTTATGCAATCACCCTAAACAACTGAATAGTTTTAAAATCATTATTTAATAAGTGAAAAGTAGTAATATGGTTGGATGATATAATCCATCAGCACTACATTATCTTAAAGGTAGGGACTGAACACAATTTACAGATGAATCAGTTCTTAAATTTAGGAATATTAAGAGTCAGTAATGGTGTTACTTTCTTTAGATGACTGTAGCTTGGATTGTAATGTGACAAGAAAAAAATGTAATGTTTCCAAAGTGACAGGTTTTTAGATTTGTGTTGCCTGAGGTAGTTCAACTGAACAATTTACTATAATTTGATTGATTGAAAATTGAAGTGGTTCATCTAGTCTGCCAGTCGAGCCTACTGCGGCTTGTCTTTTGCATATATGATGATGTGTCACTGTTTTAAAGGTAGTGCCGCTTGTATTGGATCTTCTTTCCCTCTCATAAAAAAATTACTTTATGACAAAAGAACAATCAAAATATGTTAGAGATTGCTACGGAATCAACTTTGTTGGAGTATAAATTTGTAAGCCTGAATGCAGATCATAAATAAAACCTCAGAACATAGTTCTACATGAGAAGTAAATTGAACATGTACTGAGCATAGTGTTGCTAAGTGTGGGGTAGAATTCTGGTTTTTGTATCTGAGAAAAAGTCAGACCACAGCTATTCTACATTTAATGTGAAAGAATGATGCAGTGCTCAAGAGGAGTCATATAAACAATTATACTATGAATTCTAAACACCAGAGGAAGAAAAATACATTTAAAAAAAAAAAAGTACAAAAGGTTAATACTGTTAACAATTTAAATATATGCAAATTTAGGTAGCAAATTGATAATCAAAGAACATGAAGCTATTTATAATTAACTGCTGAATATTGATGAATTTTCATATTTAAACATGGCAAATTGAAATTAGGATTCCTGAGTTAATTTCCAAATACAAGCTTGAAATACAGTTATTATACGTAAAATAAATTTCCTCATATGTAAAAATAAATGTATCAATAAACTTATATAAAGGTTCAAAAAACATTGATCAACAAGAGCTTTAAGGAGGAAAAGGGCTGTAGGAGAGATCTCAATATAAGAAATGTAATATGTATAATATGGTGTCCTGGAGGATGTACTACTGTGGAGAAGAAATGCAGAGGGATAAAAGATAAAGTGGATGTGAAAGAGTTTTTTAGTGAACTCTAAAACCGACCAACAGCTTCTCTTCACTTCAGAGACGATGTAAAGGAGACACACAGTTGCAAGGTGTGGCCTAGTATTAGGACACATGGCATTTTCTCCAAATTTAGAGGTTACTGTGGTCAGACATCAGCTTTCACTTACTTTAGTTCCTAAGTTAATTTGATTGCTTTATTCTGGAAGACTTTGTTTATATTTCCCTTCTCCTGAAATTAATAAGAGCATTGAATCCTGCTTCTGAGAAAAGGTGAGAAGGAAAAAGATCAAGAGATTAGGATTGCCCATAATTTTTTTGCCTTCATGACCATTTGGGATTTTCACTCTTAACCATTATATTAGTTTTCTCCTTCTAAAAATTTTAAATAATAATCTAAGTAACATTCTCTTTTAGAAAATGCAATAATTTATTGTGAGTAATTAGTTTTTGCTTTTTAATCAGCCAATCAATCTAGAACTTATAAAAGCTTGTTATTTACCTTGTAATTATTCCTTTCTGCACAGATTTCTGATTTGAGTCAAGATTGTTATTTATGATCATTTATATTAATTTCTATTTTATTTACATTACTCCAAAAATAATCTTACAAGATTTCATTTATTTTTGTTGACTGCTAAGATCTATAAATTGAGATACGAGTTAGGATCAACCTAGTTTATCTGTAAATTTGTAAAGTCACACTTTCATAATCTAAAAATAACACTCTACTTATACAGTTAAAGCTATATGATTTTA
Source organism: Octodon degus (assembly GCF_000260255.1). Taxonomy (NCBI): domain Eukaryota; kingdom Metazoa; phylum Chordata; class Mammalia; order Rodentia; family Octodontidae; genus Octodon; species Octodon degus. The sequence goes on along the minus strand of NW_004524828.1, from coordinate 1,601,941 downwards.
TCCTTTGGAAGAGTACTGTTTACATACTGAGTTCTTTAAGTATAATGTCCACAAACCATAGCATATCAAATATAGCCTACCACCTCTTTTTGTAAATAAAATTTTACTGGAACACAATAATGTCCATTTCTTGTGTTTCATCTGTGATGCTTTTTGCTACAATAGTAAAATTTTTTTTGGGGGGGAACCGGGAATTACAATAGTAAAATTAAGTAGTGAGATCAGAAATGATGTAGCCCATAAAGTCAAAGTTATGTATGATCTCATCCTTTATAAATAAAGTTTGCCAAGCTATAGTATAAATAGTAACATTTCATTATATTTTATACACAAGTATGAATTTTAACTTCAGTATCAATTTCCATTCTATAAAAGGAACTTTGTTTGCTTATTGCTAAGCATTTTCACTTAAAAAGCTAGAGTCACTGCTTTTGAGAATTGAAACTGCATTGAGAACTGAACTATACAATCAAATTTATTAAAGTCAGTAAACCAACAGTTAAAACAAAATTGTACCAGAGCAACATTCACAAAAATGTAGCTCATACAGAAAGATCACAATATTTTTAGGAAAGTATATACATACATATACATATGTAATATAACATTTATATAATGGAAACAGAGAGACAGACAGACAGAGACAGAGAGACAGAGAGCTGCTGTTATAAATAAACCCAGTGGAAGTTCCAAGAATTTCCAGGCTCATGTTCCACTCATCCTCAGGGACAAGTTTTGACACATAGCAGTGAAACTGGTCTCCAGAGACCCTAACTTATCTCTCAGTGGCACAGAGGTTCCTTATAAGAATTCATCACTGATTTGATCCTAGCAAAGCTTGTCATAGGATGACCAGATGTAGTTTCCATGACTCCACTGTCGTTCTCTAGAGTAAATCTATTTGTAATGTCCTCTTTAACTTTTTTCACCTGTTCACACTACCCTAGTTACACACATGAAGTCTGCCTGTATATACAGAATCATTTCAGAAAAGAGTAGTCTTCTTTTCTCCACACTAATTATTTTTATTGGAATTTATCACAAACAGTAGACCCAAGCCTTTATTCCTGGGGTGTGCCTTTCTGTCATTACTGAAAAAAGCATAAAAATTACAGCCATAACTATGAAATTAGAGTAATTAATTACTTACTGAACATAGAAGTAACATTAAAGTTGCCTATTAAACTTTTCTAAGATTGTGATCTGTTACAAATCTATTATTATGTGTAGTGAACAAATCTGTGTTTTTTCACTCTGCTGGAAATATATCTAGAACACTCTGGGTTGGCAAGATGTTCTTCAAGAGTTGTTTTTGATAACATTTTTTGATGACTTTACCCTGAGGACACACAGCTGAACATTATGAGTACCCCATGCCACTCTAAGAAAAGATAGGTATAGGATATACTTCCCTAGCATATCCATTTTACTTATAGATTATTTGAAGAAAAACAACATGAAATAAACACTTCTTTGTATGTATAACAGTATCAGAATGCAGAATAAGACCTTCATGTTGGTTTAACAAAACACAAGTTATGCAAATCTGATGATGAAGTCAATGAAGACATTTGACACATAGTGATATAAACTGAAGACATTTGACACATAGTGATATAAACTGAAGACATTTTACACATAGTGACATCATGTAGTCAGATAATGTGGGGTGATCTGTTTTTAAAATTCTTTAATGGCCTCATTTCTGAAAGGAGAGAACAGTATGACTTTGATAACAAAGCCTCTAACTACTGTCTTCACTACCCATCCATCTTCTACAAAGAAATAGAAATGCAATAAAATTTAGAAAAAAACAACATTTTTGAAGGCCAATATGCTAAGAATTTTGAAGCAAACCATGTTAAAGAGAAAACATTTGCAAATAAACCCCACCTACTTTCCTGCATGGGCCCTCCCTTGGGTACTTCCCTCATCAGAAATTATTGTGAACTATACACACCTGGGTATGTTTAATTCCAAAGAGGATGTACTTGTTCACTGGCTTCAAGCAAAAGTCGTCTATGCATACTTTGGAAAACTTAAAAATGTGTGGAAAGCTTATCTACTACATGAAGAAATCAGTGAATGATATCAGCTTGATTTCAGCACCAAAACTTAGATAAAATATCACACCAGGGCTTTTAATCCTTTAACTACAGAGACTAACTGAACATCTGGAAGTTTTATGGAGTCAGAGCTGAAAATTGCTGAGTTAAAGAAGTAGGTCTCTTATTATTCAGCACAAAATAAGACTGACACAATAACATTTGGATAAGCAATATTTTGTTAATTTTAGAAAACTTGGGCTCCAAAGCAATTTAAGATTGCTATGTTTGTTGATATTACTTTTTAATGTGACAACCATGACACCATTTTCCAAAACAGATGGATTAATGTCATTTTTTAAAAAAATTACTTCACCTAGACAGGTGTTTCCTGTGTATGTTTGACATGAAATTAAACATAGCTCCAGCTGTTCTGTTTGTAGCAAAGCCAGTTAATTTTATTAGAACATTTAATCACAGATCAACAGTGTAATAGAGGGCAGTGAATGTGAAGCAGAGATTTAACAGAACTTCCTAATGAATTGTGAATTCGTTTATATAGGGAGATCCAGGAGCACACAACACTACTTATGCGAATCCCATGAATGTGCTGATTTGAGCTTGTTATTTTCTTCAACTCTGATGTTACTCACATTTAATAGTTTCACTCGTATTGTTAAGTTGTGTGTGTATCTACACCTGTACATGTTTAAAGCTATCAGGGCAGTCAATGTATAGGTACATTGTAGGCATATGACACTTTTCTTTTTAAATCCTGTTTTTGTGTGCTTTGTAAACAAGGCTTTTTAGGCCTGAGTGGAGGTCGTTCTCTTACGGGCCTCGGCGTGCATCAGCGAGCTACTGAGGTGCGTGGTGGTGGCTCTGCCTGCAGTGCACAGGCAAGGCAGCAGAAGGGAGCTCTGTTATGCCACGCTGAAACATCACTGTGTGCCTAGTTATTTCTTCGCTAGATTAGCTATAGATTTCCCATTAATTATAACATCAGGTTGATTCATCATTAATAAAATAAATCTCAGTGCACTGTCACTGATTTCTTGACTAAAATGAAAACAAATGAAGAAAAACCAGTTCCTGTCTTTGTTATACTCTTATCAAATTTGTCTTTGTAGCAGCCTGGCCATTCCAGAGCCAGAGCAAAATATTCATAATTTTCTACTTTGAAATATTAGTGTGTCCATATGCACTAATAAAAACTTAAAGCCCTGCTATGATTGATGTTTTTTGTTGGCCCGTCACCTCATTGTATAGAAGTTTGTTTTTAATGAGTTTCTCTAATGAATATTTTATATTGCTACTTGGATGAATGGCATATGGTAAATGCAAGGTAAATTACAGCTCTTTAAATAAATATTTTTCATAAATTATTTATTTTGTGATGCCTGTATTGGTAAGATGTCATGTCAGATAAAGATTGGAAAGTATTTACTGTAATACTTATTTGTAACTTGAAGAAGTAAAATTTTTTAATTATTAACAAGCCCTCACTATACTCATTAAACTTACAGCAAAATTAGCATAAACTCTATCACATAACAAATTTGTGTAGACAGTTTCCATTCCATAATGCAAAAATAAGATAATATCTTATGTTTGCAAGAATTTTTATGCAATACTATAAAAATAAGTGAGAACAACCAGTTTTACAAGAATTTTAAGAAGGCCTTAGTAAGAACGAAGCATGAATGACATAGCATGCTGAGAATTAGTCAATCTCTGAGTTGTTATTTTTAAAAGTAGAATACAATTATTTTATTTGAGTAACCACATATTTGCATTTCTTATTTTTGTGGTTATATATTTGAATGAATAGATTTTTCATCTCATAAATGTTAATAGCTACTATTTATCGACTGCCTCTATATACATTATCTCTTTAAATTCTCAGGATAATCATAAAAGTGTGGTAGTATCAATTCTATTTCTGCATATAAGAACATGAATGTTCACCTGGTTAGGATGTAATAAAGATTTTAATCCAAAATAGATTGCCTATAGTGTTTTTGACTCTCCCGGAAAATCAACAGAGCTCAAATATATCATTTCCTTCAGAACAATTTAGATATTGGAAGAACAAATATCCTTTAACTTACACTATATTATTTTTTTTTTTGGTGGAACCAGGGATTGAACTCAGGCCCTTGTGCTTGCCAGGGAATTGCTTATTCCACTGAGCCATCTCCCCAGCCCCACTATGTTATTATTTTTAAAAACTGTGATAGCTAACACTTAAAAAGTGATTGGATTGTCCCAGGATCTAGTGTTCTGCCTAGGTCAGCTTACTGAATCTCAAAAGCAATCCACAGAGATGGACACTACCTAGTCCCCCCTTGTAAAGATGAAAGTAAAGCACAGATTGTTTATAAAAGTCACCCAATGTCACTTACATTGTAAGTGGTAGTGGGAGCAGTCAAGCTCAGACATAAGGGCAAGTCTTTGCTCTACATGATAAAGTCAGTCACGTTATTGTGTAGCATGTTTCTATTTCTCCCCTGAACCCATAACGCTTCTTAAATTATGAGTGTGACCAGTTCTTCTGCATAACCTCAGCACCTAGGACAGTGAAGTGGAAGAGTACACAATTAGTGTGACCTTAATTAGTTCCGAAATGCCTACAGTTCAGATAATCAACAGATTCTCTCAATATTTTAACGAAAAAATGAAAAAGAAAAATCAGTAAACACTAATAAGTGTCTGCTGAGCTTAGTTTGTAGAGTTCCACTCTCATTGCCCCAAAGTAAAATAATAATTTGAAACTATAGATAGAACAATTGCTTGGGACGCAAAGCTGTGATTTATGTGCACTTACATGTAAGCTTCACTCATTCTCTAGCTCGTGTATGCAATTGTGTCCATGATGGCAGGCTCTGTAAACAGTTAAGGTTCTGCTTCAAAGACTACAAGCACTTTAGGCTAGAGAACATATGAACCCTATGATAACAATCATATTAAATAAGACACAAAATTGTTTCTGATCCCCTATAGTGCTGTGTACAGCATTAGCATATAATAAGCATTTTAGTGTAATGAAATATAAAGCCATGATTTTAAAATGACCAGTAAGTTGAAACATTATTATTAATAAGCTAGACTGATATGCATGAAATAACTAAGATATAATCATTCTAACTAGAAAAATGGTAATTTCATGTATTGCAACCTAATAGGCTAATTTTTGTACCATAGCAGGATTTCCAATTTCAGAATACCACGTTATTCATCTTAAATCATATAAAAACAACATGAAATTTAAGCTTCCTTTTGTCATTCAGAGAGAGCTTGAAGACTTCACGACAGCGTTAGAGACATTTTTGTCAAGAATGTACTTTTAGAAATTATTTTAAGCATAAAAGTCAACATTTCTAATCACTCTATTACTGCCAACTTCTTAAAATGGAAATTTGCTTCATGCTGTATATTTTTAGAGCTCATCACACAGGTTAACTCCTTCCTAGTTAAAATTTTCCCCTTTACCTCTGCAAGTGATTTCAGACCCAAATGTAGACATAGGCAATCTGAAACATGTAATCTGGCAACATGTTTTAGAACATATTGATTCCAAAATATCTAGATAAATAAAAAGCAATTATCCATATGTTGGGGTTTCTTCAATCCTGACAGTTGGTATGCCAGAGAATAAATGAAAACAAACACTGATGATCAGAAGAGTCCTTATATTTCTTCTCTATTCCAGCTATCAATATAAATGTGAAATATTTATTTGCTTAGTTTTAAAGTAAAATACACAAGAAACACAATGCAACTGATTACAAAAATGAGGGCAAGAAGTGAAATTGAGAGTGTATTACTCCAATTATGTTTTGCCTCCACATTCAAGACAAATATCCTCTCAATTCTTTTGTGATGGACTTAAATTACAACTGCGTGAGCATGGCATGTTCAAGAAGCCACCATGAAATATTGTTTTCCCTACTCTGAAAACAGTTTTGCAAATTTTTAAGCCATTGTACCAGTAGTCTTTAATTTCACATGTGCTTTACTCATCAGATACTCCGAGAAAATTCACATGAATGGAATCATTAGTGAAGTGATGGGTGTTTTATATTTTGTGAGCTTTGACTGAGAAGTAGTACACTTTTCAGATGAACCCAAAACTTTTTTTTTTCAGTATTGGGAGATTTAAGCCCTGGTGTCATGCATTCTTCAAGTGCTCTGCCATTCAAAAACAACCACATTCCTGTGAATGTTGTAAAAATTATTTATGATAACTGGGTTGAAAGTATTGGCATCGTATATATTCAAATTTATTCATTATATATATATATAGATAGATAGATAGATAGATAGATAGATATAGATATAGATATGAATAAAGCCCTAAAGAAGCACCTGCAAAACCAAACTGAGTATGGGGCACTGGTGAGAGAAGGAGGAAAGTTACTAAGTATTACATTCCAAAACAGTGTAGAATAACCCATAGGTCAAAGAAGGAACCAGAGAATATTCTAATTGAGTATAACAAGAATTCTTTTATCAAAACTTGTAGGATAAAACTAAAGTAGTATTTTGGGCAAATGTAAAACCTTAAACATCTGAATTAGAACACAGATAGCAAAAGATGAAAATTAGAGAACCAGGCAACCTTCTCAAAAGAAAAAAAAATAGAAGCAGTGAAAAAAGACAGAGATCAGGGATGCCACAGCTGGAATCACTCATCCTATAAACTTATTTTGTTCCTGTCCCAGTGTCACAATCAGTCCTCAGCCTAAGATGACAGTGCTGGCGCAGCACAGGGAACAGAGATGGCTAGGCTGCAAGCAGCAGCTGTCCCTGGGGAGACGAGTAGTTGGACTACTGAGATTCTCCACCCTGCCTCCAAGGCAACCTGGGAGTCACATCTGCCGAGCTGATCGTGCAAGATGCCACTTTGACAGGGGAGATGGGAGTGCAGAAAAGAACTCCAGGAATTATATGTGTGCACATGTCTAAACCCATAGAGAAGTCCATACATATTTTATATATACATATATTAACTATGGAGCAAATGTATCGTTACTAAGTGAATAAAACTACTAATTTTCAAATTTCCAACCCATCATTTGTTCAACATAGACACAAATTAAGTATTTTAGAGTAAATGTTTAAGTGAAAGTGCATAGGATCAAGCAAAACTTTGAGAGTCATCTATATTTACCCAGGAAAGGATTGTCCAAATTTTAGCAAATGATTCATTTGTACTACATATTATATACCAGAAAATATAAATCTCCTTTTGTCCTAAATTTCTATGCAATTAAAGAAGCTTTTTTTATAAATAGAAGATTCTAACATGAGACATTGCATGTCTTTCTAAAGCAGCTATGGGGAAACATGGAAAACTTTGGAGGGGAGGAGAGGTGGAGAAGGGTGTAAATCAAAGTATTTTGACAATCACTGTTTTCAGCCTGCCCAAATTACAGGGGTAGCTCAGCTGTTGGGAGGAAGGGGAGATATCAAAATCCCCTGGTTGCTCTCCTCAAATTACAGGCGTGCTGTTGTTGTCCACACCCTGCCACATCACTCCTGTGGGAAAGCACTATTAGTTGCAAGTATGCCTCTCATCACTCACGTGTTTGGGGCAGGAGGAGGGCGGGGGCTTTGGGGTAGGGAAACCCCAGCAGGTCATACTGCAGCTCCAATGACTGTGATTTGCAGGTTAAGGTCATCTATAAAACAGACATCAAAGCAATATCTCTTAACTTTGGCAACATTGATGTTTAGGTTAAATAATTCTTGGTTGCGGGAGTTCTATATATTTTAGGACCTCAGTCTTTTACCCACTAGATGCCAGTAGCTACCCTCCATCCACACCAACATCCCTTTAACTTAGTGGTTGTCAGAACGTAACAGGTAGAAATAAAGATCATCTATTGAGAAACTTAATGCTAACATTATGAAGAGTTAAAATGGAAGGAATATTAGTATGCATCAAGCAATACATTTATTTCTTTAAAAATATTTTATTTATTTATTTGATACAGGGTCTTGCTACCTAGCTCAGACTCATAGTGATCCTCCAGTATTAGACTCCCCAGTGTTGGGATTACATTGTGCACTACCACAGGAATTTGCTTGGTGCCAGGGCCAGCAGGGAATGTGGTACTAGGGATTGAACCCAGTTCGTGAATTTGCCAGGCAGGTGCTTAGAACACTGAGCCATCTCCCCAGACCAAGCAGTGGATTTTAAATAAAATATTCCTTGTTACAGCTAGAGAGGAAGGTAACAATTAGAATGACAGGTAACTTCATTGTTTTTTTGTTTGGTTTGTTTGTTTGTTTGTTTGTTTTTGACCCAGTTTCAGTTGTCAGGACTAGAATATAGCAATCAAGCTTGGTAGCTTTATGTATCTCTTGAAAGATGAGTGAAAGCTATTTAGAGGGCACAATGACTCTCTCTCAGGAAGGACAGGAGGGCCAACTACACCCAGGAGAGCATGCTTTTTGTCAACTAAAAAAGAAAAAAAAAGTTAAAGTTCCTTTACCCTTGAGATCATAATATTGAGTGAAATAAGTCAGGCATACTGAGCTAGATATTATTTTTCTCTTAGATGAGAAACCAAATTATGAATAAAAGTAAATTAAGGGAGATGCAATAGACACCAAAAAGACTTTTTGGAGATACAAAAGGGGTTCAGAGGAAGGAAGCTTGGAGGGGCAGGTAAAGGGATCTGAAATTATCAAGTTATATTATATCCATACACCAGTTCCCCAAGATGGGAGCAATTATCATGTATTACAAGACAAACGGATATACGATTTTTAAAATAAGAAAAAAATTAGTCCCTTTCCCAAGAAAATAGTCATTCTGCAGATTGTATGTAAGTTTTATATCAGAACAAATCCCTTCACTATAAACATGCTTCCCACCGTGAGACATTGGGCCACAGTGCTCGCTGTACCTACTTTCATAAGGAGTGTGTAGTGCACACTGGCCATGGAGTCCACATCTTTTGCACAACCACTTTATATGCACAATCATCAAAACTAGTTGAAGTATGAATAATTTATAAAAAATTACCTCTAGGAAGCATAAACACAAAGCAACAATCAAGTTCACTAGAAATTAATAAAATAAAAATGTTAGTTTCATTTTTATTACTTATTATAATGATATATGTCATATTTCACTGCAACTAAGGTACCACATACTCGTGAGTTTGTGTAATACGGGGAAGGTAGCAATGCTATTGTGTATCCATGATGATAAGATTCAAATTTCAGATCAGTTAAGAATGCATAAAAAGAAGTTCACATAAAATACTTTTAAAATCTGAACTTATAAAACTGATATGGTCCCATGCTGTCAAAAGTATGGAAAAAGACTTTTTCCTCCAATATTGGTAGGACTACAAATTGCTTCACATGTTTGGAAAGAAATATGACACTTGTTAGGCTTTAGCAATCATATATCCAGAAACCTATTGAAGAAAAACATAAGAACATGAGTGTAAAGCTGTACGATATAAAGAAAAGCATTCTATAAAATGTTTCTGTTTTTAAGATTTCTACCTATATTTTCCACCAGAAGATTTACTTTGATTTACTTTTCTGTTACTATTGTTTAAAGAATGAAAAATGTTTTAAAAAAAAGAAAAGAAAAAGGAAATTTTTTGAACTGTGGCTTCTTGGTATAATTCAGTAGTAGGATGTGTGCTTTGAATGTGTCAGGCCCTAGGTTAGATCCCCAGGACCAAAGAAAAAAGTAGAAGACTTATTAATTAATTAATTAATTTATTTATTTATTTTGGCAGAACTGAGGGTTGCACTCAGGCCCTTGCACTTTCCAGGGGAAGCACTCATTCCACTGAGCATCTCTCCTGCCCTAATTTATTTATTTATTGCTACCAGGAATTGACCTCAGGACCTTGCACTTGCCAGGCAGGCATTTATATCACTGAGCTATATCCCTAGCCCTAGAAGACTTGCAATGTCCTAAGCACTTCATAGAATGCTCATTAGTCATTAAAAATAATAAGCTCACTATATATTCCTTTGGCAAAATGTTAACAATAGTAAATATAAACAAGTTGAGGAATAGGGACAAAAATCCCATTTTGTCCTATGAAACAAAGGCTTAATGCTATGTAATTGGTTTTACTTTGTAAGATCTGAAGACTTTTGAGTCCTATTCTATGTGCTTCTACATTAAGAATACCTGCAAATCATTTATACAAATCATTTCTACACATTTTATAACAAATAGATAAGCAGAAAGGTGAGCATGTTATGACACAGTTTAAACTTGGACTGAAATTACCTATGCACAACTATCTTACATAGTTGTGTGATTCCTCTTGAAGTCAGGAGCCTGATAATGGGACTGCACTGTACTAGAAACACTGGAGGTTTAGGGAACAACAGTGGAAATGAGATGCTTTGGTTGGGCATTGGTATATTTCAAAAAACTTACTTATATCCATTATACTCTCAAAAACTAAATACAAAATGTGAATGTTGCACGGTTTTTCATTCAGTTTTTAAATGTATTTGTCTATTGCTTTGAATTTGTGTAATTACAGTTCTAGAACTTCAGGTATTTTACTACTTGCTCTCCATTCTGTTTGTGTCTAGCTTTGGATAAGAGCAAACATGATAAATAGTAGCAGCAAGGCCTGCACTGAGCTGCTTGAACTACAGGATGAGTTTGCAAAATGTCAAACACTTCCTCACAATGCCATTTTGAGCAAGTCAACATCTGCGTGCTATGCATTTCTTTAAACTTTTCTCATATATGAATATCTTTCAATCTTTGCTATATTGTGTAGACTTGTTATTGAAATCATTTTAAAGATGAAGAAGGGTCAGCAAGATAGCTCAGTGGATTAAGCTCTTGCTTAGTCAATTGCAAGGGCCAGAGTTCGATCTCTGGCACTGTATGCTGTGCCAGCCCCGCCTCCTGGGTACACTAAGCCAGTGATGGAGTCCGGGTGTGGTGGAACATGCCTGTAATCCCAGCACTATGGAGGCTGAAAACAGGAGGATCACTATAAGTCCAAGCTGTATAGTGAGACCCTGCACACAAACATAAAAATAAATAAATAAATAAATAAATAAATAAGAGGGAACAAATGCACCAGAACTTAGACTATTCCTTATTATAATATTTAACAATTTGGAAATTGTGAAATGAGAACAACAAGTCTATTTTTAGTCCATGTAAACTGGCTCCTCTCTTGCTTTCAGGTAGAAATACTGATCCTTGGTGTAAGGTGAGTACAGTGGATCATGAAATGTTGAATAAGAGATTTCCAAGGGTCTGGCTCCCCTCTGACCCCTAAGGAAGGTACAGCATTTGAGAAAGTGGCGAATATCTGAATAATTAGATTTAATTTTCTTGGTAAGCTGACAGCAATTATCTCAGAACTTTTTAAAATAGAAGATAGATGGCTTTGCCTGTGTATACAGTGGGCTCATAGGCGGCCCTGGCTCAGTGCTAAATTTTAGGATTGTGGTCAGAGAGAGATTGGAGAGTCCATTTATCTTCTAGAAAAGAGTATTTTAATTTACTTTTATTGTGCTTTTTAAGCATTTACTTATATGGTTACTAAGTAAAGACCACATGGATTTATTCTTCAGCCTAGTAAGTTTTCTCCACATTCTTCAACATATATATATATATATTCAGTATTGGGATTGAATATATTCAGTATTGGGATTGAACTCAGGACCCTGTGCTTGCCGGGCAGGCACTTATTCTACTGAGCTATCTCCCCAATCCAACATATAATTCATTATTTTCACATAACTATGTATAAGATTGAAGCACTGTGAGGTAAAGAAATTCACCCAAGACTGCAGGTAACATGACTCAGTTCCAAGGATCATACCTATACCTGCCTGGCCCTGCAGCCAGTATTTTCATGTAGAGCCATGTGTCCTTAGAGCGTTTATCCAACTTTGTGATGTAGACATTCCAGTTCCCTAATGAGAGCAGGCTCAAGCTCTATCTGGACCTTCTAGGACTCCATTAACACAAATTTGAAGGCTTATCTCAAAACTGCTGAGTCAGCAATATGCTTCCAACCACTGTTTCTAACAAGCTAAACTCTCTTGACATAAACTCTGAAACAGCTAAAACTTCTGTATAAACACTATTCTCTTCTCACAATTTATATGCAACAATTATGTAAGTATATGTATATATACAATGTCAGATATGCATGCCTTTTCTAAGCTCAATTATGTGTTGTATATTAGATTTGGCCATATATCATAATCATAACTATTGATATAAAATATGTGCATTGTATTTTTCAGTCAATAATTATATTTAATAACACACTATGATAGGACAAGTGGGATTGATATCTTGCATGCGGATATTTGTAATTTATTTGACACTGCTTTGGACATCCTAATAATGAACTGGAAAAATTGTGGAGGTAATTAAACATGAAGAGAGAGAGGTTGGGCATTTGGTATCTTTACTTTTACCATTCAGCTACACTATAATTAATATAAAATGCTAACAATACTGAAAAGAACTGGCATCACTCTGAAATGCATTTCCATAAACTCCAACCTTGCTTATTTGAATGCTGTCTGGTACGGCTTGTGAAGCCCTGCATATCTCTCTCTGGAAAGCTTTATATTGGTTATGCAACAGCCCCTAAAAGCTACTGCTTCATTTGTATCAAATTGAAAGTATCGCTGAAAAATAGATAATTGCATTGAGTGGCTGTAAATTGTGCATTTTTTTTTTAAAAAAGAAAACCTGTTTTTAAAAAGTATTGTTAGTCCAACCGCTCCTTTTAATGCCTCTGGACATTATTTTCAGGATTCATTTGTTTGAGGGGTTTTTAATCTGACGACATTGAAAAGTTGCACCCGCTGTGCTATCGTCAATCACGCCAGGAGGAAAAATAGTGGCATGATTTGTTATCTGTTATTCCCCTTGCTGTGGCGACTGTCTCCCAGTGCCAGGTCTGTCCTTAAGGCCATCACTTATAGGGACCACTGTCTGTCAAAACCACAGCCAACTTTAAGGGCTGCCTTTGTTGGAGCAGACAAATGAGTATGACCTTTAACAATAAAATAGGCACCTACCGAGAAAGATGAAACAGCAGCTGAAATTAAGAACACCATAGAGCTATTTCAAACACTTGAGAAAGTTAGAAGTTGAACTAGAACTTAATTATGGGAGTAAATGTGGGTAGACGTTGTCAATAATAAAACAGACATGGCCAGAAGTATTGATTTGCAGCCTGGACTAAAACGTCATCCAGGAATCAGCCTACCTTTCATTAATAATGAATGCTATTGATGGGACTTATTTAAAAGGGGTAAGGGATTAAATTATGAGAGCTAAAGGTTTATCAAGTGGTGATGCTTTGCCAGTGAATGCAGAGAAGCACAATTTGTTTATGAATATTCTAGAAGGGCAAGGGAAAAATTAGAACCTGCTAAACCTTTGATTTACACTAATAGCTACTTCAAAGGATTTGCAGCAAGTGCCTCTGCCTGGGTAGGTATTGGCTGTGAACTGCCCATTGATATTTTGTAGGGTTTCAAAGCTTAGTGGACACATTCCAGGCATTGCATTGTAAAGACCACAGCACAGTTTGTGGTTTGAAAGGCTCTTGTAACCCAACCTGGCAAGTGGTCAGTGGAGACTACATTTTACAGAGAACACAAATCAATCTTATTGAGCACTTTTCAAGTAATATAATATTCTTCTGTGACAATAATGAAATTAGTCTATGGATTTTTAAAAAAATATCAAAATGCTATTTCAATATTCAATGAAATACAGCACTTTACAAACATCTGTACTGGGGTGGTTCTGTGAAAATAATTTACCGATAAAGAAATCATTGAGGATAATTTAAGAAAATCCCCCTTATTCAAAAATTTATTTGGTTGGCCTTGCAATACATGTTGGATACAGTTGAAGAATACAGGCTGCTGGATACAGTCTTCTCACCTCTTATGCTAGATACTTGGGTTCCCCATCAGTACCTCCAGATCACCTCCTTCCGCCAGTAGTGGAAGTAGGAGGTGTTGATCCATGACTTCCTCATTCCCTCAGTATTCTTTGGCTAATGAAATATGCAGAAGTGATGTGGTATCATTGACAACTACCTGCATTTATTGAACTGAATGAAATGTTAAGCTACGCCTTCCCTTGCCAAGGATATAACAGAAAATAAAATCTTGCATTGAAGTTTAAGGAATCTTGGACTTTTGCAATTGCAAGACAATCTTCAGGGTAACCAAGGCTTTTGTGAGGGAGAAGTAAATATTTGTTATTATTCATTAAGACTTCAGAGTTGTTTCCACAGCACAGCGTAGCTTATCCCGACTAATATATTCTGAGTGCTAATTTTTAACTCTAAATTCTCAAAACACAATACTACCATGATTTCTATTGTCTGATCTATTTGTACATGAATGCATGTACGAAGCATTATTTTAGCATGAGATATTGTAGATCCTATATATAAAACATTCTAGATTCTTTGAAAATTATATTCATAGTAACATTTATGAATGTTTTATGAGTTTAACTTCAGTTGATTTGCCCAACAACATATGAGCCCAAAATAAAATCATAGCACTTTTCCTAAAGGAAAGGATCTAAGGTCTGAGTTCCAGTCCTTGAATTGGCAGTACTCACAATTAGTCCAGTGCTCACAATATCACCTCTAGTTCAGAGGTGTACATCATCAAACGTACATAGAATTTCTGTTATAATCAAAAGCTTACAATGCTCTACAGACCCAAGTTTTTAATAAGCTTGGAGTTGCAATTGTAACCCTACTCTGAAGTGGATCTCCATTCATGAGAGGGTTAAAAAGGTTTCACAAAACACCGCAGGGAGCACTGGATTGCTCTCACCTACATTGTACCTAGCTTGGGATGGATAAATACAGTCTCATTCTCTAATGTTCCCAACTGCCTCTAGGAACACTAAATTCTAAGAGAGAAAAACATGAATCCTGTATTTCAAGAGAGGTGGAACGAAGCCATTGTTAACTCCCCTTAAAAGGGATATTCAGTGGCCAGTTCAGATTGCCCCTGAGACACCTAAAGCCGCATTAAGTACTTGTGAAAGTAAAAATCCACTGGGAACCCAATTCCAGTGTTTAAACCTCAGCATGAATAGTAGAGTTCCTAGCAGGGTGTACTTTTACATGTCTTTGTAAGCACGTTCAAAACTTACTGTATGCGGTCAGGCTACACTCCTTCTAGTAACCAATAGACAACCATAGTCTTCAATAAAACAAGTAATCCAATTATAAATTATTATAAAAGCCTCTATGAAATAAGAGGGAAAATGTTGATGTGCATCCAAAACTTGTATATTATATACTATTTAGAGAAAGTTTGAATAATATATTAAAAAATTAAGCACGTGAACATCTCTATATTCCTCACTTCTTACCACAGATAGCATACTATTAATCCTCCAAATTATTTTAAAATGCATCTTTCTGCATCATTCTTATTTTCAAAAAATATCTTCTTTAGTACTTTGTAAACAAACCACTTCATTGCACTGCATATAATATATAAATAAGCACTCATAATAATAAAATAGTTCAAAATTTGCTGCATGTGTAATATTTAACATTTGTGGTCAGACAATTTTAAATGCATATTATGAATATACATATATTTATTTTTTCATAAAATATACCTAGAGGAGCCACATTTTAAATATCTGAGTTATTTTTACAAAAAGTAAAGACTTAATTACTCTCCCTATATGTTGTGCTTATTGCCTGTATTTTAAACTTACATTTTCTCACTTTAACAGTTATCTTACTAATAAATACTGGGAATCTGCATTTCATCCAGTACTGCTTAGCAAATGTGTTTTCTGCTTTGAACTCAGTTTTTAAAACAGCATTTTGATTTGCTGTTTGACAACAAAAGTCAAGCAAGAGAGATTTTCCATCCCATTAAATTTTTTCAGGCCAAGCAAAAGTGACAGTAAAATAACCACTATGGGATCTTTACTGTGTGTGATGGGACCATAAATAAACCTTGTATTCCTTTTTTTTTTCAAAGTTTTATTGATAAACAGATAGCAATGAGAGAGTTTCAAATCAAATCGGAAGTACAGTTTCAACAAATAATACACTGCATATATTCTTCTTAGTGGTTAATTGCTGTACAAGATG
>NW_004524828.1:1578494-1585652 GCF_000260255.1 Octodon degus | reverse complement strand
TAAATCCAATTTTGAACTCTGAGTTACTTTGTTTTTTTTCTTTTTTACTTTTTCTTTTTTTTTCAACAAATAATATACTGCATATATTCTTCTTAGTGGTTAATTGCTGTACAAGATGCGGACTTGTGATCCTATTTACAAACACCATTAGAACAAATCATTTTATTCATTAAGAGAATGTAACTATACATCTATCCTAACCACTTTGAATACACAGATACAAAATGGACATTCATCAGTATACCCCATTTTTTCTAAGTTCCTACTCGCTGTGTGTCCACACTTATCTGAAAGTGAAAGGGTGAGCTTATCTATTGATTTTCACATGTAAGCTAAAAGGTAAAATAACCCCAGCTCATTAAAGGTGCCAAGGCTGTAGACAATTTGACACCCTTTATCTTCTGAAAATAAAATAAGCCAAATCTTAACCATGATGGTGGACTTGTTAGTGCGAGAGTGATTTGAAGTGCCCACTGCACCCACTCCAGTTTCTTAAGTATTCAGGGCCCACAAAGCCTTACAAGTTGCCTGTATGGAAAGGGGGCAGTTAATTTTTGATCCTTCTCTTTAAATCATACCATTTTATTTTCTAATAGTTGTATCACTTCAAAATTTGACCATGATTCCCTTATTGTTTATTTAGGAAGGCACTTTTTTGGACAAAAGGATCTGTAAGAACTTTATCAGTAGGAAGATTTTATAGCCTGTGTTAAGAGATAAATGCTAGAATCTGTCTTTTCATATCTAGTCCTTAAGGAAATGAGGGTTTCTTTCCATTATTTAAATGTATCAGCAATCAAACAAACCCCCATTCATATAAAAACAAATAATTGGAATTATTTTCCCACAAGTGTCATATTCAAGACATGTTGGTCAACCTGCCCCCAAGGGCAGGTCCCTTTTTTTTTTTTTTCTTCCTGTTCTGTGAGGTTATTTTATTCTTGTGTCTTCATTTTACAAACTGTACTTTCCCATCAGATACTTCTCTGGAAGAGAGGGGTAAAAAAGTAAAAGAAAAGAGAAAGTGCCCTTACCACAGAATCAACCTTGGAAGAAAGAAACTGGAGAACTTTGGATGGGGAAATGGTCTTTGAAAATAATTTTGTAAAGAATATAAAATCTCTGTCTAAAGAAAAGCTTACATCCCAAATCACTTTGTATTTTTAAAGGTACCTGAAAGTTGAAAATTTTCTTTTCCTTTTTTTTTTTTTTTTTTTGGAACCAGGGATTGAACTCAGACCCTTGTGCTTGCCAGGGAAGCACTTACTCTACTGAGCCATCTCCCTGGTCCCTTTCTTTTCCTTTCTAAGTGACAGATTTTCCTGTTTAAAAAAAAGAAAAAGATATGTATGAGTGTACATGTCTGTGTGTATTTAATGCTTAACCTCAAAATACATGAGACAGAATTTCTTATGAGCTCTTTTTTTTTTTTTTTTTTTTTTTTAGAACCGGGAATTGAACTCAGGCCCTTGCACTTGCCAGGGAAGTTCTTATTCTACTGAGCTATCTCCTTGGCCCCTGAAAAGTCTTTAAGAAGCAATATATCTTTGACACATTATTTTTCACATTTTCACTTTTCTTCTTTAGCCCCCACCTTACAAATATCATTCCTCTTTTTATCCCATCACACCCTCCAATCAATGCTTCAATACATTGCAACACAAGAAAGGGATTAGTACAAAATTAGATGTGAGTGCCAGTGCTAAAAAGCATGGAGATCCTAGTGAAAGGATAATTCAGAAAAATAAGCTACACCATGCAAAATTATGTAAAAGCTATTTTAATGAAATATAAAGGAAGTAGACTAAAAAAAAACCTGTTGGTAGAAAAAAATGTAAAAATTTACTCTGTGATAAGGATTCCCCTTTCATTTTTCTTTTACTTTTTTACCCCTTTCAAATTGTAAGACAATTTTTGCTTCTGTTGTGAGTGACCTGAGGTATGCTTGCACACAACCAGTGCAGAGTCTGCAAGAAACCTCCTCCGAGTTTCCCTGACATGAGCGTTGGAGTGTGCATTTCACATATGAACCAGGGTGACAAAATCCATGTTCTGCCACATCAGGGAGGAGACTTGGAGATCTGAGGTTGAAACTGCCCTCCCACTAAAACTGTAATCTTGGACAAGAAGTTAACTTTTAGTGCTCATGGAGTGCATGGCTTTAAAAATAACTCCAGGTTCTAAAACTGATCTTAGGCAAGAAGAATGCTTCAAGAATCACAAAATGTCAGAGCTCAAGGGAACCTTCAAGAACACATTTAAGACCTTTAACACATCACCGAAATATTCACAAAGAAAAAAACCCTGGAAGACCTAATGGGGAAATCATTGTTACTGTCAGATAATGCCAAAGTTTTCTCATCACCCGATTGAGTGAGTCAGACTAACAAGCAAAAGACAAGTGATTTTTTTGTTTTCTTTATATTTACAGATTTATGTTCTGTGAACATGATCAAGATATAAACTAAATTTTTTATGAAGAAAGAAATGCAGAATATTTTGACTGCTGTGTGAACTACTAGTCTTAAGAATCATCATAGATTAAAAAAAATATTTAAAGTCCTTGGGACGGCCAAATAGCTCAAGTGACTAAAGTGCCTGCTTAGGTAGGTGCAGGGACCCAGGTTTGATCCCCACCATGTTGAGATGGCAACTGAGACTGGGTGTGGTGGCATGCATCTGCAATATCAGCACTTAAGAGGCTGAAAACAGGAGGATCACTATGACTCCAATCTGTAATGAGACCCTTAAACCCTGTACTAAAATACTTAAAAAAAAAAAGAAAAATAAAAAATATTTAAAGTCCTTTATTAAATATCCTGCTTAGAAGCTATAACTAGCAGCAAATACTACTGCTGTCCTTCCTTTGAGGCATTTTTGAAACTAACTCTTAAATAGGACCTTACATTTGGTTTTTAAAAATTACATGATTGGCTTTAAAAAACACAGATAAAATGACATGAACCAAGGGCAAGAGAGATGGCTCAGTGGACTAAGTGCCTGCTTAGGTAAACACAGGGGCCGGGATTTGATCTACAGTATCACATGCCACACTGGCCCTGCCCCTGGGCACACTGAGCAGGCCACTGAGTTTGGGCATGGTAATGCATGCCTGTAATCCCAGTGTTGGGGATGTTGAAAACACGAGGATCACCATGAGTGTGAGCTGTGTAGTGAGACCCTGTACTGAATAAATAAATAAGTAAATCAACAGGAACCATTAACTTAATATTTATAACTCAGCCTCAAGAGCGTGCACAAGCTTGTTGAAACTTTAAGCACTTTGGTTAGGAAGTTGGAAGAAGAGGATCTTTCCAGATTTGGAACTGACTATAGATGTTTCTCATAATTAAGGGTGTGCTATAAACTTCCCAGTGGTAATTTTTTGATGACTTATATCCAAGCTGAAATGTTTCTAGTTGCTATTGTACGAAAACCTTGGCACAAACTTCAAATGTGGATGAGGTTGCCACACCCTGTAGGATTATCTTATGTTAATACGTTTAGTGAACCATACTCTTTTCAAGAGAGATCTTGAATCATTGAGATTTTTTTTAAAAAAATTATTTGGGAGTAGGGAGTCAGAGTAATACTCTGCAGTATTAACTAATACCAACTTTGCATCACCCAGCTGAACTGAATCAGCATGGTTCTGGTTCTGGATGTGGAAGGCCCACCTGCAGATCGCTGCCAACAGCATAAAAGGAAAAGTGGAGGGGAGGATGGTGTGCTGTTTATTCTCCTGGGGAATTGAATCATAGACTGGTTTTCCTGGTATAAACTCGGTTGTCCTCAATGTTTGAGGAGCTCAGGTCTTTGCTATCACTGAAGATGGCTGCAATTCTTTTCTAGCAGGGATCTCTGACCCTTGTCTTACATGCTACTTCCTGGCTTCAGTAGAGATCCATCAGGCTAGTGGCACAGATCCTTCATCTCACTGAATTTCTAGCTTCCACCACTTGCTTTTGGGCCTTCCCAGCTCATATATACTTCCACATAACATCATTGTGGGCTCTAGGCTTCCCTCCAATTGGAGCCATGGAGGGTACTGCCATTGGCACTAGATCTTCAGCCGGACTTGTTCAGGACATTACTACAAGATTCTGGCTTGAAGCTTGATTCTTTAGGTCTCCAGTACATGGACTAGAATGCTTACATTCTCCTGCATTTGACTATTTTGATGAATGATATTTTAAAAATCCTAGAAAGTATGTGTCTTGTATTAAATCTATTCTTTTGCAAGCCCTAACTACACCATACACTATATATTATGTTTATTTTGTTTTGTCTTGCCTTTCCTTGCTTTGCTTTGCTTTATCATACTTGGGATAGAATCTAAGACCTTGTACATGCTAAGCAAGTGCTCTGCCATTAAACTATGCTAATGATAGTGAAAGGAAAGATCTCTTAAAACTAACAAGGAACCAGAAAATAAAAATTCAGCAACTAGAAGATGATGCAAAGGAAAATAATATAACTTGGATAGGTGTCAATGACACATCAGCAGTCAGCACAAATCATATAGAAAGACAATTTGCAGAAGTAATAGCAGAAAATTTCCCAAGCATGGAAAAAGAGTCTGATATACAGAAAACTGAGGCATCTTTTTTTGTGGTATTTTATACAGTGGAGTATTACTCAGCTATAAAGAATGATAAACTTGAAGGATTTGTATTTAAGTGGATGCCACTTGAAGATATACTCATAACTGAAATAAACCAGACCACATGTGTAAACATCATATAGTCTCCCTAGTATAAGAACTCAAAAGAATAAATACAAATAGAAAGGTATAATACATTATTAAAAGGAAAGTGAGAAATTGAGAATTGGACAATGAGAAGATGACAAGGAGAAAAGCTGGGAAACATTACAGGGACAAAGCCATACATTTATATGCACAAGATGGGTAAAACATGGATCCTGAGAATCTGCAGCATGTTTTTGAAACTAGCAGTTAATTTGTAGGATTCTCACCTTGACTAACTATATATGCTGATAACTGTGAACTAAGCAACTACACTGAAGATAGCAACATGTAATAGAAGGGTCACACTTGGAATGCCTGTCATTCTGGTCTTCTAAATATGTACTGCTTGTCATAACATCCCAGTTATTGCCATACGGTCTCTCAAGTAAATGTTTGTTTAAAAAAAGGATAATAAATTTTAAAAAGAGACAAGAAAAAAATGTCACAGGACTGTCCTGCTACAATGCTGTATATGCTTAGATTTCTAAATTTCTGTATAAAATATGTAATTGTTTATGCATATTTTTAAAATATTTTTTATTTTTTAATTTTTTTCTCCATATTCAGTAGAGACTTAAAATTTAACATATCAATACTAGATGGAAAATACCTGTTCCATGTTATGCCTAAGATGTTTGATATTCAGTCAGATACTGTGGTTAAATCCAGCTGCATATGTTGTAGCGTAATAAAAATGCTCTCTTCTGGAGGGTTAACAACCTAAGTTTGCAGACCAAAAGTCAGAGAAAAGGAAGGGCTGCAAGGACAGCCAACATTTTGGCCCTATGTTTTCAAGGTCAATGAAGACTCAGGACATAGGAGTACCTACACTGTAACATCATGTAACTCAGTTGTGTCCCAAATTTTCTGATAAAGGAGATTATGGGGCCAGAGAGCAATGTGATTGATGGCATAGAGTGTGCCTAAGGAGAGTCACATGGAGAGAAAATTTTCTCTCAGGCTTTTACAGAGAGCAGATTGGTCAAACAATGGCCATGACTCATACACATGGCTGACACTGACAAAGGATCTGCAAACTCCCATACAGGGTTACAGGATCAATCCTGAGGGGACTTGACTGACCTTATCAGATACAAAAGCTACATTTCTTGTTATGTAGGTCTTGCTTTATCTTGGTCTTAACCATCCTGCAGAAAAGTATAAAAACGAGGTATAAAAAGTAAAGCCATATTAATATGCTGAACTGTGAAAGGCTCAAGTCAACAACTTCTGATATTGCTAGTCCTATGGATTATGTGCTGCTATCATGGACTACTGGACTATATTGGATCACTTTGCTGAATTCACACACCTACAATATTTAAGTGGCAATGGAATACCCATATCAAACGAAACTAAACCAAAAAAGGAATACAAAGGAATGACCATTTTGTATCTGTATATGCAAAATAGAATAGATATACAGCTACTTTCTCTTAATTCAATGAGAAGAAAGATTTGTACTAATAGTATTTGGACAGGATATCATGTCTGCATTTGTACTATGAATAACCACTAAGAAGATAACAATATGTAATATATTAATTATGAAACTGTCCTATCAATCGGTTTTGAAACTGTCTCATTGCTATCTTTTTTTAATAAAATTAGTTAAAAAAGAAAATTGAGGCATATAGAATTGCAATTAAACATAATACAAATAAATCTATACCCAAATGCATAATAAATAAGATCCCAGAAATTCAGCAAAAGAACAGAATATTCAAAGCTGTTCAATAATAGAAGAAATAGATCACATATAATAGAAAGCCCATTAGAATCATGGGTGGTTTCTCAACAAAAATTATCAAATCAAGAAGAGCTTGGAGTTATGTATTTCAGGTGCTGAAGGAAAACTACTTCTAACCTTGATAATGTACCCTGCAGAACTTGCTATCAAATTTAATGGTGAGATAAGATACTTCCATTCCACATTTAACTGAAGAAATTCATGACCACCAAACCAACCCTTCAGAGAGCACTTACTGATATTCTAGAAGGGTTAAAAACAATCACAACTTCAAGAACAACAGTAGAAAGGAACCACCAAGCAGAGCAAGCATTAAATTTAAAAGAAGGGAAAATAAGCAACACATAGCAGGAAAATAACATGACAGATATAAACCAATACATGTCAATTATAACAATCAATGTAAATAGTCCCAATTCATCCAACAAAAGAAACAGACTGGCAGAGTGGATCAGGAAACAAAATCCAAAAATATGCTGAATACAAGAAACACACTTAACCAGAACTTAGCTAGAGAATACTTGGTGTTGGGTCATTTCACCTTAGTGAGTCTAGATAAGTAATGATGGACGTGGAAGAGAAAAGTGACCCTCAGAAACAAGGATGGAGAGAGAGAGAGAGAGAGAGAGAGAGAGAGAGAGAGAGAGAGAGAGAGAGA
>NW_004524828.1:1569699-1578394 GCF_000260255.1 Octodon degus | reverse complement strand
AAGAAAGAAAGAAGAAAGAAAGAAAGGATGAGTGTCTATGTAGTCACTCTGTGATCCCGAAGCATCATTTTATTGTTATTGACCAGTGCAAGTGTTGTTTGAGTTAAAACCTGTGATAGTCTGGATTTTCAGTATTTCCAAAGATCCCTGAGTTAAAGGATCAGTCCCCAGGTAGTGTTATTGCAAAGTGGTGGAATCTTTTAGAGATGGGCCTTAATGGGGGGTTCATAAGTCAGTGGGCACATCCCAAACAGGACTATGGAATCCTGTCTTCTCTTCTTTTCTGGACCACGAGGTAAATGGTTTTGCTTCACCACGCACCTGTAATGCTGTGCTGCCTTGTCACAAGATCAAAGCAATGAAGTCAATTGGATGAAAACATTCTAAAATGTGAACCATGATAAACACTTTTCTCTTTATAAATTACTTCTCAATTATTTTGCTACAGCGATAGAAGAGTGAGTAGCACTGTACCTAAATGATATAGGCCCTGTGGCTAGTCTTTAGATTTACCTAGTGAAGGTGAAGATGTCAGGCTCATTCTCCGTTGATCTAGGCACAGTTTCATTTCTTGTATTTATCATTCTATGGTCATGAATTAAGTTATTCAGAATGTTATTTATTTGTTGGGTGCCTCATACATTTATTGAGCATTTCCCAATGCTAATGTCAGCAACAGGCCCTTGAAGGTTCATTATGAAAGTTGATAGAAAGACATCCAAACAATTAGGGTACTCAGTAGACATTGTAAAAACCTGGAGAAGCAACAATGACACAGAAACAATGAACTATTACCTTGGGGGCTTGGAGGGTATAGGAACCTTTGTTGAAGACTGAAATTTTTTGAATTGAGAGTTTAAAACAAAGCTACGGTGAGACAGTATTTGCAATACTGCTTCTTCTTCTTCTTTTTTTTTTTATCTTTTTTTTTTTTGTATTTAGTACAGGGTCTACAGGATCTCATTACCTAAGTCTGACTCATAGTGATTCTCCTTTGTTCGGCCTCCCAAGAGCTGGGATTACATATATGTACCACCATGCCCAGTCTCAATCACTGTTTCAGCATGCCCAGGGGGTGGGGCTGGCAGGGCAGACGGGGGACCAAACCCTGGCCACTGTGTTTGCCTAAGCAGGTGCTTTAATCTGCTGATCTATTTGGCTGGCCCTTGCAATGCTTCTTGACCCTTGTCTATACTCCCAACTTCTCTCATGCTCAATTAGTGTGTAACATACCAAACATTAGTGTTCATTCAGTGAGCAAGGCAAATGAATAAATTAATTGGGTTTTCACTTAATTTGGGATAGGAGTATATAGGGTTTCTTTTATAACAAAGTGTGTAAATGCAAGAGGACTGATTCTTTATGAAAATGATGGAAAATATTCTACTCCTAGTTCTTTTATGCCTTAACATCTGCAAGGTGCCATTCAGCAGCACCATGCTAATTAGTAGTAATGAAAACAGTTATTTTTTGTCACACAAACATCGGACTTGGATAAATAGCTCTTCAGAATACATACTAATTTGTCCTTGTTGTTTGTAGTAAACAAATTGAAGTTCAGTGACCTTCCAGGTCACAGTTAATGTCCCAGCATGGATTGATTAGTTGACCACACCACATTTCTGTTGTCCATGCACATAGTGGAGAGTCTCCATCTTCTTTGATCTTCCCAGTGTTGAAGATGAAATGTGTACTTTCCTTCCACACATACAGCAGAGTGCTATAGCCAGTGTGACCAAGGTTTGGCACATGTATATCCTCCCAGGTAGAAAATGGTAAGGTATCCTCATCTAAATTGAAAGCATAAAAATTGTATCATGATTTATCAAAATAATACTAATATCATGATTCATCAAAATAAAATCATGATTCATTTAGATCTCTCATCCCTGTCCTTGCCATAAAATTAAAACCATCATTGATTGCCTTTAAAATATTCATCTTACATTGGCAAATAAATAAGGAACCACACTTAGATACCATGCCTATGGTATGAACTCAGAAATAAGTGCAGTTCCTTATTTCTGAGTTCATGCCATAGGCATGGTGTTTCTGTCTATAAAATTTTGACAAGAAAATTCCCTTCATAAAAGTAACTGAGTGACTCTTAGTTTAGCCACATTTCCATTAAAGGCTGGATCTCCCATTGAGCAGAAAACTTTAGTGACCTGAGAGTGAGTATTCTAACTCTAGATGAGGCTTCAGATAATTAAGAAGGAGAGGAGGTAAGAAAGTAAAATGCTTAATCACTGGCCAAGTAATCAATAAACACAAATAGGTCAAATCAGTTGAATTGAATTAAATTGACCTTCTATCTTAAGGAAAACCTAAGGACAGAGAAAAAGAGTACAGGATAGAGTTGGCTAGGCTTGCAGCAAAAGAAATGTCCAGGA
Organism: Octodon degus; assembly: GCF_000260255.1. Classification (NCBI taxonomy): domain Eukaryota; kingdom Metazoa; phylum Chordata; class Mammalia; order Rodentia; family Octodontidae; genus Octodon; species Octodon degus. The sequence goes on along the minus strand of NW_004524828.1, from coordinate 1,576,001 downwards.
ATGAGGAAGTTTTAGATAATAGCTTATGAAATCCTAGTTGGAGATGGATGCATCTTCAACTTGAGAAGGCTTCCAGCAGGATAAAAAGCACTGTTTATGCAAATCTAGTACTTGCATGTCCACAGATGTTCCTGTGCTCTTTATTTCTGTCTTCCTTTCTCTGGAGGTTTCCCAACTGCTTAACATAGTCAAGCCTCTCACTGCTTGCTTCTAGTCTCCTTCATTTCCTTCCTTCTTGAGCTGTCTTACTTTCTTTTCTCTGCAGAGTGAATATCAGTGTAATTTCTCACTGAAACTACACTTCTGCCTTCTAAATTGCCTAATTTCTAATTGTAGAGAATAGAAAACCTGATCACTAAACTCAAATGTACAAGAAATTTCACAATGTCATAATGGTGTTCAAATCAAATTGTAGTGGTCATGTGTACTTTACTCAGCCATTGGGATCAATCAACGTCAGATTTGCATGATGCTTGCAGAGTTTGCATTTGGGGAGATCTTCAGTGTCTTCCCTAACACTGGTCATGAGGAAGAAATTCTATATCTAACCAGCTCCGGAATTCTTAGTAAAGACTGTGGGATGCTGTGGGCTCACTTACTCCTGAGCACAAGACATCTTTGTGAGAATGAGAACCTTGATCTGCATTACTCAGGTACACAATTCAATCCTTGGCCATTAAGTGTAGAATCTGGTTAGTACACTGAACAGAACAGAAGAAGAATTTTACTTACAGAAACAAAATTACCCTCTCACATTCTGAATATGGTGGTTTGGATTTCATTTCCTTTTTCTCCTCAGACAAGCTGTCCTATCCCAGTCCTTCTGTGACGTCTACCCTGTGCTAGGTTTCTCTCTCTCTCTCTCTCTCTCTCTCTCTCTCTCTCTCTCTCTCTCTCTCAGAATAAGAAACCTTACTCAAGGTGTATCTTCTTGTTAATACTAGGGTCAATTCAGAACATTAGCCTTAGCATGTAGAAACACAAAATGCTATCAGAAAGCAAAGTATTAATCCCACAATGAATTATTCTATGAAGCAATCTCTTAAGCACTCCCCATCTGCAACACCAGAAAAACTGGTCCTAGGTTTTGAGTCACCCCAGTGTCATAGTGGGAACAAGGCTTCACTCTTCATGCTATACATTCTATAACTTTTGCCGTATGTGTGTTGTCATGTATCCAATGGTATACTACACAAATTTTACTGGTCAAAAATTCTCTGTGCTTTGTATTAATCCCATCAACCTCCCTAGTCCCTGGAAGGCGTTGTTTCTCTTCCTATCTCTATAGTTTTCATTTTCCAAATTTACATGTAGCTTTGTTTCTGGCTTCTTTTATAAAGCAATATTCATTTAAGTTTCTCCTATGTCTTTTCTTGGTTTACTAGCTTATTTTTTTAAACCTTGAAAAATACTCTGGAATAAACTTTTCATAGTTCATTCATTCACTTATAAAAGGACATTTTGGTGCTTCTAAATTTTCATAATTCCAAATATAGATACTATACACATCCAGGTGCACACTTCAGTATGGACAAAATTTTTTAACTCATTTGCATTGATACCAACATGTGTCCCTGCTAAATTTATAGTAAGAGAATGTTTAGTTTTATAAGAAATTATGCAGCTATCTTCCAAAGTGTCAGTACTATCTTGAATTCTTGGCAATAATGTGTAGAAGTTCCCTGATGCTCTCCAGAATGTAGTATTGCTAGCTTTCTTGGTTGTGGCTCTTCTATCTGGGTAACTTGTTATTATTTTAACCTGCATTTATTGAGGATGTATAATGTAATTTATTAGGCTTATTTGTTATGTTTTTGGTGAGTTAGCCATTAAGATCTTTGGTCCTGGATCTAATTTTTATGTGGATTATAGTGAATCACTCCCTCTCCTTTTAAGGGAAATTTGTACTTTAGATTCAGTTCTTAGACATCTAACTATTGTTCTTAAACCATGCTTCCTTTTCCTATTCTATCACATGTACAAAGAATACTTCCTCACCCAACTCTTTACTTTTGTGTTTTCCTAGGATTCTTGGGATATTCATGTATCATGATCATTCCAGCTATCATTACATTTACCTTTTTTAATTTAAATCAGTAAATTTCTCTAATCAGTTGCACATGTTTAAAACGTAAGTATAATTTTTTTATTCATTTACGTCCTTTGCTGTCACTCCCAAATCTGTTTATCAGCACATCTTGCTAAATTTATTTTTAAATATTCTTGTACACAAACCTTCACCCCAATTCGAAAAAGTACATGCATGTTGAGAAACTGAATTCTAAAATATAAATGCTCTATATAACTTATAAGTATACCTTTTATTTATTTACTTTTTAAATAATTTATTGAGACAGAAGGCCAAGTAACCTCAACCCAATTAAAAACACACTGGGACATATAATAGTCAAGATACAAGAAATTCAGCACAAGAATATTATACTGAAAACAACTAGAGAAGAGAAGCAGATCACATTCAAAGGAAAACCCATCAGAATTACTGCAGACTTCTCTTCACAAACCATGAGGGAAGAAGAGCATGGAGCAGAGCACTTAAATTCCTCTATAAAAACAAATTCTAGCCAAGACTATTATACCTGACAAAACACTCTTTCAAGATGGATGGAGAAGTGAAATACTTTCACGACAGAGAACAGCTAAAGAATTTCATGATGACAAAGTCAGCCCTACATAGGCTACTGAAAGATGTTCTAGAGAGGGACAAAAATGATCAGAACTCCACGAATGAGATCAGAAAGAACCAACTAAGTAGGGCAAGCAATTAAACACAGAAGAAAAAGGAGTAAACAACAGGTAAATAACATGTCAATCATATGTCAATACATCTTAATTCTGACCATCAATGTAAATGGACTCAATTCACCATTTAAGAGAACTTCACAGGCACACTGAATTGGAAAGAAAATCCAACAATATGATGTATACAAGAAACACATTTAACTCATAAAAAAATTCATAGGCTGAAAGTCAAAAGATGGAACAAAATACTACATGCCCTAGCACCTCAGAAAAAAAGCAGGGATAGCAAACCTATTCTCAGAGAGTCTCAACTTCAAACCAAGAATGATCAAGTAAAATAAAGAAGGCCACTATATACTGGTTAGGGTAAAAATTCAGGAGGAAGAGGTAACATTCATAAATACGTATGCACCAAACAAAGGAGTACCCAACTATATAAAGCAAATCTTAATGGACATGAATATTCTAATATCCAATACCACAATCTTAACAGGAGAACTTAATACCCCCTTATCCCCAAAAGATAGATCAACCAGAGAAATCTTAGCAAAGAAATAACAAAACTGAACCAGAGCTTGAAACAAATGGACTTGGTGGACATATACAGAGTGTTCCACCCAAGCACAGCTGAATACACATTTTTCTCAGCTGTACATGGGTCATTTTCTAAAATCGACCACACACTGGTCCATAGGTCATGCTTGAGTATATGTAAGAAAACAGAAATTATCCCATGAACATTATCTGACCACAGTGCAATGAAACTGGAAATAAATGACAAAAGAAACCAGAAAAAAACTTCAATGCATGGAAATTAAATGACACCCTATTCAGCAATTAGTGGGTCACAGATGAAATTAAACAAGAAATTCAACGATATCTACAATTCAATGAAAATTCAAGCACAACTTATCGTAATTTATGGCATAGGATGAAAGCTGTTCTCAGAGGGAAATTCATAGATGTGAACTCACACATTAGGAAAACAGAAAGGGAAAAAATAAATACTCTAATGCTGCACCTTCAACAACTAGAAAAGGAAGAGCAAACCAAACCTAGAACACAAAAACAGAAAGAAATCATAAAGATTAGAACAGAAATTAACTCAATTGAGAAGAAGAAAACAATTCAAAGATTTAAAAAAGCAAAATACAGGTTCTTTGAAAGATTAAACAAAATTGATAGGCACCTAGCAATCCGCATCAAAAAGAGGAAAGAAAAATATCAAATACAAGTAATAAGGAATGAAAAGGGTGTAATTACCACAGACCCAGGGGAAATTCAGAAGATTATCAAAGCTACTTTGAGAATCTTTACTCTCACAGAATAGAAGACAGAGAACAAATGGATAGAATCCTAGAAAGGTACAAATTGTCACAACTAAATCAACAAGATATAACTATTCTCAATAGCCCAATAACCGCCAATGAAATACGAGATGGAATTAAAAATCTGTCGACAAAGAAATGTCCAGGTCAGGATGGATTCACAGCTTAATTCTACAAGAAATCTGCAGAAGATGTAGTCCCGATACTCCGCAAACTCTGCCATGAAATTGAAAAAGAAGCAATTCTCCCAAAATCATTTCTGGAGGCAAGTATTATACTGATACCAAAACCAGGGAAAGATGCAACTAAGAAAGAAAATTACAGGCTAATATCCCTCATGAATGTAGATGCCAAATCCTCAATAAAATCCTAGCAAATAGAATACAGCAAATCATCAAGAGGATCATATACCATGACCAGGTAGGATTCATCCCAGAGATGCAAGGATGTTTCAATATTCAAAAGTCTATAAATGTAACACAATATATCAATAAAGTGAAACTAAAAACCACATGATCATCTCCATTGATGCATAAAAGGCTTTTGACAAAGTCCAACACAAATTCATGTTCAAAGTCCTACAGAAAATTGGAATAGATGGCCTCTACTTCAATCTAGTAAAAACCATTTATGGAAACATAATGGCTAACATAATCTTAAATGCGGAAAAACATAAAACTTTTACTCTTAGAACTAGTACAAGACAAGGATGTCCTCTCTCACCACACCTATTCAATATAGTTCTGGAATCATTAGCTACAGCCATTAGACAAGAGAAGGAAATAAAAGAAATAAGAATAGGTAAAGAAGAAGTTAAATTATCTTTATTTACAGATGACATGATACTTTACTTGGAAGAAAAAACTCCACCAAGAAGCTACTAGAATTAATACAGAAATTCAGTAGCATAGCAGGTTATAAAGTCAATACTCTAATGTCAACACCATTCCTCTACACAGACAACAAACACACTGAGAGGGAAATTATAGAAACAATATCTTTTATAATAGTACTGAGGAAAATTAAATACTTTGTAATTAATCTAACTAAAGAAGTCAAAGATCTTTTCAAGGAAAATAAGAGTACTCTGAAAAAAGAGATTGTAGAGGATTTCAGAAAATGGAAAGATATTCCAAGCTCCTGGATAGGAAGAACCAAAATTGTGAAGATGACCATACTCCCAAAATTGCTGTACAGATGTAATGCAATCCCTTTCAGACTACCACCAACATAATTCACAGAGGTAGAGAAATCATACCTAAAATTTATCTGGAACCAGAAAAAACTTAGAATAGCAAAGGCAATCCTCAGCAATAAAGACAAGGCAGGAGGCATTACAATTCCTGACTTGAAATTAAACTACAAGCCTACTGTGACGAAATCAGCATGGTACTGGCAACAAAATAGATGTGAGGATCAATGGAATACATTAGATTACACTGAATCCCCTTAGAACACACTCAGCCACCTTATCTTTGACAAAGGGGCCAAACATACAAACTGGAAGAAAGGTAGCCTCTTCAACAAATGTTGCTGGAAAAACTGGCTCTCTACATGGTGAAAACAAAAACTTAACCAGGTCTATCACCATGCAATAAACTAAAGTCAAAATGGATTAAAGGTCTAAACATTAAGGCAGAGACAATAAACCTCTTGGAAGAGAAAGTAGGAGAAACTCTTGAAGACATATGGGATAGGCAAAGGCTTCATGAACAGAAATCAAATTGCAAAGGAAACAATTGACAAATTAACAACAGGGACCTGCTCTTACTGAGAAGTTTTTTCACGTCAAAAGAAATTGCCAAAAAGTGAAAAGGCAACCCACAAGTTTGGAAAAAATCATTACAAATAAGTACTCAACAAAGTTCTGCTCTCTAGAATTTACAAAGAACTAAAAAAAAAAAAAAAACTAGGGCCCCAAAATTTAAAGACCCAATCCAGAAAAGGGTATCCAAGATGAACACACGCTTCTCAGAGGAAGAAATTAAACAAGCGAATAAATACATGAAAAAATGCTCCGCAAAATGCAAATTAAAACAACATTGAGATATCATCTCACCTCAGAAAGAATGGCTATCATAAAAAAAATCACCGACAACAAATGTTGGAGAGGCTGTGGGGAAAAAGGAACCCTTCCCCACTGCTGGTGGGAATGTGCAAACATTATGGAAATCAGTGAGACTCCTTAGAAAAGTTGGACTGGAAATCCCATTT
>NW_004524828.1:1567179-1569114 GCF_000260255.1 Octodon degus | reverse complement strand
CCTGTCATTCTGGTCTTCTGAATACGGGCTGTTTGTCATGACATGCCAGTTGCTGCTATGCTGTCTCTCAGGTACATGATTGTTCAAAAAAAAGGGGGTCATGAATGAAGGCAAGAGACAGGAAAAGGAATATTGTGGGACTGTCCTCTTCAAGGTTGTATATGATTAGATTTTTGGACTTATGTGTAAACAGAAGAAGTATATAATTCTTTATGCCTATTTTTAAAAATATATTCTAATTTTTAAATGTTTTTTATCATATTCTGTGGGGACTTAAAATTCACCATATCAATACTTGATGAAAAATACCTGTTCCATGCTGTGCCTAAGATGTTTGATATTCAGACGGATAGTGAGGTTAAGCTTAACAACCTAGGTTGTATGGTAATAACAATAAGCTTGTGTTCTGGGTGGTTGACAACCTAAGTTTGCAGACCAAAATTAGAGAAATAAGAGGAGTGCGAGGAAAGCCAACATTTTGGCCCTAGCCTTCTAAGGTCAATTAAGACTCAGGACATATGAGAACTTGTACTGTAACATCATGTAACTCGGAGTGCCTCAAATTTTCTGATCAAGGAGATTATGGGTCCAAAAGCGGAAAGTGATTGATGATGTAGAGTGTGCCTAAGGAGAGTCACATGGGGAGAAGACACTCTCTCAGGCTTTCACAGAGTGCACTTTGGCCAAGCAATGGCTGTGACTCATCCACATGGCTGACACTGACAAAGGTTACACAATCTGAGGTACAGGATCTCAGGATAAATCCTGAGGGGATTTCTCTGACCTTATCAGACCTAAAAACTACAACTCCTGTTGCATAGGTCCTGCTTTACCTTGGTCTTAACCATGCAGCAAAAAAGTATAAAAACAAAATATTAGAAGTAAAGCCATGCTGTTATGCTGAGCTGTAGGGGACTCAAGTCAACAATTCCTGACATTGCCTGTCAAGCAGAAGACCCAATACTATTAAGGGCTACTGGACTCTTTTAGAATATTTTGCTGAGTTTATACACCTATAATATTCAAATAACAGAGCTTAACAAAAAAGGAGATACAGATGAATGTCAATTTTATATCTGTGTATTCAAATTGATTAGTATAGATACATAGTTACATTCTCTTAATTAATAGAGGGATTTGTTCTTATGGTGTTTCTAAATAAGATATCACATCCGCATCTTGTACAGCAACTAACCACTAAGAAGAATGTATGCAATGTGTTAATTATTGAAACTGTCCTACCAATTTGATTTGAAACTGCCTCATTTCCATTGTTTCTCAAAAAAATTATGGAAAAAATAATAATTTATTGAGAAAAAATTATCAGTGACACAGTTTCACAACTGATTACTTGCATATTTACAGTAATTAATATATTGCATATTGTCTGAGTGATTATTCATTGTATAATATGCAGACATGTTATCCTGTCTCAAACACTATTATACCAAACTTCTCTATTCATTGATTTAAGAGAGTGGAGTGGTATATCTACCCTAAGTATTTTGAGTATACTGATACAAAGGGGTCATTCATTTCTATCCCCTTTTTTGGTTAGTTTTGTCAGAGAAGAGCATTCCATTGTCATTTAAATATTTAGGTCCTTGAATTCAGCTGCATCTCTCAATAGAGTCCAGTAGTCCATAATCGTACTGGGTTTTCCCTAAGATCTGCAATGTCCAAAGTTGTTGACTTGAGCATTTTAAACTTTAGCATAGTAATGTGGCTTTACTTTTTATACTACATTTTCATAATTTTCTGCTAGATGGTTTTAAAAAAGATAAAGTAAGAGCTATCTAACAAGAAATGTAGCTTTTGTATCTAATAAGGTCAGTCACTTCTGGATGGTTAACAACCTAAGTTTGCAGACCAAAATTAGAGAAAAAGGAGGGCTACAAGGAAAGCCAACATTTTGGCCCTAGCCTTCTAAGGTCA
>NW_004524828.1:1556853-1566519 GCF_000260255.1 Octodon degus | reverse complement strand
TGATTTTTTCTAATGGTGTTTGTAAATAGGATCACAAGTCCGCATCTTGTACAGCAATTAACCACTAAGAAGAATATATGCAGTGTATTATTTGTTGAATCTGTACTTCTGATTTGATTTGAAACTGTCTCATTGCTGTTTATCAATAAAACTTTGAAAAAAAAATAAGGTCAGTCAAAGTCCCTCAGGATTTAACCTGAAACCCCATACCACACACACACTGTAGATCCTTTGTGAGTGTCAGCCATGTGGATGAGTCATGGCCATTGCTTGAACAATCTGCTCTCTGTGAAAGCCTGAGAGAATGCTTTCTCTCCGTTTGAATCTCCTTATGCACACTCTACACCATTGACCACATTGCTCTCTGACCCCATAATCTCCTTGATCAGAAAATTTGGGACACAACTGAATTACATGATGTTACAATATAAGTTCTCTTATGTCCTGCATCCTCACTGACCTTAAAAGTATAAATTGGCTGTCATTGCAGTCCTTCTTTTTCTCTGATTTTTGATTTGCAAACTTAGGTTGTTAACCCTACAGAAGAGAGACTTATTTTTCCCCTACAACATGTGTAGTTGTGACTCAGCCACATGGCCAACTGTGGGGAACTCGGGTCATCAATTTCTGACATTGCCAATCAAGCGGAGGACCCAATACTATTGTAGGCTGCTGGACTCTTTTGGAATATTTTGCTGAGTTTACACACCTATAATACTCAAATAACGGAACTTAGCAGAGGGGGTTATGCAGATGAATGTCCATTATGTGTCTTGGGATGGATGCATAGTTACATTCTCTTAATGAATAGAGTGATTTTTTCTAACGGTGTTTGGAAATAGGGTGTCACGTCCGCATCTTCTACAGCAATTAACCACTAGGAAGAATGTATGCGTTGTGTTGATTGTTGAAACTGTCCTGGGCTGGCTAGATGGCTCAGTGGTCTAAAGCACCTACTTAGAACAAGCTTAGCAAAGCACAGGGACCACGGTTCGATCCCCCAGCACCACATGCCAGCCAGCCCTGCCCCCTGGTGGGCTGAGCTGGCCACACACACACACACACACACACACACACACACACACACACACACAATAAATAAATAAATGTTTAAAAAAAAAAAAGAAACTGTCCTACCAGTTTGACTTGGAACTGTCTCATTGCTATTTGTTTATCAACAAAATTATGGGGAAAAAACATACGTAGTTGTGTTTAACCTATCTGTCTGAATATAAAACATCTTATGCATAACATGGAACACGTGTTTTCCATCAAGTATTGATATGTTAAATTTTAAGCCCATGCAGAATATGAAGACAAAAATTTTAAAAATAAAAAATTATTTGAAAAAATATGAAGAAACCATTACATAACTTTACTCAGAAATTAAGAAATCTAACCATATACAGCATTGAAGCAGGACTGTACTGTGACATTTTTTCCTGTATTTTATTTTCACTTATTGCCCCCTTTTGTTTTTTAAACAAACATTTTCTTGAGAGACAGTATGGAAGTAATTGGGATGTCATGACAAGCAGTACATACTTAAAACACTGGAATGACATGCATTCCTACAATGACCCTACCATTACACATTGCTATTTTTAGGGCAGTTGCTTAGTTCACAGGTATCAGCATATATAGTTAGTCAAGGTGAGAATCCTACCAATTAACTGCTAGTTTCAAAAACATGCTGCAGATTCTCAGGATCCATGTCTTACCCATCTTGTGCGTATAAAGGTATGGCTTTGCCCCTGTAATGTTTCCCAGCTTTTCTCCTTGCCCTCTTCTCATTGTCCAATTCTCAATTTCTCAGTTTCCTTTTAATTGTGTTATACATTTCTATTTGTATTTCTTCTTTTGAGTTCTTACCCTATGGAGACTATATGATATTTACACATGTGGTTCTGATTTATTTCACTTATGAGTATATCTTCAAGTGGAATCCACTTATATATGAAGACTTCAAGTTTATCATTCCTTATATGTCAGTAATACTCCATTGTATAAAAATACCACATTTTTTTCATCCATTCCTCAGGTGACAGGTATCTTCATTATTTGCAAGATTTGCCTATCACAAATTGTGCTGCTAAAACATAGGTACACATGTATCACTATGATACGGTGTTTTCAGTTTCTCTGGGAAAATTTCCAGTAGGGGGATAGTTGGTTTGAATGAGATTTCCAGTCCTAGTTTTTAAAGGAGTCCGTACTCTGATTTCCATAATGTTTGCACCAGTCTGCATTCCCACCAGCAATCAAAAAGGTTCCTTTTTGCCCACAGCCTCTCCAACATTTGTTTTTGGCTGATTTCTTTATGATTGCCATTCTTTGTGGAGTGAGATGGTATCTCAGTGTTGTTCTAATTTGCATTTCACGATGGCTACTGATGTGGAGCATTTTTTCATATATTTATCTGCTTCTTTAATTTCATCCTCTGAGAAGCGTGTGTTCATCTAGGGATGCCCATTTTTGGATTGGGTCTTTAAATTTTGGGGCCCTAATGGCTTTTAGTTCTTTATAAATTCTAGAGAGCAGACCTTTGACTGAGTGCTTATTAGTTAAGATTTTTTCCATATTTGTGGGTTGTCTTTTCACTTTGTTGGTAATTTCTATTGATGTGCAAAAACTTCTCAATAAGAGGATGTCCCAGTTGCTAATTCTTTCAAGTATTACCCATGCAATTGGATTTTTGCTCATGAACACTTTGCCTACCCCTATGTGTTCAAGAGTTCCTCCTACTTTCTATTCCAGGAGATTTACTGTTTATGTTTTAATCTTTAGATCTTTAATCCACTTTGACTTTAGCTTAGTGCATGGTGATAGACCTGGGTCAAGTTTCAGTTTTTGTCCCATAGAGAGCCAGTTTTTCTAGCACCATTTGTGAAAGAAGTTATCTTTCTTCCAGTAAGCGTGTTTGGCCCCTTCATCGAAGATCAGGTGGCTGAATGTGTTTGTACAAGCCTCTGCATCTTTTAATGTATTCCTTTGATCCTCAGGTCTATTTCATTGACAGTACCATGCTGATTTTATCACAGTAGCCTTAGAGTATAATTTCAAGTAAGGAATTCTAATGCCTCTTGCCTTGTCTTTGTTGCCCTGGATTGTCTTTGCTATTCTAGGGCTTAAAAAATTTTAGGAATGATTTCTCTAGATCTGAGGTACTGTGTTGTTACTTTGACAGGGATTGCATTAAGTCAGAACAGCAATTTTGAGGGTATGGCCATCTTCACAGTGTCTGTTCTTCTTATCTGGGAGCAGGGAATATCTTTTCATTTTCTGAAATTCTCTATAATCTCTTTTTTCAGAGCACTGCAATTTTCCTTGAAAAGATCTTTAACTTCTCTAGTTAGATGAATTCCAACGTATTTCATTTTCCAAGGTGCTACTGTAAAAGTATTGTTTCTCTAATTTCCTTCTCAGGGTGTTTGTTATCTGTATAGAGGAATGCTATTGACTTTTGGGTATTGAATTTCTATCCTGCTATGTTACTGAATTTGTGTCTCACTTCTAGTAGCTTCTTGATGGAGTTTTTGGGTCTTGCAAGTGAAGTATCATGTCGTCTGCAGATAATGATAATTTAATTTCTTTTTTACCTATTCTTATTTCTTTTATTTTTTTCTCTTGTATAATGGCTCTAGCTAATGTTTCCAGAACTTCATTAAATAGGAGGGGTGATATAGGACATCCTTGTCTTGTACCATACCTGAGAGTAAAAGATTTCTGTTTTTCCCATTTAGAATTATGTTAGCCTTTTTGTTGTTGTAAATGGCTTTTATGAGATTGCAGTATAGCCCTTCTATTCCAATTTTCTGTAAGACTTTTAACATGAATGAGAGTTGGACTTTGTCAAAGGCTTTTTCTGCTTCAATTGAGATGATCATGTGGTTTTTAGATTTTGGTCTATTGATGTAGTGTATTACATTTATAGATTTGCATATATTAAACCATCCTTGCATCCCTGAGATGAATCCTACCTGGTCATCTTCTTGATGATTTGCTGTTTTCTATTTGCTAGGATTTTATTGAGGATGTTCGCACCTATGTTTATGAGGGAGATTGGCATGCAGTTCTCCTTTTCGGTTGCATATTTCCCTGGTTTTGGTATCAGTATAATATTTGCTTGGAGGAATGATTTTGGGAGAACTACTTCCTTTTCAATTTCATTGAATAATTTGAGAAGTATTCGGATTATATCTTCCTTGATCTTTTTGTCAAATTTAACAGTGTGTCCATGAGTGCCTGGACTTTTCTTTGTCCTGAGGGTTTTTAATTAAATTTCTTATTTTATTGGCTGTTTTTGGATTATTGAGTGATGTTGTATCTTCTTGATTCCGTTTTGGTAATTTGTACTTTTCTAGGAATCCTTCCATTTCTTCTTTGTCTTTTATTGTGTGAGAGTAAATGTTCTCAAAGTATCTATTGACAATCTTCTGAATTTCCACTGGGTCTGTGGTAGTTATACCCTTTTCATTCCTTATTGTTTGCATTTGAATTTTTTCTTTACTTTTTTGATGAGGGTATCTAGGGGCTTATCAATTTTATGTAATCTTTCAATGAACCAGGTTTGTAATTTGTTAATTCTTTGAACTGTTTTCTTTGTCTCAATTAAATTAATTTCTGCTCTAATCTTCATGATTTCTTCCCATCTTTGGGCGCTGGGTTTGGTTTGCTCTTCCTTTTCTAGATGTTGGAGGTGAATCATTACGGTGTTTATTCATTCCCATTCTGTTTTCCTAATGTGTGAGTTCAGAACTATGAATTTCCCTCTGAGAACTGCTTTCATCCCATCCCATAAATTCCTATAAGTTGTGCTTGAATTTTCATTGAATTGTAGATATTGTTTAATTTCTTTTTTAATTTCTTCTGTGACCCTTGGGGTGCTAAGTAGTGTTTTGCTAATTTCCATGTATTTAGGGTTTTTTCTGTTTTCTTGTCTCATTTATTTCTAGTTTCATTGCACTGTGGTCAGATAATATTCCTGGGACTATTCATTTTCTTACATATACTTAAGCATGACCTATTGACCACTATGTGGTCTATTTGAGCAATTGACCCATGTGCAGGTGAAAAAATGTATATTCAGCTGTCGTTGGGTGGATCACTCTGAATATGTCCACTAAGTCCATTTGCTCCAAGCTCTGGTTCAGTTATGCTACTTCTTTGCTAATTCTCTGTCTGCTTGGCCTATCTTTTTGGGATAATGGCATGTTAAGGTCTCCTGTTAAGATTTTGGCATTGGATATTAGACTTTTCATGTCAATTAAGATTTGTCTCATATAGTTGTGTGTTCCCATGTTTGGTGTGTATTCATTTATGAATATTATCTCTTCCTGTTGAATTTTTCCCCTAACCAGTATGTAGTGACCTTCCTTATTTTGTTTGATCATTCTTGGTTTGAAGTTGAGACTGTCTGAGAATAGGTTTGCTACCCCTACTTTTTTCTAGAGGTGCTGTGGCATGTAGTATTCTTTTCCTTCCTTTGAATTTCAGCCTATGAATTTCTTTTTGAGTTAAGTGTGTTTCTTGTATACAGCATATTGTTGGATTTTATTTCCTAATCCACTGTGCCAGTCTATTTCTTTTAATTGGTGAACTGAGTCTGTTTACATTGATGGTTATAATTGAAATGCATTGATTTATGATCAACATGTTATTTATCTGCTGTTGTTTACTGCTTTTTGTCCTGTGTTTAATTGGTTATTTTGTGGGTTCATTCTGTTCTCTTCATGGAGTTCTGATTATTTGGTACTTCTCTAGAACATCTTTTAGTAGTCTGTGTAGGGTTGGCTTTGTCATCATGAAATTCTTTATTTGTTCTTTGTCATGGAAGTATTTCACTTCTCCATAAAACTTGAAAGAGAGTTTTGCAGGGTACAGCAGTCTAAGCTGGAATCTGTTTTCATAGAGGACTTGAAGTACTCTGCTCCATGCTCTTCTTGCCTTCATGGTTTGTGAAGAGAAATCTGCTGTTATTCTGATGAGTTTTCCTTTGAATGTGATCTGTTTCTTTTCTCTAGCATCTTTTTCCTGCATCCTATGTTTTTAAGACATCTTTTCTTACCTTTTCACTAGCTGAGACAGCATATTCAAGATCTGAAGCTTTATCTTCACTTTCACTCAGATGGTTTTGCAAGCTTGTGATTGAGATTTTAAGTTCCTCTGTATCTCTGACTCTGCTTCATGTGGTCTATTTCTGTCCTATATTGCTCATTCAAGGAATCCATTATTTTTCTAATATCTCTTTATCAATGTCTTCTTTAGAATCAGTTACTAATTCTTTTATTACAGAGATTTTTTTCAGATCAGTTTTCCTCCATACGTTTCTGCATTTGATTCCTTATTTCAGACGCTATCAATTCAGAGATTTCTTTTTTTATTTCATAGATTAATTCTAACCTGAGTTCCTCTATACCTTTCTGCTCTTGATTCTTTTCTTCAGACACTATTAATTCATACATTTCAGCTGAGCTTCTGTGCGCTGCACACGTTCTGGGTAGGCTCAAGGTCTGAGATTGCATTTTGCTCCTTCTCTTTGTCATTTCATATAGCACTGACCTTTGACCTATGGTGTAGAGCTTTGGTGCAGTTATAATCTTAGCGCTTACTGATATTCGGGTGCAGAGCTATGAAGTTTGAATTTATCCAGTTGTGTCTGGCTTGGGTCTAGCTGTTGTGCTCAGCTCCTTTCTGCTGCAGCCCTTGGAAGTGAACCTGTTGTGCCCCTCTGTTTTACCCCTGGCCTGAGGGGTACAGGGGCGTACAGAAGCTCATCCACACACTAGCTGGGCCTGTTCTTTGGCTGAGTCTGGGGGGTTCCAAGAGCGCAGCAGAAGTTCTCACTCCCTTGGTGGGCTTAGGAGATGGGCTCCGGAGGGGTGCAAAGGTCCTGAGGGCGTGGCAGAGGGTCTCACTCACACGGTGTGCCTGCATTTTGGTCCAGAGAGTTCCCGTGTGCAGGCGCACTGGAGCTGGAAGCTCTCCCACACCAGTATAAGTTTTAAATATGGTTTAAGCAAAAGAGGCTAAAAGGTCAACAGTTTTGATGCAAGGACATAGAATCCACTGGATACATTAAGTTTAAATTATGAAACATAGAAAATAAGTAGTTGGCAAATGAAGCATGGATGTGTTGAAGACAGAGATGAGTGGAATAACCACAAAATATTTGGTTGTTGTGACCTTTAACAAAACATAGAAGAAATACTAAATTATTCAAAATATTGTAAATATACACAAAATGAAATTTTCATGAGATTTGAATTTGATGATTCATTGATAAAACTCATTCTGCTTCCATGTGGCTTTAAACCAAGACTTCTGAATAAAATGTTTGAATGTTCTATCAGTTATTTGCAAAATATAAGCTAGTTGCCTGACCCTTCTATGTGATTTAATAATGACTTTAGAAAGTGTAGTTGTATTTTCGTTTCTTCTATGAGTCTTTCTATCTAGGATAACTCCGATTCTTTTAGGTTTGGATGTTGTCATTATGCTATATGTTGTCCACCATAGCACTATACCTACTATTGCATTAGAGACTGCTCACGTCAGCCTTCCAATCAACCAGGCCTTTTATCCTATCCAGCCCTTTTTAGAAGTCAGAGAACAACCAGACCAAACACCTTGTATTTGGCTCAATATGTTCTTTGAAAACACTTCTAGACATTCACTATGTACCAAATAACAGATATAGATTGCTTCCCTACTCATAGATTCAAGTTTAGTTACTTTGAGATAGGGATAGGGTAGCAAGGTGAAGTGGATTTATCAGATAATAAATAATCACATAATTTAGAAATTCCATTTTAATAAATGCTGTGAGAGAAGGGTAGAGGTTAGAATACAGAATCACTGAATAAATATTAAGAACACTGAGAAAATACTCCCTAATAAAGAGAACAGAGCAGTAAATGATCAGGAAGAGTGAGAGGTAGAAGAGGGGTGGTCTTTTAAGCAGAAGGATGAGCAAGTGAGAGATAATAGTGTTTGAGGAACTAAGTATACTTGGGAGATCTGGGCAAGACTACTGGCAAAATCTATCACATCAAGAGACCGAGTGACCTCGCTTGAAACTGACACACTACCCCTTACCTCTCAGTATTGTCACATTGGGGATTAGGAATTCAGCACACCAATTTGGATGGAGGATATAATTCAGTACATAAAAAGAAAAATAGCACTTATATTTTTAATGTGCTCCCACAATAACAATATGAACACCTCTTTTTCCCAATCTGATATGTATTTGTAGATCAACATGACATGTAAACTGTGACAAGGAAAAGGGTTTTATTTTTCCTTAATCTGCAGGGTTTATTTTCATATGTTTTTATAAATCTGAGCAATCAAGTGTTTCTATCTTAGATAAATTTTATACTTTCACTTTTAATTGCAAATAAAAACATATACATGATTGTAGCATTTTGCCTATTTTTTGTAAAACATTGTTTCAAGGATAAGAGTCAAATACTAAATAAAACTAAAGTCTAAATGATATAGTACATTATTATGCTTGCATGTCTACACAATCTTAATTTATTAATTTATAAATTATATCTGAAAACCAACAAAGAAAAATCAACTAAATCATTATTCTAAACATTTGTAATTAATACATGTTATGCATATTATTTAGGCAATTAATTTCATCTCTGCTGTCATGTCAGAAAATATATTTTGCAATTTTCAAACCTATTGCTAGTAGAGAGAAATTATAAGCATATATGAACCTTCTCTGTTGCTTCAACCAAAGCATTTCAACTTGGTTATTTGGACAAAAAGATGTCTTCCTTGTGATCTAGGATGGAAAGTGGAACAAACTGGTACCAGTCCATTCTTCAAATTGTTTTTTAATAAGAGTTTTGATATATTAGCATTTAGAAAATCTACTAAGGAAGATTTACACTGTTTGATATTTCTAATTCTATTCCTAATGATGGCAAGTTATATTTTCTTCATCACATAAAACATTACTCATATTAAGTATGCCACAGTCAGATGAAGTATAGACAAGTAAATATATCGCAATGAGATATGTTCATGTGTCATCATAATAAACAATGATTCAGCATTTACCATGCTCCAAGCATGTTGATAAGTTCTGAGTTCATGCCCTTAAAAGAGCATAAGTCCTAGTTTTAGAGAAATTTTATTTCTTAATACCACTAACATATTTTATATTCTTCTTTTAATCATGATGATTTACTTGGTATATAATGAGTTGTCGATTTTTAAATTTCTATTGGAAAATATAAGAGATTTTAGGTCAGAGTTTTTCCTACTAGGAGTTGAAAAAATACATACATGAACAATATGCATAATTGCATACAGGTGTAAATTCTCTACGATAGATGTGATTATTATGTATATCTAGAATGTAATAATAAATTTAATTTTAAAAATGAATTCCAAACAACAAAAAAATAAGCTTGCAACCAAGATTTCAGTACATGTCTTAAAGTTACAGTTTATATTGACATTTTCCCAATAGTTGAATGCATAAAGAAAAGGAAGTTTATTAATACAAAGTGTGATTTAGGTTTAAAATGAAGGAAATCTTTCTGTGACAATATAGATCAATCAGGATATCACTAATTGAAACATGTCAGACATAGAAAAATTAGACTTTTATTTTTTATTTTTTTGGCAGAACCATGGATT
>NW_004524828.1:1553539-1555587 GCF_000260255.1 Octodon degus | reverse complement strand
GCATCTTGTACAGCAATTAACCACTAAGAAGAATATATGCAGTGTATTATTTGTTGAAAAAAATAAATAAATAAAAAATAAATAAAAAAGAGTAAATGTGTTAGGTAACAAATATGCCAAGTAGGCTATCACATTTTATAACCATCTAATGATACATGTATATATCAAAATATTACATTGTGCAATTAAATATCTATATAATTTTACTATTATGATAAATAAAAATTTAAAATTCAGCAAAAAATTAAATGTAATCTAAATTAGCTTTTTTTCAATTTTACAGTTTTCTATAAATGAGGACCCAAAATTGACATATGCAAAATTATCTCTTTAGCCTTTCATGTTTTCATTAGAAACTATGAGAAATATATGGAATATATGTAGTTTTTAAATGATTATTTTCATTGACCATCTTGAATATAAAAATAAGTTATAAGGATGTGAAAAAAATCCTGTTCTAACCAATAGAAGGCACCCAAAACACTATGTTCACTTTGATTTTTTTCAAAATGCAATACATATGTCATTACATGCCATGTTTTCTTTATAAATTTGCACTGAAGTAGAATTCAACAACTTTGAGGAAATCCTGGGTAAAACTTTTCTTTCAATGAAAGTTTACCTCACAATATAGTTAGTTTAATTAGATAAGCTTGTTCTCTTTATGTAGCTTTAATTAACATAATAGCTAGCATTCTGTGATTTAGAACATAATGAGAATTCTCAGGCTGCCTATAACGAGTTGTGCAGTGCTGAAGGGACCTTCCCAGGAGAGACAGCTCAATGTCCCCATCAGGACTGTTTCTATGAGGATAGAAAGTAACTGCCTGGAATATAAAGTTTCTATTGAATAGTTTTGGAGACTAAGAAAAGTAGTATTCTGGATTTGATTTTATTGAAATGTATTTTGCTAAGTTTTTTATAGCGTACTATGCTTCTGTAGCATTATATTTAGTAGTGAAGTCACTGTCTTCATTAAAGAGGTTATATATATTTCACGGTAATTATTAATACAAAATATTAACACATGAAATAAATTCTTTTCTTACCTAGTTAAATGGTCAATTATCAAATGACCAGTGATCATAAACTAGGCCTTTTCATTCCTAAGATAATAACAAATTCAGTGAAGTGTTGGCAGAAATATTTGATTGATATATTACTACCCCAGAACTAAGTAAAGGCTCTAGCTTATTCATAAAGAAAAGGGGAGAGAAGTAGAGTAAGGAGAGAAAGAGAGAGACAGAGAGAGAGGGAGAGACAGAGAAAGAGAGACAGAGAGAAACACAGAGAGAGAGAGAGACAGAAACAGAGACAGAGACAGGCCAAAGCAGTCAGGCAAGCAAGAAAGAAAGAAGAAAAGGAAGAAATAGAAAAGAAAAGAAAAGAAATACCAGTAGGCAGGAAGAAAGGAAGGAGGGAAGTTATAAAGGAAGGAGAAAAGAGAGAGAATGGGGCACCATTTTTAAAATCCTCACTTTCATTTCCAAAATTCTTGTCACTGTCAATATGACAAATTAAATATTGAAAGCCATCATCTTAACTCCAATTCTCTCATTCTTTCCCTGTATCATTAGGGAGGCCACACAGATAGTGGCCCTTAAATAAACTGGAGGTTTTATGTCCTTTAAATGATTCAATGTATATGAATTGCCCTGAGAGAACCTCAAATAGAAATAATTATTTGGGGTAACATGCTGGCTAGTTATACCCCCATAGTGCTGACTGGCACAGAAATGGTAGAATAATCATTGTCAAATTTTGAGTGTATCAGAATGGGATGGACATTTATGTGGATCAACCTAGAATTATGTTTTGAGAATTTTTGAAGTAAAGCAATGTGGGAGTTGAGAGGAAGATCTCAAGAGATACCTAATGTAGTCAGTTATTGTAAGTTTTATATTACTGACATCCTTCCATCCAAGTAGGCATAGAAACACCAAGGTAACAGTTACTCTCAGTCTACACAGTAGACTAATGCAGGATGGGGGAATGAGGTCATGAGGCTGTAGTTGGCACTCATTATTTCTGTCTTTCAACATATATAT
>NW_004524828.1:1548770-1552534 GCF_000260255.1 Octodon degus | reverse complement strand
CTCAATGATGCTTTGATTTTCACTCTTCATAGGTTGCTAAGTATCTTGAACACACTTATACTTCACTGCTTTTGATGATCAGATCATTTGCTAATTTATTGACTAGATTATTCCTTTGCTGATAAATTTTTTTGGATGCCTTGTATATTGTGGGTAGGAATCCTCCTTCAGATAAATGGCTAAAGATTTACTCAAACTAGTTCATTTCTTCATTCTATTGATTATTTCTTAAAATTATGCGGCACTTCATTATAGAAAGTCCATTGTCCAAAAATGGACTGGATCCAATGATATACTGGAAGGAAAGCAACATTCTGTTTTTTGAAAACTATCTTTGAGGGCTGCCCAAATAGCTCAGTGGATTAAAGCATCTGAAATCAGGCACAGGGTCCTGGGGTTCACTCCTCAGAGTGCCGTGTGGGCCATGCCCCTGGGACACGCTATGACCGCAATTGAGACTGCGCGTGGTGGTGCACACCTGTAATCTCAGCTCTTGGGAGGCTATAAATAGTCAGATCACTACGAGTCCGATCTAGTAGTGAGACCTTGAAAACTATGTAGACCCTTGCCTAAAACACACGCAAAAAAGAAAAAAAAAAAGAAAGAAAGAAAGAAAGAAAGAAAGAAAGAAAGAAAGAAAGAAAGAAAGAAAGAAAGAAAGAACAAAACCGTCTTTGGTAAGTGTAACTTTTTAAAAATTTGTAATGGGATTTATAAAATTTGAATGATATACAATATGTGCATAATTTTATTCAGAAAATTATAACTCATTCTTTAATTAACAATAAATAACTTTGGGAAGTTGATTCAAAGGTCAATTGCATAGGTCAACCCTGAATTTCATACCATTTCAATTTTTTAAAATTAAATTTACTAATATTTAGAATCATTCAAACTCTCTTCTGTGGTATTTCTCCAATTCTTGTGATACTGCACATTCTTGTCTTCCACCATTAGAGTTCAAATAAGTAGTGATCATAAAGTAAAAAATTGGAACCTGAATTACTCCACTTTACTTATTTTATGTGCAAATGTTTCTCTTAGACTTCGAATTTACTTGTTCAGAAACATCAATTTGGTTCTTTCTTTGTTATTTCTTTTCTGGTGAGTTTTATTTTATTGCTAATGTGAAAAAATAATGAAAATAATCTTCTCTAAGAGTGAAATAAAGTAGAATGGAGTTAAAAATTATCTGTTGGGCTGAAGAAATAGCTCAGTGGATTAAAGCACCTGCTTAGGCTGACTCAGAGGCTGGGGTTGGATCCAGGGCATGCCATGCTGGATCCCCCTGCAGGGTGCACATAGACAGAGATTGAGACCGGATGTAGTGGCACACGCCTGTAATCCCAGTTCTTGGGAGGCTGAACACAGGGGAATCACTACAAGTCAGATATACGTAGTGAGATACTGTAGACCTGTACTAAATAACAACAGAAAAAAAATTACCTGTTGCATCCCAAATGTAGGCATGAATTTAAGACTGTCCTACATGAATTTATGCAAAGGAAATTCACAAGGAGGAAAACAGGATTCTAGTTATGGGGTAAAGGAGAAAAATTTGGAGAATGAATTTAAAAAGTTTAATTTTTTGTTTTCCTTTTGATCTTTTTGAGATATGGTTTCACTCTGTAGTTCAGGCTGGCCTCAAATTCCCAGCAATCCTCCTGCTTCAGCCTCTCAAGTCTTGTATTACAGGTATGTGCCACCCTGCTCAGCAAAAATGTTAATATTTGTTCAATTCTTGAATTATTTGGCTATGTATAAGTAGGAGAACAAATGTATTTTTGTAAATTGAGCTGTAAATAGTATAAATTAATAGTGATATTCTAAAGTTTATATCTAAATAATTTTGTTTTCTCATCTTCTCTATCACATAGAAATATAGAAGAAAGCAAACATCTTTGGTATATTCACAAAACTGTTTTACCAATATATAACGAACACTTCAAATTAGTGGGGGACACTTATCAAATATTACTAGAAATGTTTGGCAGGGGAGATAGCTCAAGGGCCGGGGAATTAGCTCAGTAGAATAAGCACTTGCTTGGCATGCACAAGAGCCTGAGTTTTATCACCGGTATGCAAAAAAAGGAAATATTTTAGTTTAATAAATCCTATAAAAAATCTAATATTGTACAATGCATTGGATTTTTTTAATTGATTCATCAGGAAAGGGAGAAACGATGGGAGAATATGTAAAAGTCATTGAGCAAATATTAAAGTTCTTACCTGTAATATGTGCCAGGAATTTGTACGCTAGGCTTTGTGTAAAAAAAAAAAAATAATCGTAATGTATAACAAAGATGAGTTGAATAAAGCACTGATAAGATATGTGGTAATTTCCTATATTCCTAATAAATATGTTTATTTATTATGAAATAGATGCACAGTAGCATATTTTATAAATAGTTACAAGTTATATTTAAAATTATTTTGTAATCATGTGCTTTTATGTAAAAATAGTTGGAAATACATATATATATACTTACATACACACAAAGGAGAAAAGAAAGACAGAATGAGAGAAAGAGAAAAAGAATATGATTAGTTCATCACATTTTTAATAAAGTTTTCTCTTTTATCCTACATGTACTTTTAAATAATTTCTAAGAAACTTCCTAAGATATAAAAATGTCTAAGAATCTGTATTAATGTATTTAATAACAAATGTAAAATACATTTTATAAGGTATTTACTGTGTATTAAAAAATCTGGTTCTATTGGGGAGAAAATTAAGATTTAGAAATAAACATCTGAATTCTAGCAATAGAAAAGGAGAATTTTACTGGTACTTGTCTCAATAATCTTTGGCTCTACATAGGGCTTTATATGAGATACTAGAGTTTGTTATAGTATTAAATAAAAAACAATAATCACAAATTATTTCAGAAATATGGACAAGTAAAATTTTAGAGAAAATTAGCCAAAAAAGCTTTCAACAGCAACAATCTAAGAACATATTTATAATAATCAATAGTCTGCTTACATTCAAAATTAAAAAGAAAAACTTAAGTAAAGGATTGTGCTCATAAAAAAAAGAATTGGCAACATAAAACCTTTTATTTTAATACTGTCTGAGAGGTATTAATTCCTTTACAACCAAATAGAGTTCAATATTACACATATTGATCATGAGCATTTAGGCTCTTCCTTTAAGACACTGAAATACTGTTTTAGGAAGGAAGAGTTAACATGAACAGATCTCATGCCAAGAAAACTGAACCAATGCATTGCTGATGTTCATTTAATTTATTATTATTTTTAATGTATGTAGTACAGGTTCTTCAGGGTCTCACCATGTAGATCGGACTCATAGTGATCCTCCTGTTTTCACCCTTCCACCCCCTGGCATTATAGAGGTGTACCACCACTCCCAGTCTCAATTGCAGTCTCAGTGAGCCCCGGGGGTGGGGCCCACTGTTCACTTAATTTTGTCCTTAATGTTAGCATTAATCTTTTTTTGATCACTGAGTCATTAAATTGATTATCTGGTTTCAATTTTAAAAGATTCTTGGTAAATGCTTTGCTACTAATACTGGTCACTCTTCCTGAGTAGATCTTAACCTATTTTGTGTTAAAGAAATAGTCTGAAAAAAGTGAGTATAAAAATAGGAGATCGCCCCAGACTCAGTCCTAGCCCAGACCCCGTGAGTGTGTGTGAGAGCTTCCAACAACCCTGCGCCAGCGGGACTTACTGGTCCCAGCCCAGGCGCAGCACGGGTGAGACCCTCTTCCACCCCCTTGGGTCGCTCCTGACCACTCCG
>NW_004524828.1:1526494-1548515 GCF_000260255.1 Octodon degus | reverse complement strand
GTTGTATTCCAGGAACCCCCAGATCCAGTCCTAGTCCAGGATCTGTGAGTGTGTGGGAGAGCTGCCTCTCCCCTCTACTCCACCTTGTCCCCTCCAGACTCAGCTCAAGCCTGGCATACAGGCCTGGGGTGAAACCCTACAGCTGCAATCCCTGCAGAGAGTGTAGGGGACAGAACCACCCAGTTACTCCAGGAGCAGAACATCTAGCCAGAGGAGTGCAACGGGTTCAATCCCAAGGGCAACAGCAAGAAGGAGTTGAGTACAGAAGCCAGACATAAGCCAGGCACAGTTGGATAAATCGAAACTTTGTAGATCTGCACCTGAACTTCAGTAGGTGCTATGGTTATAACTGCAACAAAGATCTACAACAAAGGTCAGAATACAGTGCTATACAAAATGACAACAAATGGAGCAAACTGCAATCTCAAAACCCAAGCCCACCCATAACAAGTGCAGAGGACACTAACACAGAACAAATTGGGGATTCATTGCACACAGTGCAACTTAACTAGAAATAAATGACAAAAAAAAAAAAGGAAAAAGTCATAAATACATGTAAATTAAATGACACCCTACTGAGCAACCAGTGGGTTACTGATGAAATTAAACAATACATTCAACCATATCTACAATTCAATGAAAATTCAAGCACAAATTATCGGAAATTATGGGATACGATGAAAGCAGTTCTCAGAAGGAAATTCATAGCTGTGAACTCACATATTAGGAAAAGAGAATGGGAACAACAACAACAACAAAAAAAAACCCTAATGCTGCACCTTCAACAACTAGAAAAGGAAGAGCAAACCAAACCCAGAGCCCAAAGATGGGAAGAAATCAAAAAGATTAGAGCAGAAATTAATTCAAGTAAGATGAAGAAAACAATTCAAAGAATTAAAAAAGTAAAATGATGGTTCTTCAAAAGATCAAACAAAATCGATAAGCCCCTACCTAACCTCATCAAATGGAGGAAAGAAAAAATTCAAATACAAGCAATAAGGAATAAAAAGGGCATAATTACCACAGACCCAGTGGAAATTCAGAAGATTATCAATAGCTATGTTGAGAATCTTTACTCTCACAGAATAGAAGACACAAAAGAAATAGACAGATTTCTAGAAGGTACAAATTACCACAACTGAATCACCAAGATATAACCACTCTCAATAGCCCAATAAGGGCCAATGAAATATGAGATATAATTAAAAACCTACCGACAAAGAAAAGTCCAGTTCTAGATGGATTCACAGCTGAATTCTACAAGAAATTTACAGAAGATGTAGGCCCTATACTCCTCAAACTCATCCATGAAATTGAAAAGGAAGCAATCCTCCCAAAATCATTTCTCAAGGCAAGTATTATACTGATAGCAAAATCAGGGAAAGATGCAACTAAGAAAAAGAACTATAGGCTAATCTCACTCAGGAACATAGACATGAAAAACCTCAATAAAATCCTAGCAAATAGAACACAGCAAATCATCAAGAAGATCATACACCATGACCAGGTAGGATTCATTCCAGGGATGCAAAGATGGTTCAATATTCAAAAATCTATAGATGTAGTACACTATATCAATGGAGCAAAACTAAAAAACCACATGTTCATCTCCATTGATGCATAAAAGACTTTTGACAAAGTCTAACACTCATTCATGTTCAAAGTCCTACAGAAAACTGGAATAGATGGCCTCTACTTCAATCTGGTAAAAGCCATTTATGAAAACTCAATGGCTAACATAATCCTAAATGGGGAAAAGCTAAAAGGGTTTACTCTTAGATCTGGTACAAGACAAGGATGTCCTCTATCACCACTCCTATTCAACATGGTTCTGGAAACATTAGCTACAGCCATTAAACAAGAGAAAGAAATAAAAGGAATAAGAATAGGCAAAGAAGAAGTTAAATTATCTTTATATGCATATGACATGATACTGTACTTGGAGGATCCAAAAAACTCCACCAAGAAGCTACAAGAATTAATACAGAAATTCAGTAGCATAGCAGATTATAAAGTCAATACTCAAAAGTCAATAGCATTCCTCTACACAGACAACAAACACACTGAGAGGGAAATTATAGAAACAATACCTTTTACAGTAGCACTGAGGAAAATGAAATACCTTGGAATTCATCTAACTAAAGAAGTCAAAGATCTTTTCAAGGAAAATTACAGTACTCTGAAAAAAAGAGATCTTAGAGGATTTCAGAAAATGGAAAGATATTCCATGCTCCTGGATAGGAAGAACCAACATTGTGTAGATGGCCAAACACCCAAAATTGTTGTACAGATTTAATGCAATCCCTATCAGACTACCTCCAACATGCCTCAGAGAGGTAGAGAAATCATTCCTAAAATTTATCTGGAACCAGAAAAGACCTAGAATAGCAAAGGCAATCCTGGGCAATAAAGACAAGGCAGGAGGCATTACAATTCCTGACTTGAAATTATACTACAAGGCTACTGTGACAAAATCAGCATGGTACTGGCAACAAAATAGACCTGAAGATCAATGGAATACATTAGAAGACGTTGAAGCCCCTAAGAACACATTGAACCACCTTATCTTTGACAAAGGGGCCAAACCTACTCACTGGAAGAAAGATAGCCTCTTTAACAAATGGTGCTGGAAAAACTGGCTCTCCCCATGCTGAAAACTAAAACTTGACCCAGGTCTAGCACCATGCACTAAACTAAAGTCAAAATAGATTAAAGATTTAAACATTAAAGCAGAGACACTAAATCTCCTGGAAGAGAAAGTAGGAGGAAATCTTAAAGACATAGGGGTAGGCTAAGACTTCATGAACAGAAATCAAATCACACAGGAAACTGTTGAAAGAATTAACAACTGAGACCTGCTCTTACGGAGAAGTTTTTTCATGTCAGAAGAAATTGCCAAGGGTATGAAAAGACAACCCGCGAATTTGGAAAAACTCATGACAAATAGGTACTCAGACAAAGGTCTGCTCTCTAGAATTTATAAAGAACTAAAAAACACTAGGACCTCAAATTTAGAGACTCAATCCAGAAATGGGTATCCAAGATGAACACATGCTTCTCAGAGGAAGAAATTAAAGAAGCAAATAAATATATGAAAAACGCTTCACATCACTAGCCATCCACAAAATGCAAATTAAAACAACATTGAGATATCATTTGACCCCAGAAAGAATGGCTATCATCAAGAAATCACCCTACAACAAATGTTGGAGAGGCTGTGGGGAAAAAGGAACCCTTCTCCACTGCTGGAGGGAATGTAGATTGGTTCAACCATTATGGAAATCAGTGTGGAGACTTAGAAAAGTTGGGCTGGAAATCACATTTAAACCAGCTATTCCTTTACTGGGAATTTTCCCTGAGTATCTGAAAACATCATATCTTAGGGACATATGTGTGTCTATGTTTATAGCAGCACAATTTGTGATAGCCAAACCTTGGAAACTAACAAGATGCCCATCACCTGAGAAATGGTTGAAAAAATGTATTTTTTACACAATGGAGTATTATTCAGCTATTAAGAATTATAAACTCGAAACCTTTATATTGAAGTGGATGCCACTTGAAGATATACTCATAAGTGAAATAAATCAGACACACATGTGTAAATATCATATAGTTTCCCTAGTATAAGAACTCAAAAGAAGAAATACAAATAGAAATGTATAATGCAAGCAAAAAGAAAGCAGGATCTCGAGGACTAACTAATCAAGAGAGGGAAAGGAGAAGAGCTAGGAAACATGACAATGCCAAGCCATACAGTTATATGTAGAAGATGGGCAAGGCAATGGTCCTGAGAATCTCCAGAAGATTTTTGAATCTAGCAGTTAATTGGAAAGATTCTCACCCTGACTTAATATATATACTGATACCTATGAAATAAGCAACTGCACTGAAAATGGTAATCTGTAAGAGAAGTTTCATGCTTGGAGTGCCTGTCATTCTGGTCTTCTGAATATGGGATGCTTGACATGACATGCTAGTTACTGCAGTGCTGTCTCTTGGATAGACGATTGTTCAAAAAGAAGTGGATGGTGAATGAAGGAAAGAGACAGGAAAAGGAGTATAGTGGGACTGTCCTGCTTCAAGGTTGTATATGCTTAGATTTTTGGACTTATGTGTAAACAGAAGAAATATATAATACTTTATGTCTATTTTTAAAAATATATTCTAATTTTTAAATGTTTTTCATCATATTCTGTGGGGACTTAAAGTTCACCATATCAATACTCAATGAAAAATACCTGTTCCATATTATGCCTAAGATGTTTGATATTGAGACAGATAGTGAGGTTAAGCTTAACAGCCTAAGTTGTATGGTAATAACAATAAGCTTGTCTTCTGGAGGGTTAACAACCTTAGTTTGCAGACCAAAATTAGAGAAAAAGGAGGTCTGCAAGGAAAGCTAACATTTTGGCCCTAGCCTTCCAAGGTCAATTAAGACTCAGGACATATGAGAACTTGTACTGTAATGTCATGTTACTCAGTAGTATCCCAAATTTTCTGATCATGGAGATTATGGGACCAAAAAGGAAAGTGATTGATGATGTATAGTGGGCCTAAGGAGAGTCACATGGAGAGAAAACTTTCTCTCAGGCATTCACAGAGAGCACATTGGCCAAGCAATGGCCGTGACTCATCCACATGGCTGACTCTGACAAAGATTCTACAATCATAAATACTGAGTGGACTTCACTGACCTTATGAGATCCAAAAGCTACAACTCTTGTTTCATAGGTCCTGCTTTACCTTGGTCTTAACCATCCAGCAGTATAAAAACTAATATTATAAGTAATATTATTAGAAGTGAAGCCATGCTGTTATGTTGAGCTGTAGGGGACTGAGGTCAACAATTTCTGACATTGCCAGTGAAGCAGAAGACCCAATACTCTTATGGGCTGCTGGACTCCTTTAGAATATTTTGCTGAGTTTACACACCTATAATATTCAAATAACAGAACTTAACAAAAAGGAGATACAGATGAACGTCCGTTTTGTATCTGTGTATTCATAGTGGTTAGGATAGATATATAGTTACATTCTCTTAATGAATAGAGGGATTTGTTCTAGTGGTATTTGTAAATAGGATATCATGTCTGCATCTAGCACAGCAATTAACCACTAGGAAGAATGTATGAATTGTGTTAATTATTGAAACTGTCCTACCAATTTGGTTTGAAACTCTCAAATTGCTATTTGTTTTTCAATAAAATTATAGAAAATAAATAAATAAATATAGAAGATCATCAGTACATTGGATTATATACATTAATATAATATATAGGAATCATAAATACATTGCCATTTGCAAACTTCTTAAAATTTAGTATTTGCCATGGAAAACCACCAAGAAGTGAAAGGATTCCATAGCCAAACTGTGTCTCTTATGTTACTTGTCAGGAAAAATGAAAAGACCCACTGTAATTTTCTTCAAAAGTACTTAATAACTGTTTAAATTTTTCTATCTTTGTGTATAAGAGGATTAAAAAACAGGCCGAAGGAATGAAATGGGGCCCAGATTGGTTAATCAACATACTTCAGAGAAGACATGTTGATTGTTATTTATTTATTTTGTTTTTGTCTTTTACTAAATACTTATAGGTCCCAACTGTACATCTAGCAACATGCTCATCATACAAAGTGAACAATATAGGAGATGAGCATGGAGACGTGTTTACCTCTGCAATAATCATTTTTCCATGGAACACAGGCTGTAAACAGGTAAATGAAGACATCCACAGAGCTATCTTGTGCTCCTGTAGAAATAATAGTAGAGGTTTGAAATGAACCATGGACTGAGCTGTAACCTGAGAAAGAAAGTCATCTATGTAAATGACAAGGAAAGGTTGAAGATGGACAGAGCAGGAATCACATACAGCAGTCTTGAATGGGGACAGGTCTCTTGACATTGGCACATAGCTTGTGTATCAAGAGAGAATAATCAAAGATGAGTTGATATGTACAGTTGAAGGACAAGCCTCAGGGGTCTTTGAAATACATGCAATAAACTGTGAAGGTCTTTTTAGTTTATGGGAGTTTTCATGACATCAAAGAAGGTCATATTTCCATGTGTGTCCCGTTTCTTATTTAAGATAGCCCTTTACTAATCTCTACAATAAATGAAGAGACAAAACTGCATGCTATTGTCTATCTTTAGATGTGGAAAATATCCTCTAAGTGGTGTAAAGAAGCCAATAAAAACAGTTCCTTCAAGAAAGGAAACTGGCTAATCAGGGAAAGGGTAGAACTATCCTTCCCACTCATGTTACTCTTTTGGAGCTTGTAGCTTTTATGTTGTATATTTGGATTATATCTAAGAAAATTACAAGCAATTATTTCAAAAATCAAAATGTTAATTATTTTTTACATTATGTCTTTTTATGGTCCAACTGATGCTTTATTGAGTCCAGGAATCCTTATTCTATTTTTCTGAGTTTTTTTTGGAACTGGGGATTGAACTCAGGTCTTTGCACCTGCCAGAAAAGCAGTTATTCCACTGAGCCATCTCCCCAGCCCCAATTTTTCTGATTTCTTATTGGTCTCCCTGACAGTGAAGGAACATATTGCAATAAGGTTTTCAATACAATGAAGCAGAGATGTAATTCCTCCTTTTCAAGGGTCTGATCTTCTATTAAAGTTTTCTTTGAATGATCATGGTAATTTTATCACTCTAAAAATTGCTAATTAGCTTCTGAAAACAAAATACCAGTGATAATAGTAAATTCTACAAAATCACAGATTCTGTAACTATCTCACCTCTCAAATGAGAGCATAAAGGTAGAAAACTTATACGCCCATACTTTTTTGTAAGTCAGCCATTTTTCATCAAGTTTAACAATACTTGATATGAACAAACGTTGTGTTCTGTGGTAGTAAGTGATATGTCCTCTCTACTGTTTGTTCTCCATTACCAATACTGTAGTGTTTGGAGCAGGTAAAAGTTAACAGACAACATACAATCTACTTCCCTGTCTCCAAACCAATATAGTGGAAGTGATGCAGGCAGTCAATTCTTAGTCTAATACTTCCTCCTCATCTCTCCCCTTCTCTCACTGGCTGGAAATTAGAGGCAAGAAAGACTTATATTAATTTCATGGATATTATATAACTTTAAGAGTCTCATGCTTTACTGAATGAGCTAGCTGGGGTGACTAAAAACCAACTATGTAACTTTAAAAATAAAAATATACACACTTCAGACTGGTCTCTTCTAAAAAATGGCAGAAAATAGAGTAACTGGCATAAAGAACAAGATTCCAACTATATTTGAAAAATACAAGTGGTCTGAAGCAAAAGCATTTATGTCCTGGTATTGTGCAATTGACAAATACACTATGAACTAATTATGATCAAATAGATACTGAGCTGGGGAGGTAGCTCAACAGTCCAAGTGCCTGCCTGGCAAGCACAAGGACCTTACAGGAAGGTTCAATCCTTGGAACCACATGCCATGCTGGCCCCACTGAGGCCAGCTGCCACAACCACGTCTGATTGCTCTTGCCTGTAATCCTAGCGCTGGAGAGGCTGGGACAGGAGGTTCACTGTGAGTCTGAGCCATGTAGTGAGATTCAGTACCAAATAAATAAGTAATTTTTTTAAAGGTGGATGAAAGAACACCTATTTTGTTATACCTGTTTTATTACTTTATCTACTTATTTATTTGTCATTGTTATAGCAACTAAAAGCTACCCTAAGGTAGGGTTATTACCTCAAAGAATATCACAATAAAAGAAGATGTTAACCAATGATTGCAACAAAAATGAGTGAGTGCTTTAATCGTAGTGTGTCTCCTTCCAGAAAAGAAGCAACCTGTTCTGCTCAAAGAAATCAAGGCAATGTTACAGGTGAGAAAGTGACATTTAGCAGGACCTCCAAGGATAATTTTTTCCAGGTAAAAAGGAAGATGAGGATGTCCCTGTAATGGAAAGTAGAATGTAAAAATCCCCACATTGTGACAATGAATTTTTTTATATAGAAAATACTGAGAATCTCATTGTGACTGATATTTGAGGTGTAGGGAAGAGAACAGAAGAGTGTTAGGATGCTGAGTTGGGTGAGAGTCTAACTCTCTCTCTTGTGCTTTTGTTTTCCAGTACCAGGGATCAAACTCAGGACCTTGTGATTGACAGGCAGGTGCTTATCCACTGAGCTATCTCCGAGGCCCAAGTGAGAATCTGAAAGCAAATAAATTTTGGCTTTTTTTTTTCCTTTCAGTAATGTGCAGTAAGAAGATTCACAAATACAAGAGTAATTTGTTGCATAGGATGTTAACACAGCAATGTGAGAAATAGATGAACTGAAGGTGAGAGATACATGGGGAAAAGACCAGTTTTTACTCTGAGGATATATCTGCTTTGAATAAAAGGAAATTGATATTTTTCAAATTAGTTGATTATTAAGAAAACCAGCTATAATAATCTTTCTTGTTTATTCTACTTTTGCATCTTAAAAATACAAAGGGACATCCATGAAATACAGGAGCAGTTAATTTAATAAATGAAAATTAAGTCCTGAATGTGCTTACATGCGTCACCTGATGCATAAATGTGCATTTTGGATGTGTGTGTACACTTACAGGAAGGAAATTGTTCTTGGGGTTCACATACATCTTTATATAGCGAAATTGTTAATGAGCTAATTTCTAGAAAAATTTCCATATATCCTAATCTGTGTGTGGGTAGAAGGCAGGAACTGCCTCATAATTGATCTGTTGTCAGATAAGCACTCCAAGGAAAGACCAATTACACTAAGACCAAATTATACTTTTCAATTACACAGGTGAATCAATCCAACTCAACATGTCAAAGCATAAAAAATGTTTTAGAAAAGACAGGCAACATACTAAATTTCCCTACACATTACCTAGAAGTAAGTGCTACTCGGAAGAGTAAAATGTCATTCTGTCAATATTTGTGAGCTTATGAAGGTTTCCCAGCCCCATCAATCAAAGTACCTTCCACTTCACTCTGAAATATTTCCCTAAGACATAATACTTTAAGAATTATCTTTAAAATAGTCTTGAGCCCAAGAAAATAGAAAACAAAATTTAGAAACAGGTAGAGTCCCATTAGCGTCCCCAGTATTTTATTACTTCATCTTTCCCCCCTCCCTGTATTGTATTTTATTTTTAAATCTCACTTTCTTGAATAAGGATTTTTGATTTATAGGATGTGGTTACTACATTGAAATCTCTAATGCCCAAGGAAGTAGATTTAAAAGAATTGTCTACATGTTCATTCTACAATAATGCAAAAATTGAGAGGCAATACAGGGTAAGATGAAGCAAGAGTAGTAGATTGAGGGAAATTTTATGTAGTTTTTAAATTCACTTCACATTTTAGCCCTTATTGATTATAACATGATGCTAGCAGAAGACTGTTTTAATCAGATTTGCATTCTTAAAAGATCTCTCTGGCTCCAGCTGGGAAAATTGACTACATGCATGGTAGTATGAGCAGACATAGGAAAGTATAGCCACAACATTTTAGGGAGAAAATATTTGCTTTGATTAGGTTGTGATGATAATGAAGACAAATGCATGCATTTGGAAGGTTTTAGGAAGTCAACTGAACAAGACTTTGGAAGGAGTTAGATATGTAAGTGTGATGAGAATTAGAAAAGAATTTGAGAAAAACAGTAAATTATACATTAGCACAGCAAGTGCTATTTATAAAACTTTATATTTATTTCACTGAGTCACTGAGGAAACATACTGATTTATTTTGCTTTCAGTTTTACAAAGAAATAAAGAGATTCAGATGAGCTAACTTACACAGAAGTTCTAAAACATGTGTTAGTATTTGGAACTTGTATTTGAGCTCAGGAATTCTGTATATTTTTTTGTTCTTCAAGTTCAGGATACTTCATGTTGAAGACTCACAAATCTGACCTTTTACAGGCAGTTAGTCCCTGAAAAGGCCCTTGGATCAAAACTTAGTACTAATTTATCTACTCACCTTTCAATTCTAATCTCTATCTGGGAAATAAGCCCAATTGATTTGGTACAAACTTCAAAGCAAAGAAAGTCAAGGCCACAAGCCACACAGCATTCAAAACTAGGAAGAAAGAACAAAACAAAGAAGAAAAATAAGGAACTTTTCTGCTCCACCATCTACTCTGAGAGGAGTTGTTCACATTTAATGTTATATCACCAAAATTTGTGAGATACTACCAATAGAACTTAACTCATCCCTAAGGCAGTAAGTTCAAATGGAAGTTATCCAAAGGTTTCTTCTCAGATACATGGACTTTTGAATTTCTCATAAAGAATTTGCTGGTATCAGAATGGTAAACAAACATGACTGAAACAGAGAATTGATGGAAAAGCAAATTGGTTCATGTGG
Organism: Octodon degus; assembly: GCF_000260255.1. Taxonomy (NCBI): domain Eukaryota; kingdom Metazoa; phylum Chordata; class Mammalia; order Rodentia; family Octodontidae; genus Octodon; species Octodon degus. The sequence goes on along the minus strand of NW_004524828.1, from coordinate 1,538,175 downwards.
AAATCACATGGGAAGTTGTCTTTCTCCCAAACATATGGTTACAAATGCTTCTATAATGTCCTAAGAGGCGTGCCAGAGATAAATAAGTTTTAATTTATGATCAGGCAAAGGGAACCAGTTTGAAGAGATGATTTTAGTACTTCTGGAAATTTTCCCATAAACTTCTGCTAAGCCTATAAACTTATGACTTAATAGTAGAATTGATGCTATCAGTAAACACTCTTATTTGATCCATCTGCCACCACACACAGCCGCCATTATCACAAATTCCCTGTTTTTCATCCTCTCACACATTTACCACTTTATGGATGGATTGCTAAATCATACACTGTCTTCCTTCTGTTTCTTTTCTGAGTTATATTTAAAATTATACCTTAGTATACGGCCATCTACATTTTAAATTCAGAATTTTATTCAAAATATTTCAAAAAAGACACTAACACATTTGTGCCCTATGATTTTGGACTTGAAAACCCACCAATGTAAAAGTACAAGACAACTCCATGAATTAAGATTGTGCTTAGAAATCGTGCCCTCTCAGCCAGAAAGAAATCCATCCCTGGCATTTCACTTAGGTGAAGACCACCACACGCCCACCCCCATCACTAAAACTCATAGGTGGATGTAGCATTCATATTGCCATTTGTTAGTCGTGGGCTCGGTCTTAAGAGGAACTCAATTTTTGACAGTCTCTAACTAAGGGGAGAAAAAGCAGAAATGGTTAGCTTTTCAAAGGAGTACTGGGAGCTATCCCTGGTGCTGCCTCAAATTCAATCCCTAACACCAATTGTGAGGAGAATTTTACCATCTCACTGAGTGAACTGGTGTATCTGATCAAAACTCTGGTTTCAGTTTTTCAAGCAATCTTGCTTTATGCTGAATTTTGTGTCTTTAACAAACTTTGTTTTTGCTGTTTTGCACCATACCATTCTTTGCACATCACCAATACCACAACCTTATTTTAAAGGTATATTATATACACATATATACTAATGATAGATAGATAGATAGATAGATAGATAGATAGATAGATAGATAGATAGATATCAGCTAAACTAACCTATATAATAGATTTAGAATTTCATGTTGTAGAACATAGGTACACTTCTAATGGATGAAGGACTGATAGCATGTTCACAAATTCCAGATCTATACCAACTTCCCTACTTCGTCAAATGTAATCTTCCTAACCTACTGTGATTGTTGTGCTGTCAACATGTAAAAGAAAAGGCAGCTTATTTTAGCACAGTTAAGCCATGCCAGTATTACTGACTTGCTAAAGAAAGACTCCACCAACAAATGGGCATATAGCCTGTTTAGAATAAATAGGGGGAGAAAAAGAAAGTCTTACTATTGCTTCTTCAGAGAAGTTCAGTCTTTGCCTACCCTTTTGGGCTTCTGATCTCATACTTCCAATGCAGAATCTTCAGCTTACCAATGCAGACTGCTTCAGGACTTTGCAGTGAGCTCCAGGCCTTCAGACTCGACTGTCCTCCCACTCTCTGGAGTCCTGCTTACACTCTCCCACTGCTGCCTCTGCAGGTGGTCACTATAAGCCTACCTTGTAAGTCCTTCATATATCAATACCATGTATATTCTATTTTTTTTCTTTTGTGGTACTAGGGATCAAACTTGGGACCTTGGGCTTGCCAGGCAAGTGCTTGTTTCACTGAGCTGTATCCCCAACCCGATGTATATTCTATTGTTTGTTCCTCTAATGATCACTAAATTAAACAACTAATTTATACAATACCTGAAATACCATTTTATAAAACAAAAATTCAATTCTGCATTGCAATGTAGCACCATTTTTTTTTTGTCTTTTGTGGGTTTTTTGGTGGAACTGGGGATTGAACTCAGGTCCTTGCACTTGCCAAGGAAGCGCTTACTCCACTAAGCCATCTCCCTGGACCCGGTAGCACCATTTAAAGATATCTCATTCAAAGAAATGACTAATAAATATCAAATAGTGTACATGTTCCAGGAACTAATGTAACCATTACATGAAGTTCTCACAACAGCTTTACAAAATGACACTTCATAGCTCCTCTCTTTTCACCCATCACAAATGTGAAGTTCAGAGTGTGTTGGTGGAAGCAAAGATTTAAAACTAAGCATTTGACTCAAGAGCCCGTGTTCTTAAAACAGTGTCCTACCTTGCTTATCTTTAACCATTCCCTTGGTTGATATGTTTCATGAGGTTTCTTCTCAAGTGTTTTTCATTTTGTTTTCAAAAGTAACAGGTTCACATTTTCAATAATAAGTTATACGTTAAAAATAATTTTATTGAGAAACATATCAATGAGATAGTTTCACAACAGATTACTGTCACATTTACAGTAATTAATACATTGTATATTGTTGTCTTAGTGGTTATTCGTTGTACGAGATGCAGACATGATATCCTGTCTCAAACACTATTATAACAAACCTATCTATTCATTGAATTAAGAGAGTGGAGCTGTATATCTATCCTAACTATTTTGAGTATACAGATACAAAAGGGTCATTCATTTCTATCTCACTTTTTTGGTAAGTTTTGTCAGAGAAAGGCATTCCATTGTCGTTTGAATATTGTAGGTGCTTGAATTCAGCAGAATCTCCCAGTCAAGTCCAGTAAACCATAATAGTACTGGGTTTTCTGTAAGACTGGCAATGTCCAATGCTATTGACTTGAGCTTTTTACACCTCAGCATATTAATGTGGCTTTACTTTTTATATTTTGTTTTCATACTTTTGTTCTGGATGGTTAAGACCAAGATAAAGCAAGACCTATATATCAAGGAATGTAACTTTTGTATCCGATAAGGTCACTAGAAAGCAAAATGGTATGATCAATTTTCCTAACGATTGTTAAACTAAATTAACAATTGTTAAATGAAATATCTTAGTATTTCAAGTTAACTGGGCAAGTGGTGAAGCATTTCAACATCTGCTTATTAAAGAGTAGCAATATTACAGAAATCAGATTTCAATACCCATTTAAAATACTCATTGAAAATGATATCATCATTGAAGATAACGTATATATCCCCTGATAATTGTCTATTTATTTAAACAATTTATATTCTCTTTTTTAATGACTTCAAAATATATTAGGAAATGCCAGTCTTCTAAAATGAATTCAAATGGAATGTCAAACAAGTGGGTTTCACTCAGGGCCAAGGGAGCCCGTTCAGTTGTTTCCTCGTGCCCTCACTCTTTAAAATCCTCAATCACTGCCATTTCTGGCCTCAGCTTTCACAGCACTTTACAGGCAGCTGAATGAAAGGGCAGGAGCTTCCTCTGAAACTCCAGTTATTTCAGCTCTAAAATCAGCTGAAAAGGATGCCCTCCCTAGAGACATGAATGCACTCTCTCCATCATGAACCCACGATGCCCTCAGGTTGTGGCCAGGGAGGAGTTTAGTGCCTGAACCTGGAAAAGGCCATTTTTTTAATCAAAGTACGCCATTCTTGTTCCTTGCAGCTGGTGGCACAATTTATTTAAAACAATGTGGTGCATCAGAGAAAGTAAACAACAACAATAATAATACAGGAATCGCAATGTGCCTGTAAATAGCATCAGAAACCACATGGGCCCCAGCATCTTCATGAAATGGGACTTCAACATACATATTTCTTATACAGCTTTATGCACGACTTCATTGCTACGGTTTGCACTTCACTGCTCTGTTGTGCTATTCTACCAATAAGCCTATACATCATACAAAGTGAAATATGTTTGCAGCCCCTTTACTTGATGAAAAAATGAGCCATGTTTTCTAGAAGAGTGAGCATTGAGCCAGAAGTCTGAACATTAGACTTTGAATCCCAGTCCTGCCACTTTCTGGCTCCTAGATGGTGGGTGAGCTCTAAATACCCCTGAAATTTGGTTTTCCTGTCAAGGGCACATGTCTTCTCAGCTCCTGGAGTTTGTGTACTGACTAAATGGGCTAATGCACGAGAAACTTTTTGAAGAAATACTGGGCTACCAAGAATTCTGTTTAGAAATGGGAAACTCAACACTCTTTAGATCAATGTACAGAGTTTTACATTTTTTAACTTCCAATTTAGAAGTTTTCACTTTTCCTGAATTTACTCACCAGTAATTAGACTCATGACTGGCTGGTGTTTCCTCATAGTTTCTTGTTAAACTGTTACGTTTATCTGAAGATTATTCTGATTCCTAGAATTCCCTTAGACTTTTATTTTAAAGACTGAAAATAATTGGTCTTTAAGCTAAAAAATATGATTTCATTTTTCTTCAAGGAATTACAATTTCACTTTTAAATACTACAGATTTTTTATACCAAAAATTTAGCAAAGTGAAAATAGAAAGCAATATTAACTAATATTAGTAGTGTTTAGTCACACTATATTCTACCTATTTAAATTTGAATGTCTGTCTAATTTAGAAAATCATTATCTAACCTATTCTATTTGACCATTAATTCTCTCTTTATATACTTCAGAGTTTGTTATTTTTCTGGTAAGCTTTTTGATGGGGGCCTACAGAATTTCTCTGACATCATTGAAGTCATAGTACATTTATGATTTTTAAAAAATACTTAATTCTTTTAGTACTTACCTTTCAATATATTTCCTATAACTTCAGAGATGTTCAAAAGCATACAAAATTTGCACAGGACATTAAGGGCTTAAATATTTTCTCAGCTCACACTGTCCACAGGCCACATTATAGTTGTAAATTAAGGTCTAGCATGTGCAGAAATCAGACTTCCATATCTCAGTTTTCCTCTCTGAATGAGGCCAGAGTCAGCCAGTAAATATATGTGGTCAACCTCAGATTTGCCTCACTGGGAGTTCACATGTATTTTTAACTGCCTTCCATTGTTAATGTATTCCTCAAATGAGATGCATCACCTTGAAGAATGACTTCGTGCCCTCTGGGAATAGGCCAAACAAGTATTTCATTCGCTATGATAATCAGTTCTACCTTCAGCAACGTATAAACCCAAATTTAATAGGCACTGGTGATTAGGTTTTAAGTCAGAGAGTCATCACTGTCTGCTGTGAAAAATAATAAGAAAAAAATACAAATTATAACGAATTTGCCTTCAGGAGGCCTTGTTAGACATAATGGGACCATAACTATTTCAGGAGATGCCAAATAAATGTTTTTCCTTCTCATTATAGACATTTTTGAGTCACCAATTTTCAGTGGTAGGAAAGATTTCCTTTAACTTGTGCTAAAGATATCTCAGGTCATTTGTTTTGTCCACTTAGTTTATAACAGTCTTGAAAGAAAAAAAGGACCACTTACCATAAAACACTTATTTAAATCTTTTAAAATGCTTAAAATTGCATAGAGACATTCAAAGCTGTAGAGAAATCGAATCTTATCCAAATCTTCCACTGTCAAAATTATCTAAGGCTTTTCTCCAACTTAAACTTGCATTAAAATAAGAAAGGACTGTACAGGACATTATGGAAAATAACAAATCAACCCTTAAATCAGCAGCTTAGGTTGTGGACAGTAAATGATACAGCGGTTCCACTTTCTTGGAACTGAGTAGCAGAAGAAAATGAAGAAAGATACTACTGACAGGGCAAGGGTGATGGGAGCAGGCTCGCATTATGAATGATATGTTAAGTGATTGGCTCCGATGGAATCATGGGATTGCTGCTGCCTTCTGCAGAAGCTGATTTTCATTCTTATTGTTCACTTCATAAGCCACCAACATATGGGAGGGGGAGGGACAGGAGAAGCCGTGTGCACATGCATTCCCTATAAATGCACGTATTTTGAAATATCCTGAACATTTGCCCCAGCTACACACATTGATAGGGTAGGGAAAAATACCTAACGTCAAATATATATCTTATCAGAGAGGTTTATTAGTTTTAATATTCATGTGTGCTCTTGCCTTTTTCTCTGTGAAGTGTCATATTCTTCTTTATTTGATATCAAAGATATATATGCATATATATATATATATATATTCCTAACACTAAAATAAGTAAAATATTAATTCAATTCTCTATAGTAATATATTGACGATAATAACAAAGACGTGTTAGAGGCTGCTTTGATGTGTTTAGAGATGCATTTTATATATTTCTTTCTTCAAACCAGAATACACTACTTGATTCATTTGGTTGGCCTGGTGCATGTGTGTGTGTGCATGTGCGTGTGTGCGTGTGTGTGTGCGTGTGTGTGTGTGTGTGTGTGTGTTGGCAGGGTGAAATGAAAGGGAGGGGAGATGGACCAGCAGTCAAAGGAAATCATTGTTACATGATGGAATATATTAGAAACACATGAATAAAATTAAACATAATACTGGTGTCAATGGGTTCATTTACTAAGATTTTCTTTAAACTAATTTTAATCCTGACATAAAAGTTATTAATGCAGAGCTTATTTAACTACTAATTCTACTGTGTGCCAATGATTAAATGTATAGCATAACTCATGCTATAACTTATTTTGTGAATGTTTGAGACTAAAATAATAATTGATTTTGCCAATAATTCATTTTATTTTTACATAATTTGAATCTAAATTAGTAGCTTTCCTATATAAGAATTTTTAAAAGGCAAACATGATCTAAAAAATCAGACTAATTCAACGTTTATAGTCTCAGCAATTACTGTTTAGACTTGAATAAATGCAGACACATAACTGCTAAATTGGGTCAGAGTATATTGAAAAATTTTAATGATAAATTTGTTTACCAAATTATAGGCCGTAAACCATATTTCTTTAAATACATTTCTTGGCAGATATCTCAAAAGACAGGATTAATTTTTGTAAGGAGCAAATAAAAATATAATACTAAAAATTAACCTGCACTTGAGCATGGAGAAAATTCTATCTATGAAAAGGCTCCGAAAATTTGGGTAGAAAGAAAAAAACAATAATGTTTAATGCAGGTGAAAACCTGAGCAATGGGGCAATCAGCAGATTATTATAATTACTATTCCTTCCAAATTGATGATAGAGTTATAGATGTGTTAGTATAAGAGGATGCTATGGATTTGATTTTCTAGGGTACAGCCCAGCAGGCATGCTCAGTGAATCCCCCATACCACTCAGCTCACCCCCTGAGGGGAAATGCCAGCAAATTCAAATCAAACGTTTTCCTACCAAGTTCCCAACTAATGGCTTTCCAAGGAGTCCCAAGCCTGTCACTCACCCACCACCTATTTAGACATGTTAAAGCAGAATTTGTTGTTTATATGTATTTCATTGAAGTGACTCTGTTTTCTCATATTGGATTTGTATCCAAACCTCAGGTTGTCAATACCGCTTAGCTAGGGCTTCTGTGTGTTTTGTTTTTCTCTGCAGGTAATCCAGAAAAATGGTACTGTTTGTGCCAATTTCAATCCTTCTGTAAGTGCATAGGTAGTATACTAACTTATTGTGTAAAGGTACTACTGCTAAGGTCAGGAACTAAAACATACACTTGTTTTATTCAAAGCTGTTTAGTAAAATTCAGAAATTGTTACAGCCACAGCTCAACGTAAGTTTCCATGTAGGAAAGTGAAGAGGAAAAAAAAAAGGAAAGATGTCCATCTTCAATAAAAAAGTGAGGAGATCATTTTAATTTAATTATTTTCTGTGTGATTGAAAGTGTATCTGGTCTCCTTAGAGAAAAGCCTAGTGATATAAAGCCACACACCTGACAGGCTTCTGATTTTTATCTCGATAAAAAAAATCACACACAAACACACACACACACACACACACACATTCCTGTGCTTACAACTTCTAAGTTAGTTTACCTATGTTGAAGGCTAAATGTATGTATTAAGCACTGCACAAAAACAAGAACTATGTTTGATACGCACTTCAAACAACTAAAAGGCCGAAGAAAACCCTTCCTTAATTATTGAAGAAGTGCCTGTAAAGGAACATGAGCAAATAGCGTTTGTGCTTTCATCCCCAGTAACCTTTTATTGTCCTTTTCTTCAGATGGCCAAGTCAGTATATTTAATAAAGGCAGCAGCAACCATCAAAGAAGGCAGGGCTCTAATAAATGGTCTGATTAAAGGCCCTGACAGGGTATGAACTTTGCATAAATTTTCTTATGGTGTCAGGCTAGGATACTGATTGAAATCTCATTAACATAATCACACATTTAGAGAAAATGCTGTAATGTATCAAAAACATTTCCCTTAGTGTAATAATTTTAAGGACATTAAAATGCAAATGATAATAAAAAGCCATGTTTAGTGATGTCCTAAAAGCCTGATTATTTAAATATTTAATATAAAGTATAGAGTTGTGTTCCATAATCCATCTATATGGATTCAAAAATTTAATCTCTATTTTGGCTCAGACCTCTTCTTTGATCTTACCGTTTTTGAAATTCTCATCCCACAAAGTTAAATAATAACTGTTTCCTCAAATGTTATACAGGATTAGTAAAAAATAATAACTCAAGCTCTTGCATTGAAAAAAATAAACTCAAGCCACTGGCATCAGTTTTAAGCATTAGCTTACAAAGTTCTGAAGAATAGTTAACATTTTTATTTTGGCACGATTTTGCTTGGAAATTATGCTAAAGTCTTTTCAGCCTCTTTTTTCCCGCTGTTATTAAAGTGTGTAGAAAGCAGTAGAGAACATGGCAGGTCACAGCAGTGCTGTCCCTTAATGCTAATTCTTAACAATAAAAGAAACACTGCCCTCCCCCCACACAAATAGCCATAATTATGTAAAGAATGACTGCTTCAGACTGATGACTTTCAATATGCTCAAGTCTAGCATACTGGTATAAGAGGCCAGAAAGGTCAACAGTAATTCATAACTGCTATAAAATTGTGTTGCATCCCAGGGCTTCTGCAGGATGCTGACATTATCATGAGTCTTCTGCTGGTTTGTATATGTAAATTTGTGATAGGAAGTGTGCTGCTTTTACTGTATCACATGCAGAGCATCAATCAGGCAGTGGAATACATCAGCGTATTTTCATTATGCCTAGTTATTTACTGCATCAGAAGAAATTACCCTGGCAAGCCAAGCGGCCTTCTCCGGGTAGCATGATACGACCAACCAGGCTTCAGCTCAGGAGTCTTGTAAACATTACAGGATTAATCTCACAATCACAATCATCAATCTTTCCTAGTCCTGCCTGGGTGCAACTGTGGAGATTGGTAACCAGGCCATGTGGATTTAAATTTAACCCTGAGCATCAAAAACTATATGTCAGACCTAAGCTGCATGTTGTGAAACACCTGTGCTGTCTTTTTTTCTTTTTTTTCCAACTTGGGTTGAAGACAATAGGTGGAAACATAAAGGAAATTATCTTAAATCATATTTACTTTGTTATTCTCATTTTGGGTACAAGCCACAGAAACTAAAAGTTCTTTTTTTTAATTATAGATACTTTTCTTTTTTAATGTCATGGGGGATAAAGGAACATTCACCACCCATATAAACAAATTTCCTGTGCTGTCATCTGGACAGCATGGGAAGAATTGAGGGGTGAGAACCAGGGCCTGAGTCTTGGGGAACAGCTCACCATCCCCTGGCAGAGGACCACAGGAGGCTAAAGCCCCAGGGAATTAGACAGTTAGGCCCAAAGAAGAGAGCACAAAATGTGTATAGCTGACTCATAAGATGACACTGGCATTGATTGCTGAAATAACTGCTTGCCTGCCTGCCTGCCTGCCTGCCTGCCTGCCTGCCTGCCTGCCTGCCTGCCTGCCTGCCTGCCTGCCTGCCTGCCTGCCTCCCTGCCTGCCTCCCTGCCTGCCTCCCTGCCTGCCTGCCTCCCTGCCTGCCTCCCTCCCTGCCTGCCTGCCTGCCTGCCTACCTGCCTGGCTGGCTAGCAAAGGAAAAAGGCAGTCTCCTTCCTTTCGAGCAGAAGGAGGGGGAGAAAAGATGGGTAAGACAGAGAGGCCAAATGAACATTCCATCATTTTAAGTTTAGCAACTGCATAGAACATATCCTATTCTATTTAGATAATGCAAAAGATAATGTGCATTCATTTTTGAAAGTCAGGTGAAAAGCATGATGATAATGATCATTTTTTCCGTAGTCAAGAAACAATAAATATATAATGAGCAGGCCATGTATAGACTGCCTGGCAGTTTAATTTCAACTGTGACCTTTTATTATTATTTTTTGTCCATAGCACTTTTTACTGCACACTTAGCAGAGTGAATTCTTTCTTCCTTTCTCAATATCTCACAGGCTCCCATCTTTGAATAAAAAAAAAAAAATGTAGCAACCATAAAGGTATGCCCTTCCCTTTCATCCAGTGAGATTTTCAAATCTTGTCATTTATAGTCATTCTATGTATAAAATGTAGACATTTCTTCTATATTCTTTAATTCTTGGTTGATTAAATCACCACTGTGTGTATTTATCTTATAGAATTGTACTATCACAGTAACAAATGGTCTCATGTATTGAGAATTCTGTAAAAACTGTCCATCTCTACCAAAGGGATGACTTCAGTATGGCTTTCTTACTCATATAAAATTTAGCTTTTAAAGCTACTGAAGAGTATTATAAACATTTTAAATAAACAAAATAAATTATCTGACAATAAAAGAGAAATTCATCTAAAGGAGATTACAATGCCAAAAACTTTAAGTCTTCTCATTATCTTGTTTGCTTTTCTTGTGAGTTTTGGTTTGGTTTATTTGGTTGTTGTTAACAGTAATATTTTTTCATGGTATGTGCTCCTATACATGAGGAGTTTTAAGCTAGATACATTGATGATATATTTTTGCTTATGGAGTTTCATCTTTTTAACTCTGATGGTTTTTGTTTTTTATTGTTGGGCTCCAGGTACAAGGATATAACAAATGTTTACTTTTCCACAAAAATCCGAAATAAAATGCACATTTTAACACTTGCAGCAGTATGACTAAAAAATTTCACTGTTTTATTCTTTTAGCGCTTAGTGTATTATATGAAAGTTTGCTTCTTAAAACTAACATCTATGATTAACTACTTTGTTTGAAACAGGCATGACGGAGACACAGTTTGTTTTCATCATTATGGCGTGAGTTTGAGGACTTGCTGTGCTACTTAATTGGGTTTTTTAAATTTTATCCTACCAGATACTATGTTTTGCTAAACACTTGAAACACCAAATAGCTGGTGAACAGACTTGGTCAGCAAAGGAAGCTAGCATAGTGATCAGGGATTGGTTATACAGAGTAATCCCATCCCTTAAAACAGGAAGGCGAGACAGTGGTTCCTTTCCTCATATGCACTGCAAGCTGAGAAAATGTTAGGCTTCAGAGTTAGGAAACATGGATTTAATTCCCAGTGCCACTAATTCCCAGGAGTACAAACAATCTTAAACATGTCATTTGACTCTAGTACCCTCAGTGCTAACGGTATCTTTTCTGATTCATTTGGCCAACAAACAGCAACTGGTCTCTTCTGTACCTTGCTAAATACAAAACAAGGAGCAAAGGAGACAAAATTAAAAAGGAGTGATTCTTGCTTTTAAATTATAAAAGCAGGTAGCGTATGAGCCAGGCACGGTGTGTGTGCTCTGTTTGCGTTATTATGTTTAATCTTTATGTATTCCCAAAGCTGTGAACATTTATCCTGAGTTTATATGTGATGGTAGTGAATTTTAAAGAGGCTAAATAAGTGAGTGCAAGATGCAAGGTGAGAGCAAAGGTCCACCTGACACCAAAATCCTGATGTTATAGAGCATGCCAAAGAATTATAACATAAAATGAGACAGGTAAGTGACAGAATGCTTGTA
>NW_004524828.1:1516849-1525654 GCF_000260255.1 Octodon degus | reverse complement strand
TATTATTATAGCACTCAAATATCTTAAAGATAGACCCTGCAAAAAATTAACTGTTAGCAGCTTTGCACTTTTTCTATAGCCTGTTATTAAATAGTGAAAGTGTTTTATTTAGTTTCCACATTCAAAATTAAATACACACACACACACACACACACACACACACAGGCTTTTATGCAAATAAACACAGCTCATTAATATTGAATATTAGCTACTAAATAAACATATATTAGTTTAAATTTCTATCTTAAAGAAACTGATATGTTAATCATAACTAAAACCTATCAGGTGAAATTTATGAAAATGTACAAATTACCTAAAATGCTAGGAGTTAATTTTAGTCTGCTTTCTCTAGCATGTCAGCTTGATTAAATTTGGAGTTTGGAGATGAATTGGCCCAAATTCATTAGTGTTACCCGGGTGCAGATGTTGGTCAAGGTCAAGCGAAGCACATTGACTGTAATGTTGGTGAGGGGAGAGTGGGGGAAGGATTCCAAAGAAGGTAGACTCTTAAAAGGTCTGGGGTTGCAGCAAGAAACTTTGATACTTTTTAACTTAATAAATCTTGACAGCCTAATCATGGCTAAGCCTTTGCAGTGTTATTGGTACAGATGGCAAAGCTAGACATATTTAAAGACATCTCAGTATCGAGTAGAAAGAGCACTGAATCCAAACGCAGCATTGGACTCTAAGAGAAAGTGAGAGACAAAAAGGATAAAAAGCTACCCAGCATTTCCATCTCCTGACATCTCCAACAGCCTCAGAGACAAAATATGATAAGGCTCCCGCTGAGCTAATAAGCCCAACAAATGTCTGTGTCCGTGAAGTAGATGAAGTGGGATCAAGCAGAAGGGGCTGCTGTATGAAAATAAGCCAGCACCCAGGGTATAATGGCACTAGAGAAAGCTACAAGGTCAGGCTGGTGACAGACACCAGTTAAGTAGAGACCCCATCAGTAGGAAAGGGTTGCCTCCTGGATCCAAGACATGACCATTAAAGTAAAATGAAGTATCTATTTTAAGGAAGGAAGAAGAGTGGAGAATGGAAGTGCTCTATAAGGATTTTAGTTTTAGTTCTTTCTCATGTATGGAAACTGTGTTCTTTTGTTTGTTTATAGGCAACCTATCCACAGAAGAAATAGAGTTTGGGGCTGTGAGTGGGGAACTGGCCATGTGCATGCACTTTAAAAATACCATTACATTTTTTAATTCTGCTCTATACTTCACAACCTACACAAAGCGTTGCAATTAAATATCTATCAGGATGAACACAGTTATGACTGCTTCTTAATGATCCATGAAACAGATTCCTGTTTCCTTTTTTTTTTTTTTTTTTTTTTTTTCAGAACTGAGGATTGAACTCAGGCCCTTGCGCTTGCAAGGGAAGTGCTTGTTCCACTGAGCCATCTCCCCGGTCCCCCCCCCCCGTTTCCTTTTAGAGAGTGAGGGCATGTAGTATTATTTATTGTAAAGTAATATATTGTTCAATGAAATAAAGAATTGTTCAAAGTTCAAATTATTGGATGCAGAGTTTCAGATCTGACACAGGTACCACAAAAGTCAGCCTAGATTCCCTTTGGACAGTGCAGGTCATCTAGGATGGTAAACCTCCCTGTTTTTCCAAACTATCCTGTCTGTAGATCTGAATGTCCCAGGTCCTGCAAGTCCAGGATCTATTCAGTGGCCTTTGCATCCCCACAGCTGAATAAGAATTCTACAGCTTTAAAGCTAGACCTAGTCATGTGGTGTGTCAGGCTGAGTTGGGCAAAATACATAGCAAAAGACTGTAAGTCCTTCACAGACAAGCCAGGAGATTCAGCGCAAGAAACACTGGAGGTGAAATCATCCAGGTTTGTTGTCACTGTGATCACATTAACTTTAGTATTACCAGTACTTGCACAGCATCTTGACGGCATTATTGTACCTTTTGTTTACACTATACAAACACTTATGTGCATGCACACAAACACAAAAATTTAGAAAGACATGAAATAATATCTATAAGCTATAGTTTTTTATTGCTCTTCCTAATGGCTCAAATGATCCACATTGACCATAACACCAAACCTTAAAAAGCCACTTAGTAGTCATTTCATTCTGTGGTTCCATCTCCAGGCCAACAGAAAACAGTCACAGGTTAAAAGCCAATGACCATGTTTTCTCCAGATTTTTACAAATGAAAACTGTGTGCTGAAATGCTACTTAAGAATTAATACTTACTCGTGTCTCTTTTCAACTTTAGGCATGTTTTTTGCATAATGTTCATTTTTTATTTAAGTACTAATTAGACTATGCTTGCAACTTCAAGAGCCTGTCAGATTGCTACATTAATTCCTAAGAGTTCATGCCAATTCCATAATATCTCTGAAGCCTTGTTAAAAAGGTGAAAACTGTTTAAACATCATACAATGTGACTCATTAAACATGCACGAACACTTTGAAATTCTGACAATAGTACCTTGAAGGATAGACTGGATGTTCTTCTAGTTTTTAAGACCATATTTAGTAATATATTCATGGTGTTGCTTTGTAAAATCATATTTTGGGGATATTTATGAAGTATCATAACATAGATGTTAGAAATATCAACTATGACTTTGAATAAATTATGAAGATTGTAAGTAGGTAACATTACTAAGTCTTGATTACAATAGATGTAGAGATTGTCCTCAAACTAAAATTAAAATTCTTCAAAACATCTTTTAAGAAATATTCAAATGAAGCTAACCATTGTGCCCATGTTGTTGGTTTTTTTTTTTTCCCAATTTGTCTTACCACTTTAAAAATTTTGAACACCAGTAAAGCTGGTTTCTCTTAAAATATATATTAATCTCCAAAAGTAATGGCTGCCATAAAAGGAGAGGTTTCTAATTCTAGTTTTTCTTTGAAGCGTTTTCAGAATTTGTGGAAAAGGGCTGCCTACGTGATTAACCCAGTATTGTTTGGATCACCTGCCAGTTTTCTTCAGCTTCATCATTCTGTGGTTATGACATCATCCCTGGAGGTTGGCCATGAACGCAATCTGCCCAAAGAAGGGACATGCAGCCCTTCTCTTCTTCTTGACATTCTTATACCTTCCCTCTATTCAATTTGTGCCAACAGAATTTGTTTTAAGAGAATGAAAGAAGTAGTAACTTTTACATGGAATGAAGGGCAGATCAGTGCTGACGTTGCCACAAGTAGAACCAAGAAAGATAAAGAAAGACTTTAATAATTCAAGTGTTTAATAAGTAGAAAGCACCATGCAGATAGTACTATTAGCTTAGTTCAAAGAAATTCTATGAGAAAAAGTGATAAGCAAGGGCAATAACATTAAGATTTTATTTGCTGCATAGATCAGGGACAATATATAGTATTTAGAGTGTATTAGAAGCAAGTGGGATTTTCTGCTATTATTTCCAGATATAAGTCTGTACCCTAAAGTTCATATTGTTCCATGTTTTATTCTTTACAAAAGTATTTTACTGACAATTTGACTATTACTAACTTGAGTATTATAGATAAGTATAAAATGAAATGGTAAGTCTATATCATTTTAAATAGTGTTACGGACAAGCTGTACATTGTTTATTGTTCGTTTTATCAAGTTTACTACATAGAATTCTACAGGTTTAGAAACTCAGCTCCTGGAGGATAATTTCTGCTAGAAAAGAGATGAGAAATATACAATTAATTTTAGTTTGCAGAAAGTGCAAGAAATCTGGAAACAGCCTATGGAACAAGGCACACAAAAGTTTATAATCCAAAATCAAGAACATGGTGAAATATCAAATCTGAGACTTATTGTCTCATCAGATTTAAATTAACAAAAACCCAAGATTTTACACCTTGAAAACAAGAATAGTGTGGTATATATTTTAGAAGGTTTTTTGAAATATAAAAATATATCAGGGCTGGGAAGGTAGCTCAGTGGCATTAGCACCTGCCTGACAAGCGTAAGGTTCTGAGTTCAATGGCTGGTACCAAACCAAACATATATATATATAGTTATTGTTCAAGCCCCATTAAATCTGGAATAATTCAGATTGTCAGGTTTTGAGCTGAGACCATGTTAAAAGTATAAGTGAGCAATATGAGTTACTAAAAAAATACACACACATGAAAGACAAAGACTTTAAAAATTCACATTATACATGATAATATATGTGTATATAGTATACATATAATTTATATAAATATATTTATTTATATTTATATATATTTGTCACAAGTATAACTAAAAAAGATAAAGAAATACTTTAATAATTCAAGAGTTTAATAAGTAGAAAGCACCATGCAGCAGATAGTACTATTAGCTTAGTTCAAAGTTATATATATCTTACTCATTAAATTATATTTAAAATATTGTATCAGATTAATGATATCATTCATTCTTCTAATGTGTTAGAATCACAAATACTTGTTTTTCTCAAAAGTAGTAATAATATTCCCTGAGTAACTTAAGTGCTATTTCCCTTCCTATTTATCCATTAGCCTTCAATTCTGTTTCTTCTCCTCTGCCACCTCCTGAATAGTATTTATTTCCTGCCCACGGACTTGTAGTATATGTAGTACATTACTATAGAATGCTTATACATTATTCTGTATTCAATAAAACTGACATTTCTTCTGAAGATTAGATTCAAGTTTCAAAGCATAATTCAATGATGACACACTTTTTAATAGTACACGTGGACTTACTTTGGAAATTTTCATCTTGGCCAGTAAAATATGTAATATTAATTCGCTGTCAAAAACTCATAGTTATCTTATAACCCAATTATTGGACTCAGGTCTCAATAACTCATTTCAAATTCATTTGGCTGTTTCCCCAGTCAGTGATTCCGAAAAATAATCTATCACTAATAGCCTTCAGTAAAGTTTACTAGTAAAGGAGAAACATTCTTAAAAGACTTCTAAATTTAGGGACTGTATTTATCAGGGTTTTACTGGAGGAATTGATATAACACAAAATGTAGAAATGTATAAGAAATTATAAGATTGGCTTACTATGGTCAGACAGAGTCAGATAAGGAAGTGTGTAGAGGTGTTGGCACAGTGGAGACTAAAGGATTCGGTCTAAGGATTGGAGCTCACTCAGTGTTTTGTGTAAGTTCATAGCAGGAGGCAAATAGGTGTGGATAGAAGGCTGTATCAGAAGTTTGATGGATCTGGGAAGGCTGGCGAGTCTACAGCAGGAGGCTAAAGGATCTAAGGTGGAGGCCAAAGAATCTGCGCTAGAAGCCAGGAAACCATGACCAAACTGATTGCAAAGACTGGAGCTCCTCTGAGGAAATGTGATGTTCTATCCTTTTCATTTTTATTTCTTTTATATCCTTTAAGTGATGAATCACTCTAGGGTTGGGCCTCCATGCCCTAGGGTATGAAACTGCTGAGCAGATTTAGTTAAACTCTTAATTTCTCAAGTTTACACAATCCATCAACCACTACAATATTAGGATAAGACTATGTCATCCAAAAAAGCTGTTTTCCAAAGGACAGAATAGCTATTGGTATGCTAGCACAAAATTTACTCATAAGTTTTTACATATTCATATTTGACTATGTGTCCAATGCATATGAACTGATATATTTACATCTAAATATACATAGATATAGACAAAATTACCTTCTGCGAAAGTTAGGAAGTATAAATCTGATGGCCATATATTTTCATGTTATCAACTGCCAATGAAAAATAGAGGTCCCTTTAGATAGACATCTATTTTCCTAGTGCTTTTCAGTATCTTCAGTCATAAGACCCAGCACTGCCACTCATATAGACTCAGAAGAGACATCTTTTCCTGATCATATAATTTAACTCCTCCCAGGAATTCACTCATCATTTCATCATCAGTTGTACCTAAACTTCAAGAATACCTGGTGACATTTGACACCTTAATTGAAGGAAAGGGGATTATAGAAATAGTTCCAGACATATCATAACCATAAATCCTTATAGCCTTATTATGGATTTCTACATTCATCCTGATCTGAGACTTTCTGTTAACCAAAATTCTTTAGCAGCAAAAACAACATTATTTTTTAACATTGAGCAATACTTACTATACAAATTTATGGCACAGACTAAGAATTCAGCTTTTCAGGATCAATGTACATAAGAATACACTTCATAAAGACCTAATAACCTTTTACATATTTTGAATTTTTCCAGATACAAATATTCTAGCTCTTTAGAATACTAAATTTAAAAAAACAATATGAATTGTACAATTCTTTCATATACTCAATATAAAATCTGCTGTATTTACAGTTTTGACAATTTTTTAAAAGTTTTCTTTGTTTTTCATCTCTTATATTTATCAATGTAATGTAAGAATACAATTAAAATCAAGGACTAGTCAAAAGCCTACAGTGGAATATAGTGATATTTTATTCTTGTGCTTTCTATTCATCAAACAAGACTTTGCTTATGTCTCTTTGTTTTAACTGCTTCTTTCACTAATTACATAGGAATTTTTAAATAACACGTTAGCACTACCACTTCTTGGTTAATTATCTTAGTCACTACCTTCAAAACCCCTGTCCTTCCTATATATTAGTTAAGTAATCAGGATTTCTATTATTATGAGTATGTAAAAATTGTTTACTATTGAGCTGAGTAGTATGCTATCATTACATCTTCTTAGTATAATTTCTAGAATAAATAAATGATTTGGTGTTTGCAAATTCTGGCATGACACTTCCTTCTTGTGATGTAGAAAAATCTTTGGCTTTGAAATTAGTGAGCTAGTGTCCAGTGGTAGCTGTTATTCCTTGGGACCTTTTTTTAAATTTTATTTTATTGACAAATATCAATGAGACAGTTTCAAAGCTGATTAACAGGACATTTTCAATAATTAATACATTGTACATTGTTATCTTCTTAGTAGTTATCCATAGTACAAGAAGCAGACAGGATATCCTGTCCAAACACTATTACTACAAATCTTTCTTCTCACTGAATTAAGTGAAAGTAGCTATATATCTATCCTAACTATTCTGTATATACAAATACAAAATAGTCCTTCCTTTGTATCCCCTTTTTTGTTCAGTGAACTTTGATAGGTTACTTACATTGCTGAGCCTCAGATAACATTTCTGAAAACCAATACACAAGTCAACATTGTCCTTGGTGACAATTGGTAAGAAACACAAAGAAAGAACATGCACATTCATCCACTGGTAGCCCACCCACCTAGCTCCTCACATCAAAATCATGAAGAGAGCAAGACTGGAGCTATTACCACATGTTAGGAACCAACTAAAGCACAGGAACACCGGAGGGTTCCTTCTATAGTCACTTCACAGAGAAGGGCTCAGATCCAAACTCTTTCGTTCAAAGTGAATGGTTCAATCTAGCTGAATCAGCTACATACCACTAGCACCAAACTGAACCCCGGAAATTAAAGTACACAAAATGCTCTTTATTCTACTTCTAATTATTAGTGGAGCAATAGTAAACATTGTTCTCTCTGTTTACTGATTTCTGTGGGAAGACCCTGATAGAGACAGTCAATGTAGAAATACATAATAAAATATTGATACAGGTAAGTTGCGTATTAGTATTAACATTTCGAGAGTGGCATAGGCTACTATTGGTTTTATACCATCTTCTCCGTACTTAAAGTCTCCCTTGTAGCCATGAATTTTAAAAAATGACCATGCTATTACCCTATCTTTGGTACTTCTCATCTAATAAGCAGTCATAAAACCCATATGCTCCCAGGCTAGCTATCTTAAATTCCAGAAAAATATTATAGTCCCTGAGAATAATAGAAAAGTATGTTATTTCCATGTTAGATACCTGAATTATTATCTTGGATATTATAACCTCATTTTAAAGTAATTACTATGCAGAAAGAAGGAATATAAAGCACTGTCACATTTAGAGTAATTATTCAGACTTCTTTATGCCATTCTGAGCAACTGATATGGAATATCCTCCTTTTTGACTACACACACACAAAACAACATTTTGTGGCCTACTTCAGTTTAGTTGCATTAACAAGCAGTTTTTCTTGTGATACATTTGTTTAAGTAGGACGGAGCAAACCATTGAGCAGGCTTGGTGAGACAAGCCTTTAATCTCAAGGATGCTAAGGGGCTGAGGTAGGAGAATCACAAATTTAGACTGCTAATTTATTTAAATGCATTATCAGAAACCTAAGCTGGGTGTTCTATTTCACTATGTAGCATTACTGTTTCCTCTGGAGTCTAGCTTTTCTATTCCACCCAAGGGACTGATCTTTTCCCAAACCTCACACAATTTTTTCACTCTTTCAGACTTAGCTACTGGTGGATTCATATTAGATAAAACAGAAATTGCTTTACTATCTGACACCACTTCTAAATTGCCAAATCTAATAAACACTTTAAAAACAATTTCCTGGCTGGGCATGGTGGCATACATCTGTAATCTCAGGATTCAGGAGGCTGAGGCAGGAGAACTAGCAAGCATTAGGCCAACCTGGACTACTAAATGAGTTCAAGGCCAGCCTGGACTGCATTGCAAAACCCTGTCTCAACAAGACCAAAAAATGAAATCATTTTCCTTCTCTGACTTCCATCTCTACTTCCACCCTGAATAATTTCTTTTTCATCATCTCATTGCCCCCATTTTGGTACCTTTCAACAATTGTTTCTCTTTCCAGTACCCAAGCACTAAATTTCTACCCACTCAACATTAAATCCCTGCTCAACTTCCTGTAATTTCTGTCTATTGTCTCTCTGAGTTGGTCTCCTTTAATCACATGGCTTGAAATGCCATCTTTGGGGGGCCAGGGAGATGGCTCAGTAGAATAAGCACTTCCCTGGCAAGTGCTTTTTT
>NW_004524828.1:1513792-1516379 GCF_000260255.1 Octodon degus | reverse complement strand
TTTGTTGGAAATCTGCTAATGAAGTATAGTTTAGCTGCTCTTATCATGAACATGGACAAAAGATAATTATGTGGGTCAATGGGTGTATTGATTTTCTTGGCTGCAAATGCAAGCAGTGTGCGTGTGTAGATTAGAACACCATATTGTATAATTTAAATAGTTACAAAAAGTGTCAGACTGATACAAAAATGAAGATATTGTTGATATCATTTAAGCAACATTCGCTATCAAAAAATGCAAGGTAGTTTAATAAATATTTAAGCATTTTTTGGATAATTCTGGTCTTCCTTTTGGAATTTGTTTTCATTTTTGATATACTTCTCATTAGAAGCTCTACTTCACATCAAGCTCCATTTCCTCCATGCTGAAACAAACTATAAATCAACTTTTACTTCTTTTTCCCCTGTCATAAAAAGTAGGTTCAACCAAACTAAAGTATAGCTTAAATTTAATGCAGCAGAATAATTCTAAATGACTAAATATTTCTCTGTTTCATGTTTTGGTCAAGTCAAACTGTTACAACAGCGCACCATATATTGGATGGATTACATAACATTTATTTTTCACAGTTCTACACATTGGAAAGCCAAGATCAGTGTGTTAGCATGTCCGGATTATTGTAGTGGGTGTTCTTCCAAGTTTAGAAATAACTGTCTTCTGGGCATCGCTCAGATGAGGGTTCCCTTTGACCTACTTGTCTTCAAAGGTTCCAGTTCCAAAAGTATTACAGTGGGAGCAGGACTTCAACACAAGGATTTTGGGAAACCAAAGCATTCAATCCATTTCACTTAGCAAATATCATCATCAACATCATCATTGTCATCATCCCCATCATCATTTACTATGATATAAGGTTAGATTTAATAATCCTTCTCACTAAGTTTCATCATTGCCTGTATTTTATTCCTCCTTTGCCTCAGCCTTTCAACATTGTCGATCATTAAGAATCCCTGTTAATAGGAAAGCTAAACTAGGAATAAACTAACGCTAGAACCTTTAATCACTGAAATACAAAAGTCTAGAACCACCAATTATAAAACCCACACATTAATATATTTTCTAAGTCCTGATTTTAAGAGTGAAGTAGCAACTTTCTCCTTTTGCAGCCAAAATGACCGTTAATAGTCTATAAACCCAAAGCACTGACCCTTTGCACTTTTCTCTAACCCAGAATTATTGGGCTGCGTCAAAAGAGGCGTGGAAACAAATGAGCTCTGAAGTCTTTTTTTTTTTTTAAGTGTCTTTCATTCATTATGTGCACAATCCAATACTTCTTTCACAACACCTAGTTATTTCAGTGATAGGCACTGTGGAACTACTTAGACATATTTGTCAGGTGGCACGAAAATATTCAAGAAATTACCAATAACTTTAGAGTCAGTAGCAGAAGAAGAAAACGCACAGCAATTTATAATAATAATAATAATAATAATGTTTTTAAAGGTCTCATTACATGTATAAAAAATTAAATTGTGACTCCAAACACATTTCAGAACTTAAGGGTTTATTAAACAGTATCATTCAAAACCCAGAGACATTAGCATTCATATAGGGAGCTGATTACTCATACATGTCACATCTTTTACAACACACTGTGGGTCATGAAACAAGTTTTATAACATTATTCCATTAAGATAATATAACAGCATGTCGGGCTTTTATTTTTAATACTAACTTAGCTAAACCAAGAGCATTAGCAGTTTTCATTCAGGAGGTATTTTTTGTGATGGGTGACTGATGTAAGATATAGTCCAAAATTTGATTTTTGCATTATCCTGTTTTCAGTTTTCATCATCAGAAAGGCAGTAGTGAGCAAAAAGTCACACAAATTGTACAGCTTTTCCCACAAAGCTATGCTAAAGCCTAACCCAGAAGAGGAAATCTGTGATAATAAGATATCTGAGATTTGGGCAGTTGTTTTTTTAGACCCAAACATCCATATGTGTATATGTGAGTGCGTAGGTAGAGAGGCCTCCATCTTGGATGCATCGTGGAAGGAATTTGAGACTTGTTTCAGAGCTAATGATAAAATGTTATGCAGATTTTATTTAAACTTCCCTCTGCATTTTTTCTTTGTCATCCTTTTTCTTGATAGAGAGTTTGACAAAACTCAATGAGTGATTTTAGTCAGGGCACCTCAAGCCTCCATTACTATCATGAAATATCAGAGATTCATTGTCAGTAATTGATCACTTTGTTGAAATATGTACGTTATTGTTTTAAAAGCATTTTATCAATTAACGGGCATCTGAGAGCAACTCGTACTTGTACTACTCACTCAGTAATAAAGTAAATCTCCGTGTGTATTCCAGTGTTATTGACAAGCTCTCTCGGGTACTCAAGTTATGGTGATAGAGATGCAGTCAGAGTAACCATTGTTTACTGAACAACTAGTATGTGTCAATCATTTATCTCTATTTAATCCTTACAAAAATCTTGCAAATGAAAGTTGTATTCACAAGAGTTTTAGACGAAGAAACTGAGTTTGTGAGGGTTTTCACAATTTAGGTGAGTAGACATGACAGTACATTTCAGAGGCAGCATGGGGATATGGGTCATCTGAATAGTGACACTTGGGTGCTCAAGA
>NW_004524828.1:1512492-1512967 GCF_000260255.1 Octodon degus | reverse complement strand
TGCTCTCTGTGAAAGCCTCAGAGAATGTTTTCTCTCCATGTGACTCTCCTTTGGCACACTCTGCATCACCGATCATGTTGCTCTTTGGCCCCATAATCTTCTTGATCAGAAAATTTGGGACACTACTGAGTTACATGACATTATAGTACAAGTTCTCGTATGTCCTGAGTCTTAATTGACCTTAGAAGGCTAGGGCCAAAATGTAGGCTTTCCTTGCAGCATTCCTTTTTCTCTAATTTTGGTATGCAAACTTAGGTTGCTAACCATCCAGAAGAAAAGCTTATTGTTATTACCATACAACTTAGGTTGTTAAGCTTAACCTCACTATCTGTCTGCATATCAAACATCTTAGGCATAATATGGAACAGGTAGTTTTCATCAAGTATTGATATGTTGAACTTTTAGTCCCTACAGAATATGATAAAAAACATTTAAAAATTAGAATATATTTTAAAAATAAGATAAAGAATTATAT
>NW_004524828.1:1505793-1511589 GCF_000260255.1 Octodon degus | reverse complement strand
CTACATTCCCACCAGCAGTGGAGAAGTGTTCCTTTTTCCCCACAGCCTCTCCAGCATTTGTTTTTGGGTGATTTCTTTATGATAGCCATTCTTTCTTGTGCATTGTTATATTACATATCTAGTACTAGGCAGAGGGACTGGCCCAAAAGAGGTGCTTGGGACCAAGTGATAAAGTACCTGTGAATGACAAAGTAAACACACCAAGTACATAAACATCAAAAATACTCCTCGCCTCTTGATCCCTAAAGGGATAATTTTGTGTCTGCATAAATGAAAGGTGAGCCTCACTTTTCTTATTTCTCCTCACAAGTCAAGAAATTTAGGATTGAGCTCTTCAATAATGGCTAGCATATTACCATGAATATTGAGATATGAACACACTAACCTGGATGATTTTCAGCTCTTTCATTCCTGTATGCAATAAATGTTCTTTTTTTTTTTTTTTTTTTTTTCTTTTTTTTTTTTTTTGGAACCGGGGATTGAACTCAGGCCCTTGTGCTTGCCTGGGAAGCACTTATTTCACTGGGCCATCTCCCCAGCCCCTATGCAATAAATTTTCACAGTTTCTATAGGCAGTTGCCTAATTCTTGAGAATCTGAGACTAGCAACCCTATAAATGCAATAGGAATAACATCTACAATGTGAAAAATGGATCTAAATCCATTTAAAAGGTTAGTTCTCAAACTTTTTGTAGAATTCAATCAGTTGTTAAAGTTGCAAATCAGAATTAGAGCACAAAAGAGCAAAGTTATAGTTGAAAAAAAATCTAGTTAAAACTACTTCCTTTTATTGCAGAAAGAAAAGACTTCCAGAGACTTAGGTTCACAGTAATGATTACTTACATGACCATGTATATGTATGGTAGTGTAATGACCAAGCAATTTCTTTAATTCAATTTTAATTAATTCACTCTGCACTTGTTCTTGATATGTGGATATAGGGTTTAAATATTTCACCAAAAAATGATGGAATACATTCTTTTGATTTAATATATAATGCTTCTTATGGATATATCTGTGCCAGGATGTTACTAAATTATTTCTTATCCTCAAAAACTCAGGATAAAATTAATGATTGTATCCTTATCTTACAGCCAAAAAAATGTAACTTTGTAAAATATTTTTGTTTAAAATCACATGGTAAAGAGACATCTGATTCACACCTATCTACAAAGTCCTCATTTTTCGTAATTTTAAGTAGATCTCAAAGGATTCTGGGACTAAAGCTATTACCTGAAGTCTGATTTTCTTATTGCTTGTTGTATTGCTGCCTGTGGGATGGGTAAGTAACTATATCATACCAATCTTTGGGAAGGAATTTCTGGGTTACCCTATCCTCAAGGCTTCAATTTTATCTAGGACTCAGGGAGTTGTACTGAAAGCCATGTTGAGAATATTGGGAGGATGGAATACATTTTTTGTGGTTAGAGAAAAAGAAAGAATCCAAAAAGAACAACATAGAGTTACCTACAAAGATTCGTAAATTCTTAGAGCAACAGGGACGATGACTGTTATAGTAGGTGCTCTTCCACAATTCACATATTGAAACTTAAGCCCCAAAGTGACGTTATTGGCACATGGGAAGTATAGGAAGTAATTATGTTGTGAGGGTTCCACCCCTATGAGTGAGATTATTGGCAGGTATAAATGGCTTGAGGAAACTTTCATCTGTCATCTTTTGCAATATGAAGACAGAGAAACAGCACCACTTCTGAAGCAGAATCTACTAGCTCCCCCATACTGAATTTCTCAGTTTTCAGAATAGTAAGGAGTAAAGCTTTAGTGTTAGAATCCATCCATTCTCACATGTTTTATTTTAGCAGCAGGAGTGTGCTAAAACCATAACAGGGCTTCAAATCATACATTTAGAACAGAAGCAAGAACATTCTAACTGGGAGCAGTGATACACCCCTGTGCTCTCAGTATTCAGCAAGCTGACACACAAGCTTGCAGGAACATCCAGTAGCACAATGTTGCAAAAGGCACAAGGAAAGCAAGGAATACAAGGAGGAAAAGTATTGGCAAACCTGCAGCAATGTTTATAAGAATTTTCAGAAAAATTACTAAAGTCTTCAGAGAAATATTATGGCACCCATTTACAATTTTCTAAGATGTAGTATTATAACAAAAGTCAACCTGAGGTACTGATTTGTTATTTTCTGATTGGTACAGCAAGGAAATAAGGATTGGCCAGGAAAGTTAAATTGATACTTCCAGTTTATTTGTACTCAAACATCGTGTCTCTTCATCCATGTTTGTTAAATTGAATGGGCTTAGTAACTGCAGTTAGCAAAAGTATTAGGAAAATGAGTCATTAATGAAATCATTACAATGATTCTAGATTGACAAAAACCTCTGTAACCTGTCACCTCATTGCATCCTTGTAACAAAACCTGAACATCAACCTCAATCTCTTTATACTGTCATTCAACAGATATCATTGAAGTTTAATTAGGTCGAGGTTACTTGACATTCTGTATGCTCTGGTTATCTGAATGTCAGATTGTTTCCTCATATTTGGGAAGTTTTCTGCTATTACTTCTGCCCATATTTTTTTAATGTCATTTGTATTGACTCCTTCTTTCTCATTGATGCCTATTAGTCTCACATTGTTCGTCTTTGCATCATCTTGCAGGTGATGGATTATTTTTTCCTACATCCTAGTTGGTTGTGGGGTTGTTTGTTTGTTTATTTGTTTGTTTTGTGGAACTGGGGATTGAACTCAGGCCCTTGTGCTTGCCAGGCAAGCATTTATTCTACTAAGCCATCTCCCCAGCCCCCCAAAATAGAGCTTTTTTTGTTTTTGTTTTGTTTTGTTTGTTTTTTGTGTTTTGGCGGAACCAGGGATTGAACTCAGGCCCTTGTGCTTGTTAGGGAAGCGCTTATTCCACTGAGTCATCTCCCCAGCCCCATCCTAGTTGTTTTTAAGAGATCCTTTCTTACTTTTCACTAGTGCACCAGCCTCTTCAAGATCTGAAACTGTCTTCACTTTCACTTCAAGGGTTTTGCAAGCTTGTGATTGAGATTTTCATTTCCTCTACATCTCTTTGACTCTGCTTCATGCGATCTATTTCTTTCCTGTATTGCACATTCAAGGAATGCGTCATTTTTCTAATCTTCTCTATTTTTTTTTATCAATGTCTTCTTCAGAAGCAGTTCCTAATTCTTTTACTGCAGTGTATTTTTTAGATTGGGTTTCCTCCCTATGTCTCTGCAGTTGATTCTTTACTTCAGATGCTATGAGTTCTGAGAATTCTTTTTTTATTTTAGAAAAGAATTCTGCTCTGAGTTCTTGTATAACTTTCTGCTGTTGCTTATTTACTATCGACACTATTAATTTGCACATTTGAGCTGAGCTGGTAGAAATGAATTCTACTCTGAGTTCCTCTATGACTTTCTGCTGCTGCTTATTCACTATTGATGCTATTCATGCATTTGAGCTGAGCTAGTGTCCTCTGCACTTACTCTGGTTTGGCATTGGGTTTCCTCCATATGTTTCTGCATTTGATTCTTTACTGCAGATGTTATTAATTCAGGGATTTCTTTTTTCATTTCCAATCTGAGTTCGTCTATACCTTTCTGCAGCTGTTTTTTTCTTTCAGAAGCCGTTGATTCATTGATTTCAGCTGTATGATTCCCAATTTGTTCTATGTTAGTGTCCTCTGCACTTGTTATGGGTGGGCTTGGGTTCTGAGATTGTACTTTGTTCCTTCTCATTGGCATTTGTGTAGCACTGTCTTCTTACCTTTGTTGTAGAGCTTTGGTGCAGTTATAACCTTAGCACCTACTGAAGTTCAGGTGCATATCTACAAAGTTTAGATTTATCCAGCTGTGCCTGGCTTGAGTCTGGCTGCTGTGCTCAGCTCCTTTCTGCTGCTGCCCTTGGGAATGAACCTGTTGTGTCCCTCTGGCAAGATGTTCTGTTCCTGGACTACCTGGGTGGTTCTGTCCCCTACTCTCTCTGCAGGGATTGCAGCTGCAGGGTTTCACCTCAGTCCTGTATGCCAGGCCTGAGCTGAGTCTGTAGGGGACAAGGTGGAGTAGGGGGAAGAAGCAGCTCTCCCACACACTCACCAGGCCTGGGCTAGGATTGGATCTGGGGGTCCCTAGAATGTGGCAGAAATTCCTACTCTGCGGGAGGGGTGGGAAGGGTGCTGCAGAGTGTTGGGGGGGCCAAAAGGGGGTGGAAGTGGGTTACGCCCACGCTGCACCTGGACTGGGACCAGCAGGTCCCACAAGCACAGAGTAGTCAGAAGCTCTCCCACACACTCACC
Organism: Octodon degus; assembly: GCF_000260255.1. Classification (NCBI taxonomy): domain Eukaryota; kingdom Metazoa; phylum Chordata; class Mammalia; order Rodentia; family Octodontidae; genus Octodon; species Octodon degus. Next base: position 1,507,316 of record NW_004524828.1, on the reverse strand, counting down.
GGGCCATCATTTAAGTTTAAATCCTGTGTTTTATTAATAAACATCACCACTCCGATAGGTGTTCTACAATGGTATTCAGATCTATCTTTTTTTTTTTAGGTGACAAAACCAGGCTTTATTTTATAAAACACAATTGAATTGGGTTTTGGTGGAGGGCACGGGCAAGGAGGAGTAACCCAGGCAGTAACATCCCCCCAAGGGTGGGCTGAGGGCTAAGCTGAGCCTCAGGAGGGTCTCTTGCTCCCAGTACTTTCTTGTACAGCTGTCTCCCCATGGGCACTGGGGCAGCCTCGTGAGAGGTGCAGGCTGGAGAGGCTGCTGTGGCCCATTCACTTGGACAGGACATCAGAGGTCTCAGACACCAGCTTCCCTTTGTGGGCCTCAATCTTCACAACCAGAAACTTGGTGCAAGTGAAGCCAGGGCTTTGGAGGCTCCCAAAGTCAGGGCTTATGAGGCCCCCAAAGGGTGAGCTCAACATTCCTGAATAGCCACTGGTGGTCTTTGTGTGGGTGCTCAAGTTCTGCATCCCAGCCTCCAGCCTGTTCTCCTCACCCTCCAGCAACTTGTGGTAGGTGGCAATATGGATGTCCAGGGCCAGCTTGATATTCATGAGCCCTAGTACTCATGCAGCTGCTGGGCCAAGTCCCAGGGCAGCCGCCAGCTGGGCCAGCTTGGCATTGGAATCCTTCATGGCCATCTCACCACACTGCTTGGCATCAGCAATTGCAGCCTCCAGGGATGCTCTCTGGCTTTTGAGGGTCTCAGCCTCTGCTTGTAAGCTGCAGATTCTGCAGTTCATCTCAGAGATCTCAGACTTCGTGTGGCGGAGGTCATCCCTGTGCTTTCCAGCCAGAGTCTGCAACTCTTCGTACTTGATCTGGTACATGCTTTCGGCCTCGGCCCAGCTGCAGTTGGCAATCTTGTATTGGGCCTTGACCTCAGCGATGATGCCGTCCAGGTCCAGGCAGCAGCTGTTGTCCATGGACAGCACCACGAATGTGTCTGAGATTTGAGACTGTAGCTCACATATCTCCTCTTCATACAGCTGCCTGAGGAAGCTGATCTCGTTAGTCAGCCCTTTAAGGCATGACTAGAGCTCCACCTTGTTCATGTAAGCTTCATCCACATCCTCCTTGATGACAAATTCATTCTCCATCTCTGTAAGCTTGTTGATCTCCTCTTCATATTTATTCTTGAAGTCCTCCACCAGCTCCTGCATGTTGCTAAGCTCCGCTTCTAGCTTCAGTTTCTCCTGACCCAGTGTATCCAGCTGCTGCTGGAGGTTGTTGATGCAGCTTTTGAACATGTTGTCCATGCTCCTCCCAGATGTCTTCTGCTGCTGCAGGAGGCTCCACTTGGTCTCCAGCATCTTATTCTGCTGCTCCAGAAACCGAACCTTCTCAACGAAGGAGGGCAAACTTATTGAGGTTCTTGATCTCTCCTTCTCCTGAATACACACGGCCTGGATGTTTGGGTCTACCTCCAGGTTCAAGGGGTTCAGCAGGCTCTGGTCCACCTGAAT
>NW_004524828.1:1467523-1501353 GCF_000260255.1 Octodon degus | reverse complement strand
TTTTATACAGTTTTTTTAGTTACAATTGAATTTATTTCCATTTACTTTCTTTACCAGAGGTCAAATAAAATTGTTATTCCCATGTGGAACTATATGAAGTTTTTAATAATTCCAATGAAAATAACTTTGTAAAATTATCTTTTCATCAATAGTTAAATTATGTTTTATGCTTAATTGGACTCCACAGCCTCTAGCTTCCCAGAATTGTAATAGTGTTGAATTAATTTAAACAGATTCACAGGAACCAGATATGGAAGGCTGTCATCATTATAATTTAGTTTTATGATTAGATCATGGAAAATATTGTAAAATTCTGAAGGCATTTTTAACCCTTCTATTTTATAAGAGCTTTGATTCAGTTTTTGTTTCTCAAAAAATATGTCTTTTAAAAGACTTCTATACCTATAAAATTTGATAAAATAAATGCTATGAAAGATTATAATATTAAACACATACTCAATTTATAATCTAAAATCTATGGAACCACATACACCCTTGTGTACACACACAGACTCACATGCACACACACATTTAGCAGTAGTATAAGCATCAATGTAAAACAATATCTGGGATCTTTACAATGTGTTCCACATATTAAACAACATGAATATTTTGAAGTCAAATACCTTATATAAATAGTATAGTTATTTTACATAATTTTATAGTAAACAATTCTGGTTGCTTATTAGAGAAAGTATGTGTGTGTGTGTGTGTGTGTGTGTGTGTGTGTATGTGTTACTAGTGACTGAAACCAAGCTTTCACACTAAGATACATCCCAGTTGTTATTTTAATTTTTCATTTTGGGACAGTCTGAATAAGTTACTAAAGTTTCAAGGCTGGGATTGAATTCAGGTTCCTCCTGCCTCAACCTTCTGGAGTGATAAAATACAGATATGTAGTACCACTCCAGGCTGATATTCTTTTTTTAAAACAATATTCCGGAGAAAAAGAAAACTATTTCTAAGCATGTGACTTCTGAGGAGGCAAAAGCTATAATGATAATGAAGGATTTCATTTTCAAATTTCAAACATAACCAAGCACATTAGTCCTATGAAGTAGCATCCACAAATAGAAATGACTTTGCTTACAGATATTCATTAAATACTAAACAAAAGGTTTATGGATGTTTTGGTACTAGTTTTAAAACTATGTGTGAATCTATAAACATCTCAAAACACAAAGTTTAAAAAACTATGTCACAGTATCACTTTTGCTATCTATATCTCTTTGGATGCATCAACATGTAGTTAATATATATGAGTGTTTATATGCATTATTTAAACTTGACAGTAAAAGAGATCCTTGCTAATTTGGTTATTACATTTGTATTTTTAAAATAATTCATTCAAAACAACTCATTATTCATTTTTAACTGTCGTGACTGGAAGGTATTCTTTGTGGAGATAGAGGGCTATTTTACAACATTTGTTAAATTAATTCATGATGTTAGATTTTTTTTTAAATATAAGAAAATGGAGGAGGAAAAAACCCTTTCTTTAATACATCAGTCACAAGAGCTGGGTAAAGGAGAATGTGGCCCTTTTATTTGATGGGATGAGAAAGCTAATAATGTATGACAGTAAAAAGGCAGAGGCTTTTAACGCTTTTTTTAACCTTACAAAAAAGGTCAACTCTGATCTGGAAATGAGAACAGCCAGCACATGGGCTGGAAGGGCAAAATGCCAAGCGGAAAGTGAGAAGGAGCTGGGGCCGCACGCACTCCGGCTGGCTGCCGCCAGTCCCGAGCATCCGCACCACTAGTTTCTAAATCTCGTGCGCTAGTGGTCACTTGATTTGTTTTAGTTCATTTCACAGGGTGAGGGGAGGGACAGACAAAATGATCCAGAGTGGAAAAGGAGGTGGCTTAGCTTGGTTTAAGCAGAGAGGAACAAAGGAAAATCTACAAGTGGCATGCTAGCTTTGTTTCTGCTAAAGAAAATATGAATTTTATATTTCTGTCTCTATTTTACTTATTGGATAATGTATTATATTATGGAAGTATATGACAATGTCTACTCAATGCCTGCTCCATACCCATGACTGATATAGTGCCCTCATTTTTAGACATAAATTTAGAAAAGGAAAGAAACTTACTTGGGATAGATTAATCAGTGAGTACTGAACTAGATTTGAATACAGATCTACTGATTCTAAAACTCTTGCTCTTTTCTCAGGTGAAACCAATTTTATTTGCTCTTCTGTAAAAGCCTTTATCTACTAACATGATGTAAAATATACTTAAAATGAATAGGCAAGCTAATATTTTTATTGCAAAGCTAATAGTTTAGTTAAAAATATATCCTTTCTTATAGTTACAGCCTCTATGAAGACATCTAAATGAATAGTAATATTCATAAAAATGTGACGGAGGTTATATCATGCTATAGTTTGTCATAGGGAAAGGCTTCCTGTGCCTGACGTTTGCTATCTGGTGACCATAAACAAATTACATGACCTCTCTGAATTTTAGCTTCTTCACACAACAGACGGAAATAATAACTGTTCTCACATGACCAGATTATTATAAAGATTATATGAATAAACAAATATATGAAAAGTATATGGCATAAGATCCAACCAATAATTGTTGAATAAATAATCTACAGATTATTCACTTAACTACTAATATAAGTTAATAATGTTGATCAAAAAGGTTTAATCTTCACTGATTGATTATTGCAGCTTTGTGAATATTGCTGAGATGCACTTTTTTTAAACCTTTAAACCCATTCTATAATTACAAGACTTTGAACCTAACCTTCATATTTAGAGTTCAAGTTAATAAAAAATTCTCTATAGATTTTAAGTGTATGACTTTTCAATTATGACACCATTGTTTATTCTTAGAAACACTTCTTACTGCAAATAAGCCTTCATGTGTGCAGTAAGCATTCTGCCAGGTTAAACCACATCTTCCTCTTACCCAAATCAAGTTTTGCTATTCTTCCTGAATTCCCTGTCTTTGAAAATGCCAATACCTGTCAGAGAATTGGAAAATGCACTAACATCTTCCTTTTCTTCTCAATGATATTTAATATTTCCACTTGTACACTCATAGTATTCATTTACAGTGTTGAGCTTTTGGCTTTACGCACATAAATGGGTACATTGTGCTATACTCACCCAACCCAGTCTCCCCAGGGGCTCAGAAAAGGACAATTTCTTCTTCAAAAATACAAATTTAATTGGCCCACTTCTCTGCTTAGATTTTCCCGTATCTTTATTGCCTTAAAGACAAGCCCAAATCCCATACCATCATACAAAAGATCTTCCATGATTCTAAATCTGATGATGCCTGTAGACCTCATCTTCTGCCACCAAATGATTTTTTAAGCTCTCTTTGCTAGCTTCTGCTGTTTCTGTAGCCAGGTCTACTTACCTCAGTGAGCCAACTGTAGCTCATCTTTCCAAGATCAAGGATTTTTTTGGGGGGTGGAGGGGCTGGCTCACAATGCCATCAGGGCATGTTTGGTTGGCTGGAGTTGTGGGGGTCGAACCACAGCAACCTGAGGATGACTGCTTTGTTGAAGCAGTCACTTAAAGAACTGAGCTAAGGGGCAGGCCCCACCAAGATCAAGCTTATGTATGCCTCCACCAGCAAGGAGTTTTCATTTCTCAAATGTGAGCTACATGTACATCCTCAATGCCTCAATTTATTCTTCTCATTGCTTCTACTCTTGAGTCTCTGTGAAATTACATATGTAGGAGCAACTTAAAATTGCATCACAGTATATCAAACTTGTCTTTTAAAACCACAAATGACTTTCTATCCCAGATACCTAAATGCAGATGCTTGTATGACCTCAAAGCCCTAGGAGAATCGTGCCAATAGGAGGATCACTCATGTCAATGGATCTCTGTCCTCTAAATCATTGAACATGAACACCCCTGGTAAATATGCCCAGGTCAACCTTCTATCAATGTCTCTACTTTGCTATCTGTACTGCCTTGAGAATTTCCATTTAAATATTTGCATGGATAACATCTTTCATTCTAACTCTGGTGTAAATGTCATTTGTTTAGAAAGGCAGTGCTGAACAGCTCCCCAGTACTGTTTGTTGTTTGCATTCTCTGTACTTTTGATGGCACTCATTATGCTGTAGGCAAATTATTTATTTGTACCTCCTTGTTTACTATTGGATGGTCCACTAGAATATTATATCTGTGTCTTTCTTGTTCGAACTGATTCCCAGTGCCCAGAGATTTGGGTACACAGTTTTATCCCTGAGGAAAAGTTAAATCATTTAACATGAAAACCAGTCAAGATCTATAACTATGATGAATCTATTGGTTATTTGTCTGTAGAACATATCCATAATACATATTTAAGAATATGCAATGTATTGATTCCCATATCTGTCCTACTAAACTGTTTTGAAACTGTCTTATTGCTATTTGTTTCTCAATAAAATTAATTTAAAAACAAATATAAAAAATAAATAAAATGAATGTAAAATGATAAAAACTTCACCTAATATCATAATTTAGTCATATAAATTGCCATATATGGACTATTAAAGTTTCAAGATCTAAGACTGAATTCAACAGTGCAGATAGGTGTTACCAAATTATAGCTGCGGCTCTTTTCTTCCTACTGTATGAACAATTATAGCTGAGAAACAGCTTCCTATGAGGGACTACCTTCTGCATCCCTCTTATAGCACATCATGGTTATTTTGCAGATTTCTAGCCCGGGTCAACTAGAAGTCTGTTTCCTCTCTCTGGGGCACAGCTTTTAAAAGCAGTTATGTCTACTGTAGTGTCTCCTGCTCTTGCAGAAAATAGGTTTGTTGTGAACCTAGAAAATAAGAGAAACACAGAAGAAATGTGTCTAGATTCTTACCATTTAGAGGACAGCCTTTCAGTGGCCATTGCTGCACAAGCTATGATATATTTGACCCATTTCCCATTATGCCTCCATTTGTTCTAGAACTTCAGCCAATAATAGCCCATTTCATGTTATATTTCACAAGGCTTCCCAATATTTTTTGAAAATTTTGAAATTTTATTAGATTATAGAGTGATATTTATTATTCTTTCCTATATATGATCCCTGTATAAGTTCAGAGGGTCAATTCATAAGCTTTTGAAAATATCTCTAAATCTGAAAATAGAAGGTATCCATCAAGTAAAGGAATAAAAAGAGCATTAACTTAAATCGAGATAGATGTAAGTATGAGTTTGGTTTTTGTGGTTCATTCGCTTGTATGAGAAGCACACCATGTCTCTGCTTATTAGAGTCCATGTCAAATATCTATAGCAAATAATATGAGAAACTTACTTTAAATTTTCTGTGACTTATTTCAGAAATGAGACTTCTGATGTAAGATTATTCTAGTGAAAACTTTTATAATTTTACATCTTTATTTCATTAACACTAAATTCTACCTATATTATCAAATTTAGCCTCATGGGATATTTACTAATTTATTTTCTAGAATAAGGGAATAGAAAAAGAAAAAATAATTAGATCAACCTGCTTATTATTTTTAATTTGAAGTGATCATAGTCTGGTACTTTTCTATAATGTATATAATCTAACACTTCTTTAATCTAGTTATATTAAAATATCTATCATTACATATTCAAATAATATTAATTTCTATTTTGAAAATACTTGATGCTGTAATTAGTTCTCTCTTTGATTGGAAGTGGGTAGAAGCAAAGAAGTAGAGAGAAAAGAATCCTGAGGTGGGCTAACTGCACCTTCCATGGTGCATGATGAGCTATCACACAAACAGACAGTCACTCTACTTTTGATCCTCTAGCCTATAATTACTTCACATATCTGAATAAACACTCTTTTGCCCTCTTCCATCACTTTTTCAAAAATGACTCTCCTGAAATGAATTATAAATCAAATACATAACATTAAAAAACAAATTATGGAAAAGGAAAGATAATGACAGTAAAGGCAACTCATTATTTTTCTTTCTAAATTCTGATTTGTTTTTTCCATTTTTTTTAACTTCGTATATCTTGCAAGGAAGCTCTGATCTAGCTTTGCTTTATTTTCTATTAAATGAAAAGTAGGTATAATTTTCAACACTGCATTGAGTATTAAAAGTTTATCATAGCAATTGTAATTTGCAGTTACCAGTTGATTGCCATAAATGGAGCAGATATCAGATAAAAATGAATCATGACGTTAGATGAAAAGCAAGTAAATGTCAAAACATTAATCTGCATAATATTTGGGGGCAGTTATGAAAAAATGATGTTAAAAACTTAAATCTGTATCTTAGAATACATTTTTCAAGAACTCTTAAATATTCCCAAAGTATCTGTTGTGAATAGTAACTTACTTTTTTCAGAAGCAACTATCTTTACCTGGAAAAGTAATAGCAAAAAGAAAAAAAGAAAGAAAGAAAGAAAATACTGGAGGAGAAGAAAGAAGGAGGGAGAATTATATAATTCAGGTATACAACATAGACATCACATACCTTTGAAGAAAATGAATTTCAGGAAAGGTCTTCAAAAAAGTAAAGCCATATTAATATGCTGAGCTGTAAAAGGCTCAAGTAAACAACTTTTGATATTGTCAGTCCTACGGATAACCCACTGTTATTATGGACTACTGGACTATATTGGATTATTTTGCTGAATTCACACACCTACAATATTTAAATGACAATGGGATACCCTTCTCTGAAAAAACTAAACAAAAAAAAGGGGGATACAAATGAAGGACCATTTTGTATTTGTATATACGAAATAGTTAGGATAGATATACAGCTACTTTCTCTTAATTCAATGACAAGAAAGATTTGCACCAATAGTGTTTGGACAGGATATCATGTCTGCATCTTGTACTATGAGTAACTACTATGAAGACAACAATATGCAATATATTAATTATTGAAACTGTCCTATTAATTGGTTTTGAAACTGTCTCATTGCTATGTGTTTCTCAATAAAATTAATAAAAAAATGATCTATAATAACAAAACTGTTTAATGTCCTATGGTATTTGTCATAATTGCTTTTAAGGTGCTAGCTTTATATATGAATGTCAGTACTGTTCTGAGAAATTGTAGAAGTTTTATATTATAATATCTATTGACTGTTAACCAATGCTCAAAATTTTAATTGATGCTATTTCAAATTGTAATTGTTACCTGAATTTATCATGAAATTTAGATTATTTTTAAATCTATATGTGATTATTATTATATTCCCTAACTGTACAAGAATGGTCTCAAAATTCTACAATTTTATACAACCGAATAGGTCCACAAATGAGTATTATAATGACAATTATAACAAAGCATAAACACTCTAAGAAATCTTCAAAAGAGATACATTTGCCTTATAGATCCAAACTGTCTAATTTTAGCATACCACATTTATGTATCACCAAATGAATTAAAATAAATTATCCGGAGTCTATTAGCACGAGTAATACTTATACCAAAGGTTGCAAGTACTGATGTTCAGAAAGTTTAAATTACTTTATATAAACATAGTCTTCTTGAGAAAGGAAGATTTGAGGGCAATTTCACAACTGACTGTCAAAAGAATGCACCTACTTTTCCCCACATAGGCTTGTCTTCGCTGCTCTGTTGAGCTTTCGGTATACTTTACCAGTTCCTAAATATGCATGATTCATTGTCTTCCAGTCTTGATCATTTCCATTTTCTCATTATTCCATTCTTCACTTAATCAAACATGCTTTACAGAAAAAGTCCAAAACCACATTGAGATGTTCCCAATTTCATATTGTCTAATTTTAAATGGATAGTTGATGCTTTTAGCAGAATTGTATTGCAGGGTATATTTCACTTGTATTCTGTCTGTCTCAGACTTTCAGCATTGCCGTGAGCTTCAAATCCTTTCCCCTTCAGCATATTCACATTGTACCTCCTACATACCTGTGAGTCAATTCATAGCCAATTCAATATTCAGATCAACCATGGTTGTTCACAGCATTTGTATTGAAGTAACTTTGATTTTATTTAACAGTAGCTCTATAGCACAAGTGTACCAGTGTTGACAATCTGGGAGCTATAAAGTGTCATTTTAAGTAAAAAGTGAAAGTTCTTAAGTTAATGAGGAAAGAAAAGAATGTATTCCAAAATGACTAAAAGCTACAGTAAGAACAAACATTCTCTGTGGAATTATGAAAAGGAAAAAGAAGTTTATCTTTCATCGAAACTATGAGGAAAGAAAAATAAATTTTTACTTTTGACTGTCCCAAACTAAATTTGTAAAAATTGTAGTCATAGCATGTAATAAGTGTTTGAGTAACAGAGAAAAGGCATGCAATTTGTGGACAGAAGACATAAACAAAACTGTGGCTCCATTGATGCCAGGCTTTTGCCCAACAAACTCCCAAGCTCATATTAAGTCATATCCTTCAATTCAGCCAGGGTTCCTCTGAAGTGAATGACACCATTTACTTCACATAAGGAATGCTCACACAGATTAAGGAAAAGTTGTATACTCAAAATATTACTGTTATTGGAAAGGCTGTGATCGTGGGCTGAAATGCAGCACCAAAGCCATCCACCTGATCATAGAAGGATTACAACAGGAGCAGTGTGATGGTGAGTTAAAGAATAGAGAAGAACCATTTCCGATTACAATGCTGACATCAGCCTTCAACTATCAAAGTTCCTCCGCCATCAATCTTGGCGTGGTAATCTAGGTCCACTTGAAATAGATGATCCTCCTTCTGGCTTATCACTGGAGAGTCAATAGCATCTTAAAGCTCCTTCACCTTGCCTGTGCCATTCATCTTTTAATATTGCATTACATTGGCACTGTGTCATCACCTATCATTGCTATAAAATTATTCTATAAGAGTAGATATTGTGAGAAAGAGCAAAAGTTATATTCCTATAACTTTCTTATAGCAATATAGTTTATATATGGAATCTTATGAGTAGTTTTTGGAATCAAAGGGTAAATTGTTTTATTTTGTTAGTAGCTGTTGTTAGAATTGTTTTATTTTATTAGTATCTATTGCTGTTAATCTTTTACTACACCTAATTCAGAAGTAAAAGTTTATTCTAAGTGTGTAGAGGAGAAATAAAGGTATTATCCTAGCTTCAAACATCTAATGGGTCTTGGAACACATGCTCCAAGGGTGAGAGGGGTGACTGTTCACAGCTGGGCAGGAGTGTGGAGGGATGAGCAATGTGGTGGGAAATTAAATCAAAACAGGAAATTCAGGCACAAAGAGATAAGAACTGTATGCTGTGCTAAGGAGTCTGCCCTTCACAATATGGGCAAAGTGAGTCATTAAATGTGTTCTGAAGTTCAGAAAAAAAAACATAGAATAACTACAGTGACATTGTCGAACTGGATGGAAAGCACAAAACAAAAATAGGCCACTTAGAATGGTCTCCATTTATTCAGCAAGGAAGCATTTCCTGAGTGCTTTCAAGGCATACAATGAGAAGAACAGAAATAATAATAGCAATACAAGATTAATTTTCTGGGGAAAAAGACATAAAAAATGTGGTCCTAACCTCAAGAAGCTCACCATCTAGTGGACCTAGGGCAAAAAAGCAAAGTAGAGTTAAATAACTCCATTGTAATACCACGTGGCACGTGCTTCAACATAACACTGATAAAATAAGAAATTTAAGAGCAAAGAAGGAAATAAAAAATGCAAAACAGATTTGGAAAAAAATGTATATTCAGTTTTAGACTTACCAAAGTTTAATTATATGTGGAATATTACCAGCAGTGTTTGGAACCAGAGTGTCAACTTTGTTTGAACTTACTGATATAGAGACAGAGATTTAAATGTTTTCAGTGTTTAAGTGATTATTGAAGGCATTGATGTAGTCAAGATCACCGCAAGCAGTGGACAGAATGACAAGTAAATAAAAATTGTGACCATTGCAATCTTCGAAGAGTATGGAGTACTTCATATTATAGGATTTACTCAAAACATTCACTGTTTTTCCTACTAGATGCATCTCTACTAAATGTACCCTTAACAATCTGTCCCTGAGGGAAAATTACAGTGTCTGCCTCATTGAAGTAATGCTTGGCCTTGTGATGATCTTTGACCAATGAAATATGAGTGAAAAGGCCATTAAGCACTTCTGTGTAAAACTTTAAAACTCATGACATGGTTCTGCCTTTTATGTTCTTCAACAGAAACTGAGTCCCAAAATGAAGAATGGACATGTATCTCAAGCTGAAATACACTGAGGTTGTCTGGGAAGAGTAGTACTACAAGACAAATCAAAGAAAACCAATAGAAGGTTGCGGAGATAGCTCAGTGGTCTATGCATTGCTTGGAAAGTGTAAGGACCCAGGATTCGATCCCCACTGCCACACGCCATGCAGGGCCCCAGAATGCCTGGCCTGCCAAGCTGGCAAGCAAATTAGTAGTGATGATGCACACCTGTAATGCCATCTCTGGGGAGGCTGCGACAGAAGGATCACTATGAGTCTGAGCTGTGTAGTGAGACCATGTACCAGATGAGGAGAGAAAGAGAGAGAGAGAGAGAGAGAGAGAGAGAGAGATTGAGAGAGAGAGAGAAGAAAGAAAGAAAGAAAGAAGACAGGGAAGCCAGTGCAATAAGCCAAATGGTAGTGATGTTATAAAAACTAAATTTTGAGACACCCAAGATACAGAACAGATAGAATTTCAAAAATTTCATGTGTAAGGTTATACAGAGGTTCAAAATGACAGGCTGGGGCCAGGTAGAATAAGTGCTTGCCTGGCAAGTGCAAGGGCCTGAGTTCAATCCCTGGTTTCTCAAAAAAAAAAAAAAAAAAAAAAGTGACAGGCTGATTGTAGAATGGTAGCATTGTTTAGGAAACAAACCTCTCTACTTTTTTTCATACTTAGTACCTTGATTCACTTTCTTTTTTTTTCTTTTTTTCTTTTTTCTTCTTTTTTGTGGAATGAGAGATTGAAAGGAAGAAACTAATATTAAGGGAACTAAGCAAAGTCACACAGAGAGAAAACATTCTCTCAGGCTTTCACAGAGAACACATTGGCCAAGCAATGGCTGTGACTCATCCACATGGCTGACACTGACAAAGGATCTACAATCTGAGGTACAGGGTCTCAGGATAAATCCTGGGGGGATTTGGCTGACCTTAACAGATCCAAAAGATACAATTCTTGTTACATAGGTCTTGCTTTATCTTGGTCTTAACCATCCAGCAGAAAAGTATAAAAATGAAGTACAAGAAATAAAGTCATGTAGTTATGTTGAGCTATAGGGGACTCAGGTCAACAACTTCTGACATTGCCAGTCAAGTGGAAGACCCAGTACTATTATGGACTACTGGACTATTTTGGAATATTTTGCTGAGTTCACACACCTATAATATTTAAATGATAGAACTAAACAAAAAAGGGAATATAGATGAATGACCATTGTATCTGTGTATTCAAAATGGTTAAGATAGATATATAGCTTCGTTCTCATAACTCAAGGAATAGAGAGATTTGGTCTAATAGTGTTTATAAATAGGACATCATGTCTGCATCTTGTACAATAAATAACCACTAGGAAGGCAGTATGAAATGTGTTAATTATTGGAACTGTCCTACCAATTTGATTTGAAACTGTCTCATTGCTATTTATTTGTCAATAAAATTATGGAAAAAATAATATTAAGGGGAAAAAAAGAAGAAGATAGAGTAAAATAAATTCAATAATAACAATTAGACACACGAGAATAAAAATGAAAAAGAGAGTCTTACAAGTCAAAAGAGAAAAGACATTCTAAGAAGCACAATCCTTTTTGTTAGACAACTATACAAAAGTGAATGAAGACTTGAAAGAGATCATTGTTTACAATAAAAGAGAACATTTTGGGATAAGTTCTAATATTTGTTCTTAAGGTCATAATCTTATTTTATCACATCATTTTTAGAAATCTCTCAAGTTGTCTTTACATGTTCAGAATTGCTGGTGTGGAAATTCAACAGCCAAGAATCACATTGTTTATTTTATCTCTGAATTAGGGCCATGGTTCCTCTTCTAGCTGAAAAGCCTGGTTGGACGGGAGAATGGTGTTAGTGTTTGGAGCACGCAGATGAAGAGATTTTCCCCTTTCTTCCTTCATCCCAGATGGGCTAAATTCCAAAACAGTAGAGTAACCTTGGCAAAAGCTCCATTCCACATCCATGATTTTTAAAGTGTGGGCTCAGCAGTGTTGGGTGTGGGAGCCTGGTGGTAAGAAAGGAAGAAATGGAAGCAATGAAGTGAAAAAAAAAGTGCAAAGGGAAAGAGAAAGGGTGATAGTGACATAGTCCTCAGAGCCTGGTGTGGGACGAGCAGGCTGTTGTCCTCAAAAAGAGAGCTGAGATTGATGGCAACTGAAGGAGAGCATGTAATTGGTAGCTAAAGGTCCTATATGGGATAAAAGAAAATTGTACTTTGAATAAATTCTTAAAAATAGCTTGTCACCAGGAATAGAAAAACAGAATCTCTTCCTCTGGAATCTAAATGGAAGGGAATATAATCACTCATTATGCAAATAAATTCAAAATCAGCCTTAAGAGGAGTTATGTGAGTAATTTGCAAACTCTGCAGCACTGAAAGAGCGTCAGTCACTAGAAGCATTCTTTTCACTTCAGCTTGGTGAGTTAACAGGAATGCAGACCAAACTGAGAACAGAGTCAGACATGAAGTGTTGCACTGAGAAGGTTCTGTAGTGTAGTGGTAGCTAAATAAGTAAGAATGGAGAGAAATCTGGGCATCAGTGCAGTAAGAAAAGCACAGAACCCTGGGAGTTGTGCTGAGCTGACTCACTGCTGAGAAACCGGAGCACTAATGCCTGCAGGAATCAGTGATTGGGAGAATTTATAAGCAGACAGTTTAGGGTCCAAAAGGCAGTATTCCATCCAAGGGAATGAGACTTAGGGATACCAGACTGCACCAATGCAGCTGCCACAGAGGGCGCAGCAGATGCATGTGATGGTTAAGGTGAGCAGGCCAGGTGGATAAGGGTGGGATTTATGAACAGAAGGCGCCATGAGAAGCCAATCTTCAATCAGAGAATCTTACATACTGCTGCTGTTTGAGACACAATCAGACAACGAGAACAAACCTCCCTAGAAGAACATGCACATCAGAAATTCTGATCAGAAGGGAGACAGACGAGATCTAGGGCTAGAAAACAAACCAAAGTCAAACATTTTATTACAAGGCCAGAAAGATGAGAGTCAGTTGAGGGAAATATTCACAAAGAATGAGGAAACTCAGAGATCTAATAAGGAAAAAAATAGTAATAAGGGAAAGCCTAAAATGCAAGTTTTTTTCTTTCCTGTGAAATGTAGGTTGTACACCACGCCTTCCACCAGACATGAAAATACTTGATGCCACTCACATTTTTTGCCTTTTGTTTCTGTTTTTGTGTTACCATAGGTTGACGGCACAAAACAAGCTACTCTTATCGTTAGTGCTTTCTCCACCACTAGAATGACCTTTATTTCTACTCTTCAGCATGTCAGTGCTTTTCTCATTGAGCTTTTTCATAGTTCTATTGCCTTCTTAGTCTTACTAGGTTGGAACTTCATGTATCCTGGGACCTTCTGCCTTTTACCAATTCTTCTCCAAATCCCTTACACTCTTTGCAGAACTATTTTCTCCTTCTTATTCATACAGTATTATTTGAGTTTGTATTATGTGCCAAGCTCTGGGCTAAACACACATAAATCTTCTGGGTTTCTCTCGACCCTCCCCCCTCAAAAAATTATGACATTTGAACTACCACCTTCTACTATTTAGCTCCAACATTTGAGATAATTTCCCAAATGTCACAGGTCTCCAACACGGGCAAGGCTACAAGTGAGCATGGCACTCAGGACTTCAAAGGTTGTATTCACGCTCATTTTTTTAATGTCTTTCCTCATATGCTTTTTGGCATGACATAGATCTCATGGTCAAACGTGTGACCACTGTTTATGCTAACACTTTCTTCTGCTTTAGTTTCTTTGCACAAAGGAAGCACATCCCTAACTCTGAGGCAGCCTAGTTGCCTATATCCATCATGCCTATTTCCAGCCTGCTAAGTGTTGTTGGAGAAAATTAAATAGCTGTGCTGATTGCTTTCATTACATTGTCATGATGTCCAACCTCAGCTGGGCCTTCGCAAGCACTGGCAATCCCTTTGCTCCTCTCTTGACAGCTAGTTCCCATTTCCCACAGCATCTGTTCCAAATCTATATAGTTTTCCTCAAGTCTTCTTTAATTAAAAACATTCTTAACATGGCTTACTAGGCTCTCCAAAATTTGGCTCCTTCCCACATTTCTGGTCTCTCCGAGGGCTGTCTTCCCTCTTGTTTCTCTAGATGCTAGCCAACTGATCCATATAATTTCTTTCTCTTGTCCCCTTTCAGATATGTGAAGTCCTTCTCTTGCTCCTTCATTTACCCCTGTACTCATCCTTCAGTGTTAAAGCATCTGACGGGGTTTCTATGACCTCTGACACTAGCTTAAATCACATAATGACATTTTTAATCTTTTATACATTTTTAAAGGTTTTTCTGAAGGCAATGTTTCTGTCTGGGTGGCTGTGTACGTGTAATGACAATATTATTATTTTATTTTACTAACACATCCCAGCATATGGCACTATGTCTGGATTATGGCAGGTGCCCAACATCTACTTTCATATTTAACTGAAATCATAGTTTTAGCATTAACAGTCATATGTATTCTCCTTAAAGATTGGAGGGATCTAGGATGCCTTACTTTTTCATGGAGTTCATGAAGGCCTGAGTATTCTCATGTTGGACAATGAATTGAGGAAGAGCTTCTTAGATTAGATAATAGAACCTGGCTTAATATAGAGTAAAGATAGACTCCATACAAATGTGGCTGTTTTATTGCAACCCTGTAGAAAATAGACTCCTTTGCAGAATGGTCTATATGATGGCGTTTTATTCAAGAAGTAGAAAATCAAATACTAAAAACTTATGCAAACCCTTGGGAGGATGGTTCTGATATTCACTTGTTTGTATGACTTGGGAACAAGCTATAAAAACAAGATATTGCAGAATAAAAACCAGGACATTTTCTGTCTTATTGTGGTCTCTAAGTTTCCTTTGCTATCTTTTCCTGTTGAACATCTCTTTCCCCTCCTTGGTGATTGAGGTTTACTCTTGTACTATAAGGCTTGTGATACCATGACAAAAACCAAAAGTTGTGGCACTTCAGAAAGAATAGGGAGAAGAATAAAGAAACAAAAAATCAAACAGGTGACAAGCGATTTATAAGACCATGGGAAGCTAAGTCTAGATTCAGGCCAACTTTAAGGACAATTGATTCATTCATTCCTTCCTTCATTCAAAATAGAGAGAACAGGAAAAGAACAAAACTGTGAAAGTGCTGACAAGAAATGGTGAAAAGAACAACATATGTCATTTAAATAATTTTATCCCAGGAAATGAAGAAAATAGTATTTTCCTACGACTAGTGATGTTGATTATTCTTTTCATATACTAATTGCTTTGACAAAGCAGGGACTTATTTTCTCCAATTTATTTGAGTCCATCCCATAAAAAGGCAGAAAAGTACAGGAAACATAAATGCTTGGGGCACATCTCAATGTTGTTCCTGGGACACTTTCCCCAGTATGGTGCAGAATCAGCAACACCATGGCAGGAAGCTCTTATATTCAAGACCCACAAAATCATCCATGATTGCCCAGTAAGATCCTTGAAACATGCGGGGTCAGAATTCAAATAAAGCAGCAAGACCTGTTCTCAAGCCTCCTTTGTTCACAAGAAAGCTTATTGATTTAACAACTTCTAGCATCAAATGTGATCCTACAAGTGTAATATATGAAATCCCAGGTATACAACTTCATCCTAGCTGCAAGTATTTAGCAAAATGATTTTAAAGTATTTGGGCCTGGCTTGAGTGTACTATGAGTTTACTATTTAGGACTATTTTGGTGCTAATACATAGAAGCCAAATTCAAACTGATTTAAACCAATGAATATGTGAGCATCATTTATGGTAAGTGTAGAAGGAAATGGTTGTGAATATGGGAATTGGTCAGTGATGTAGCTGGATTCATGGACTCATGTGACATCATCAGTCTCTGGCCCATCTCGAAATCCTGCTGATCATGCCATAGCCATAACCCTAGCCCCTCCAGCATCACTTCTTCCCTGTACTCAGCAGACCTAACAATAAGAGCTATATCTATTGTCAAGTTTCATAAAAGCACTGGATTGAATCCTCGGTGGTCCATATTGTATCTTTTGTTGAATCTGGCCAGGTTATGAAATGTACTGAGTGACTGAGCCTTGGACCATATCCCAACTACTCCAGTTTAACATGGGCAACCTTTTTTATGTACAGGACACTTAAAATAAGGCAGAGATAATTTCCCAAGAAAAAAATAATGCACACTCTTCTGAAAGAAGAGAAACAAAATTGTCCATAGCTGTTGTCTTCTCAGGAGGCAAGTTGGATATTGGCTATATGACAAATGGAAGAAAGCTTGACTCTTCTGTACATCACTTGATAAGGCTTTTGTTTTCATTGTGGTTGCAAGAAGAAGTCCATCCTAACCAATCCACAAAGAAGGTTATTGGTTCTGTAGACCAACCAACAGGAGGATGGAGCTGTCGTTGGAGACCAGATCCAAGAGCAAGAATTCTGCACCTTCACTTTTTCTTATCATATTTGTTTATTTTATTGTCTCCTTATACCAGTGAATTTTTTCACTTAGTAGTAGACATAGCTTCATGAATCTACATTTTCACAGTTTTATCCAAAATTGATGGAGTTTTTATTGTCATTTGTTATTGTTTGTGTCTGGTTGCCCCCACAATGACTCATGAAGTCATGGGGAAGACTTCTGGAGTTTGTGATTAACTCATGATCCAGTGGGATTATGGGTGTAAATGCTGCTGAGATTATGGATATGAGTGATAGAACCAGCCTGGAGTGGATAGCCTGAATGCAACATGAGGGAGACAGACTTGCTCTCTGTTGCCATTGTTGACTCGACTCCTCACATTTGCTTCTGCTGTTTCGCTGTATTTTGCCACCATGAACTTTTGCCTGAGCGGCTGCCACTCCTTTTGCTCTCTGCTCTGTGCTGCTGCCATGAACGGATGCTCTCTTCCCTGTACCACTCTGCCTTAGAGCCAGCTGAGTAGAGACTGGAACCTTCAGTAACTGTGAGCTAAATAAACCTTCCCTTCCCTAATTTTGAGTGTCAACTATTTGTCCCAACAATGAGATAAGAGTAACCAAGCTATCAGTTTTAGTGTGAAGTTTTCAAATAATCAGTCCCTAGTTAGCTAGCTTGACTAATTTGCTGATCTCTAATTTGTTTAGGAGAGCAAGGTCTAGTCTGAGAATCACAGTGGTTTACTGGGGAAAGATAATATCCACAGCAGTGGTTATCACACCTCCTGGATCACAGACTCATTTGGCACACTGAGAGAAACCTGAAAACTCCATCAAAGAACAATTGCTTTAAATTCATAAAACAAAGCACATAAGATTGCAGAGGAAATCTGTGATATATAAATGTATTTAAGATATTTTAAAATAATGTATAATAATAGTAACATACATAAAAATAAAGGTGTTAACAGGCCTAATCTCCGTCCGATATAATTTTAAATAGCTACAGACATAAGTGGTATTGGCTATACATGTAATGTGATATGAAAATATCAATGATTGATTTTGGAAACACCAGTGATACTGCAAATATTGCTATTAATTCTTTAACTTTGTAAATGTAGTGTTATAACACTATGTCAAAAGCAGGCAAGAGAAGCAATGAGCAGCAACAGCCTACCAAGCCTTGTATTCTCTATCCAGGCTACCAGTCTATTGGTTGGTGCTACTCTCAACCCAGAGTGGGGTTTCCATTATCCATACTCAGAATTATGTCAGTCTCATCAATGGACTAATTCAGTACCACACACCTTTAATCCAAGTGTCACATGCCCTAGACCCAGTGAGCTCCAAAACGGCTGCCCCTATGCATGCATGTGGCTTTGGGGACACCCTGAAAGAAGCCATAACATGGGGCCTCTGGGATCAGGGTCTAAAACCAAAGAGATCCAGCAGAAGCTAAGGAGGGCAGAGTTAGCAATTTTTACTTTAAGAACCTAGTGATATTTCTTTAAGATTTTCCTAATTTCTTCCCTTTTTTCTTCACAATACTTTTAAATTATTTTAAGACTTTAGCCTTCTACAGGTGTACTAAGAGAATCCCTGGAAAACTCTCAGTCTGGGATACAATCTTTAAAAGCCAATGATGAATATCCCATCGAGACCTAGCATTGATAACCAGGCTAATTTATGTGGCATGAGTCGTACAGGAAATAGATTAAGACTACCTGCTAGCCACTCCTGTTCAAGACACTTCTTGCTTGGTAATCTCTTTTCTGTGTTAAACCTTGGAGCTCTTGACTGGATTTCAATACAAAAGCATTTAACAAAGGATGAGCCACATCACAGTGAACTCGAGTGAGAGCAGGGACAAAAAATCAAATCCAGCAACAACTGGGCAATATGAGTCAGGCATCACAAAATGAATCCTACAGACATTATCTGATTGAATCTCCCTCAAACCTGTGAAAGAGCTATAATCTTTTCCATTTTACAAGTGAGAAGGCTGAAACTCAGAGAAGGTAGGTAATTTATTGAAGGTCACACAGTAATGAATACAGGATGCCCAGATGCCTAACTGCAAATCCAGTACTTCTTCCAACCATAAATTCTTGCCAAAAAAGCATACCTGCCCACACAATTACTTCTTGTACCCATTGGCCAGGTTCCCTAGACTCCAGGCAATCTGCCAATAGGAAAAAGGAAAAACGAAAACAAGCATTAAAAAACCTTCAAATGGACCTTATGTGACCTCAGGGTACATTTGCTTACACTATTACTCTCAAAGAAGGGAATCAAATTGATTGTAAAAACAAACAAAAACTTGCAGTTTTTATATGTTCCTACTTGTGCTGCATTCATTTTTTTATAGTGATCTTAATCACTGGATTACAGCAAGATCAAAAAAAGAATTATCTAGTATATCTTTAATGTCATACTGAGAATCATAATGGGAAACGTATGTAAAGATATCTAGTTTCACAAAACAAATATTTGTGGATGGGAAGTGGTAGGGAGAGAGAATTTAAGCTTTCTATTTGTTGACCCTCACAGGGATTGATTTGCTACACTGAAATGAAGGTAACACTATATCATGATTAGATATGACATATTGGCACCACTCTCAAATTAATCCAGTCATTTAGACCTTCAAAGCAGGTCACTATTTTTTGGACTATGGCAGCAATTAATAAATCAATCTTATCACACAGAGTGATTGATTAGCACTTTTTGCAAAATGTATGGCAAATGGATATGCTAATCAAGGGAAATAAAACCATTCATAGATCTTCTTTTAATTTGAATTTTGTTCAATTATAAACAGATTTTCCCTCCTCTGGTCATATCTAACTGCATTTACCATTCTATGGATAGCAAAATGTTTAAGACTGACAAAATATCCAGTCAGTAACCTCTATTGGAAAAGGCTTTGACTACAGTAAAATTACACAAAAATGTGTCATTAAAAAGCATTGGACAGACATAAAATCTAACCTTTTGAGCTGAAGAATACTTAATATTCTCTTCATGATCATGCAAGGGGAAATTCTTTGCTATGGAATAGCTATTTTCCTGTTAAGCAGGCTATTTCATCAATGATTTATCCCTGAGATGTAATAGGTCGTTTAAAATGGCGGTTTAAAAGTTGGGCCTTTTTGTTTAATTTTCTCACAGGCGGTTGGTAATTATCATGGTCCTGCAGTTTCTTTGGAATGTCGTGGAGGGTCAAATGCCAATGGAACCCTGCTTTATAGGGTAATTAAGACAGTCGACATGGTTATTAAATACATCATGCTAAACTAAACTGGAATGCTGTGAAATAAAATCCAAAATCATAAATAAAACTTGGGTCTTCCAGCAAAGGAGTATACATGAAAAGGTGGAGGTTTATGCTCTTGGAATTGCATAAAATCGCTCTCGCCAATTCAGATTTACTAAAATCTGACTATGGAAAGCCTCTGCCTTTGACTTTTAGAGGCTGGAGCTAAGATAAATAGGTGAAATTTTAATCCCCCCTATTTCATACTGTGTAATACAATAAGAACATGATGAATCATTTCTTTTGTTTTTCTTACTGGGAAGGTCATGCACTGTAAATATATAACACATTGATGCACGCAAGTTTGGTATGCATAGCAAGTGAGTACTGGATGAGTTTTTGAAAACACTATCAAGAATCTTTCCCTGTGCAAGAGACTATGCATCCAGTGACTGCTCAGCACCGTTGATTCACGCTGCCTTGCAGAATCCATCTGTACACAATACAATGACTACTTCAAAAAAAGCAGTAATAGGCTTGTTAATGTTGATAATTCTAAACAGTCGTGATAGGTAAATATTGTCATCAGTAGAGCTATAAGCCTTCCAAATACGTGCCTGTCTTGTGGTCATAAGCTCTCAAACTCCAGAGCCAAAGGCTTCAGTAATTTAATTTCTTTCCAGAAAATGTGATGAGTATACACAAATACTGGCAAGGGGGCTGGACAGAATGAGAACGGAATAGAATACAATCTTTCCAACCTATAATGTGCTGCCTACAAGAGATGTTAAATTATTCTTCCCTTGTGTATTGCCTGGAAGTCTTTTTCGCTATGTGCATGTTTACAGGCAAATCCATTGGTTTACTAGTCAAAGGAAAAGAACTGGTCTTAAAGGGGGAAATAAATATTTCCAGTTCTAGCTGTAAAACTAGAAGCCAAAATGTGTACTTGACAGGCACGAAGCCAGCTGACTGCAGATCACTGGCCTTTCCTTAGAAACCATCTTCTTATTTCCACATGGAGCACATTTTAAGTTAACAATGTGTAGTT
The DNA here is from genome assembly GCF_000260255.1 of Octodon degus. NCBI lineage: Eukaryota > Metazoa > Chordata > Mammalia > Rodentia > Octodontidae > Octodon > Octodon degus. Next base: position 1,480,467 of record NW_004524828.1, on the reverse strand, counting down.
TGGCAAAGGAATTGTTTTTCTTTGGCATGAAACGGTTGTCTCGTTTTTAAAAAATGTATTTTCCGCCTGCTTCAATATGCAATGTATGCAGACATTCTTTTGAACTTTAAAAACTGTTGTTACATCAGGAAAGCTTTAGATAATTACTTTTTTATATTTGCCTAAATAGGAAAATGCACATTTAACATATTCAAAAGGTCGTGATTACGCCTCATATCATCCTAAATATTGCTTAAATGTGCCTTGAAATGCGTACTGAATGGAGACTTAATTCTATCATACACTTTGGGAAAACAGGTCTCTCAGAGAAGTCATTTAAGTTTACTTCAATGAATACTTTTACGGGGTTTATTGACAATGGGCAATCTGAAAATGAATCCAGCCGTTTCCTTCTCCTCTCTCCATCAGTCTTAAAATTGAGTCATTCTATCCACAATATATTTATAGCCCTGAAAACAGTACAGAGGAGTGCTACCCACTCCAACATTTGCACTCTATTTCCCATTTCTGGCTTCTGCCACAGAAAACTCAAGAAAGCAGAAATGCAAATTTTGAGACATTGGTTCCACATGAAATGGGACAGGCTGCTGCACCCGCTACTGTGGTGAGACCAGATAGGGCTGGTGCTGCCTACACATAAAGAAGGCCATTAAGGAAAAGTTGTTTATTTCTGCTTCTGCAGAAATCATAAACACCCGCCCCAAGCCTGACAGCCCAAGCTGTGCTGCAGTAAATTCTAGTACTTTGCTGGCCATTCTAAGCTGCCCAGTAAAAGTTACTGTAGCTAAATCCCATATACATTTCATGAAATAATCCTTCTCAGAAGATGGTATCATATTCATGCACAGCAGGGTGTGCAAAGGCCTATAAATCACATGCAGAATCTGAAATATCTATTTAAAAAATCTGTGCAAATTTAACCATGACCCTTTGCCAGACAATAGGCCTTCCTCCGTATGCTTTGCAGCTTAGCAGACACCCAGGAATTTTGTTTGGATGTGATAGCTACTGTCTATGTAATATTTAGGACCTATTCATGAAGCATCTGGCAAAAAATAAAAGGGTTTTCTCCACTAACATATGCTAAAGAAGGATGTGGCCCTGCACGGGCTCCTCCTCTTCTGATTTTTTGCAAATAGCACAACATAAGAGAGGGTTGTTTCTGGCTGCCCTGCTGCCTGTCATGGCTGTCAGGCGAAATCCCATGAATTATTGCTCTTCCAGATGTAAGAGATTTTCAGGCTGCCTTAAACTGCCTGTGGTTTGTGGTGCTGCAGAGGAGAGAAACGAGATTAAACTTCATCTCATCAGTGCAATCTGAAAAGATCACACAGAGGACTAATAATCGTGGCTTTTTCATTCCAGAGCCAGACTTGAGAGCTGTGTGTTTTTGTTTCAAGGTGATGTCACATTAAGCTTGTTGGAAGACAGTGATTAAGGTCAAACAATATTTGAGGAAGATCAAAACTAAAAGAAAAAGAGTGTTCATCCCTCTTCTGAAGCCATCCTTGTTTCATTTGCTTAAAGGAGAATGACTGATCATGCTCACTGATGGCAAAGAACGGGAAGTAGATTTAGTCCTGTAATTTAAAGTTGTCAGCATTTCTTAGCACAAGGTTAATGTGAGAAAAATTAGAGATGTTCCCATAAAATTATGGCTCTACCGTTCATTGTAATTTAGAGGATGCATTCATCACCATCAAAAAAAATCAAGTGTCACTTTTTGTTATCTCTAAAGGTCAATTTTGAAGTCTTGATTTTGTGTGTGTGTGTGTGTGTGTGTGTGTGTGTGTGTGTGTGTGTGTGGTGTGATTCTATGAACATGCCATATGGAATCTGGAAATACTCTTTTAAAAATCAGTGGGTGATAGTAATGCTTTCTGATATGGAGATTTTTAAAAAGACATTTTAGTTCAGTCTTCCCATTTCAAAAAAAAGAGTCCTGTGATCCCCTATAAGTGGTAAATATCAGCCAATTCAATAACCCCAGTTACCAACATTTAACTAAAGGTTTTCATAACTGTTTCCAGAATGACCCAGAAAATAAATCACACCCTCTTCCATAATGTACAGTTTAAGTCCTCAGGGAAAAAACTTACAACTCATTACATTTCGATTTCCTTTGATCAAACACCATCTACAGCACTTGGATATTATAATTTTAAATAATAGTTGTGACACAAACTAGGATAATGCTTAAAAGCCAAAGAATCTTAATATGGTTACTATTATTTCTTATCATTTATGGCATGGAGAACTGGTGAGTGGTTTGTGGCATTTTTCTAGTGTTCCATTAGCAAAATATTAATTATAGATCAAGAAAACATGTTTTTAAGAAACACCTGGAGGGCTGGCGAGATGGCTCAGTGGTCTAAAGCACCTACATGGAGCAAGCTTGGCAAAGCACAGGGACCCCGGTTCAATCCCCCAGCACCACATGCCAGCCAGCCCCGCCCCCTGGTGGGCTGAGCTGGCCACAGACAGACACACACAATAAATAAATAAATGAAAAAAAAAAAAAAAAAAAAAAAAAAAAAAAAAAAAAAAAAAGAAACACCTGGAAGTAATCAACAAATATATGTCTTAGATCAGAACGTAATTGCCCCAATTCAACCTATATAACTTTGCTTGCTTGCTTGGCTGCTTTTTCCCCTTCTTTCTCTTTTTTTAAAAGATGTAGCCTGTTTCAGTAATGGGGTAGGCTACCAGATGTAAAACCTCAGCGGCCAGCTTTGCTTCCCGTTTCCACTCGGGCACCGCACAAAGGTTCTCTAATGCGAGAGATCCCAGTGAAACGGTGATGAAAAGCACAGGTACGAGCGGCGTACATGAAAGCATTTCCTGCTTTTCATGCCTTGCATTATAGCATAGTGCAAAAAAAGTCCTTCATTGAGAATGTATTAATTATCTGACACTGGTTTGCCTCGAAGTCATTTTTGCTACGGGATGCAAGTGAAAGATCACAGCTGAAGAAAAGATCGTCGGACTTGAGGTAGCTCGCAGAGTCTTTCCTTACGTTCTGTGTGGAGTTGTCTTGAACTGAAACCTGTGCTCCTTAAGGATTAAGGGATTCAGAAGCAAAGACTGAAGCTTCTGTAATTTAAACCCAGAGATTCCCTAGCACAAAGGTGCAAAACGGACTAAGCCTATCTGACTCTTTCCTTGTTCAGTAAAGAAATAATTTTCCTTTAGAAAGTTTTTACACCATTAACATTCCAGTGGTGTTAGCATCTTTAAAGAAGGTGGTCTTCTCTTGGCTTTTACGCGCCTACAGACACGGGGTATGTGTATGTGGTTTTAACTTACAATTCATGAATCTTTACAGGAGGTATGAATGGACATATTTTTGAAAAAGGCAAAATGATCATTAGTGATATGCATTTACTTTGTAATTGAATTTTATTCCATTAAATATTTCATGGAGTCTGAGGTTATATATTTGCATTTTTTGCTTAGCTTTTTGAAGAAAATGCTTATTTTGAAGTCAAAAAGTATTAAAACACGTTAATTATCATGCAAATAACAATAAATGATTCTGAACAAAGGAAAGGCGGTTAATTTCCTGTGACTTCTTACTCATGAATTACTGATAAGGATTAAAATTCCTTAATTCTTACCCATGAATTAAGTTGAAATGAAAACTCAAGGTGAGATTTATTCAGTCATTGATTCTTTCTTACAAGGGCAGTTATTTTTAAAGTACTATTTCTCAACATGAAGTTAGCACTTCAGACTCTATGGTGCAAAAAGAGACATAATCTTGCCTCTATGTCTGCTGACACATGCACAACATTAGTCATCAAGTAAACATCTACTTCATCGATGATGATGCTGCAATCTATAAAGACTATGCAGAGAAAGGCATAGAATATGGAAGTGGTTTTTAAATTTAATTTTATTTTATTTTGAAGAGTAAAAACAAATAGCAGAAGCAGGGTAGCATACAAGAATACAAATGTTACAGAACTGCAAAACAAAAATAGCAGAGTAATGATGGTTGTTATATTGCGTATTTCTTTTGTCAAATCTGCTGCTCAGATTAATAGGTAGTTATGCAGCATTGGACAAATAATTGAACATTAACCTTTGCTTTTCAATAAGCTTTAATTTATTTTCTTGTCCTTTTTACTTTTTTTTTTTAAAAATTATTTATTTATTTATTTATTTTATAAAGAGGGTATGGTCATTCAAGAAATGTAAATTAAATAAGCACTGAGATTCCATTTTACCCCGGAAAGAATGGCTAACATCAAGGTGTCAACCAATAACAAATGCTGGAGGGACTATAGGGAAAAGGGAACCCTTCTGCACTGTTGGTGGGAGTACAGACTGGTGCAACCACTATGGAAAGCAGTGTGGAGATTTCTTTAAAAACTAGGTTTGGAGATCCCATTCAAGTCACCTGTTCCCCTCCTGGGTAATTTTCCATAAGAATTGAAAATTTCACACCACAGTGATCTGTGTGCACCCTTGTTTACGGCAGCACAATTTGTCATAGCTAAATCCTGGAAACAACCCAGATGCCCATCAGCTGAAGAATGGATGAGGAAGATGTGGCACTTTTACACAGTGGAATACTATTCAGCTATAAACAAGATAAATTTGAGACTTTTATTGGTAAATGGATGCAACAAGAGACCATATTCGTAAGTGAAATAAATCAGACCTACATGTACAAACGTCGTATTGTCTTCTTCATGTGAACACAAAGGTTTTTCAGATATGATTGCCACAGGTTCTTGCATTTGAATAGCTCTAAAATTGAAGTGCAATAGATGTACCCAGGGCAAAGGAACTGAAAGCTTCACTTCAATAGTTTCTAGGAAAAAACAAATCTAACTAGCAACAAAAGGCTTAAGAAGGATGGAGAATTTAAGTGTTGACATCAGAATTCAGGTTTCATATTTAAAGTCCCACTTCAAGTGAGAAAAATAATATCAGACAAAATTTCTAGAAACAGATTTTCTGAGTGGTTCTTGGTAATCATATATGGCCTCCCTCTGACAAGTCATATGTAGAAAACGAATTATCCTAAAACACGTAAAATACAAAAGCTAATCATCTTTAGTCACAAAAACTTGAATTTTAACATTTGATTTTCCTTCATATCAATATCCTCTAATTTTTCCCAAATTTCTGCTGATATTTTTACATTATTCTTTGAAGAAAATTGTAGCATTATCCCGTTCTCACCTCCAGGCTGGATATTTCACACCGTGGTCTCCTCAGCGTCTTGCCCTCTGGGTTCTGCCTCCTGTTTGTGCACACACAGCATTCTTTCTGTTCAGCTAGTATCTCCTAGTTTACATTGCAGGTCTTCACTGAAGTACCATTGAGTAATCATTTGGTTAATTGGATCATTTCGGCCAACTCAATAATACCATATATCCAGGTCATCTATGGTACATGGATCTAACTGGCTTCATTTTCAAATTAGTTAATTTAATTATTCTCAAGAATTTTCAAGTTCCCAGCCCCTTCCAGAGACCACTGCTGTTACAATTGAACTTATATTCTTCACCTCTATCAAGTACACTTTCACTCAACTTTCAAATGACTCACCACATAAATGTTTCAAATATTCGTTTTCCAATATCCAGTAAAATTAATGACTTTCACATGTACAAAATAATTATTTTATTTTAAAAACAGGAATGTGTGTGAGAGTAAAGGAAAATGTTTAATTAGGTGGGATTTCAGAAGCATTCTTTGTTTCCAAGATTACTTTTCTTGGGAAAAAAAAAAAAAAAAAAAAACTGGGGAAGGGGGTATGTTAAGAGGGAAGGAAGGAAGAGCAGTTTAAGAGTAGCAAGATGCCAGAAAAAAAAAAAAAAGAACTGGGGATCTAGCTCAGAGGTCCCAGTGGTACTGCACTTGCCTAGCACACATAAGGCCCCAGGTTTGCTCCCCAGCATGGGAAACATAATAAAATAAAATTTCAAATCAAAACTTCCTCCCATATAGCACTTACAAAATGAATAAAAGCATATAGAATATGTTGAAGTAACCACTTACGTCCAACAGTGATTTTTCACACGTTATACTTCAGAGTCATGTGTAACATGTCCTCAAGAAAAAACATTATTTCTTTCACCTGGGTTCATTTTGATAAAACTTGTTATAACTAGATATTACAGTCCTAGGTATGTAGTTGAAAGTTATGATTCAATTCAATTCAATGATAACAGCTATTATCTTCTGCAGTGGGAGAAAAATAAAGCTTCTATGTTCCCATACCTTTTCAAATTTAACCTGTTTCTTTTCATTGTTTAAATTTTCCTTGAACAATTTTGTACAAATCATGAAAACAGTCCCTCAACCATTCTTTCTGCATAACCAAAACTCTTACTGAGTGTTTTCCACCTAATATGCAAAAATAATTCACTCAACCACTGTTCATTTATTCGTCACAACAAAGTGAGAGGAAGAGAGAGAGAGAGAGAGAGAGAGAGAGAGAGAGAGAGAGAGAGAGAGATAGAGAGAGAGAGATTAGAAAATAGAGAATATTGCTCAGCAGCACAGCACCTGCATGGTAAGCACAATACCAAAACAAGAAGTTAGGGAGCATGTAATATGTAGTATTCAATTGTATATTTGGAAATCAAAGATAGTAGAAACAGCACACATTCCCAGAAGAAGCTTACATGTGTTTTAAACTAATTGCAATGTTTATCTTGAAAATGAACTCATTTTAATGAAATGAATACTAAGTAAATATAAAATAAAATTTAAATAAGAAAATAGAAAATTTGCCAAAACTTCATGACAGATATTCCAAAATAAAATGAAGGAATTATATGTAATTCAGTATTTTAGAAAATCTGATCTGTGCTTCTCTGTAAAAAATGAATTGGCTTTATCGGTGTTAAATTTTATCATATACTGTCACTACTATGCACAACTGTTGCTCTCTTCTACACCCAAGTTATCTGTTCTCCAATAAAGTAGTAAAAATATTTTGTGCACTGCATTTGAACATTTTCCAAATAAAAGCCAAGAGTATGAATCTTGAAACATGTCCCAGTGTCTCTAAAATGCCTGCAACTCTGGAAATGCAGGTTGGCTTTCAAACAAGCTCCTAAGTGTCTATCTGCAGAGGTAAGTTTGCCTGTGCTGCCCATCTACAAGCTTAAATTCTATCTAAGTGTTCAGGCACCCTCTCCAGGAGCAGAAGTAATTCCATTTCTCTTGCCTCCTGAGGCCAGACCTGCCAGTGATGCTTAATGGGGCTGGAAGATAGTGGAGAGTACAGTTTATCACACAGACAACTTTCACAAACTTCTCACTTATCTGAGGTTGACTCTGTCTGGGTTCAGAGATGAAAGGTAAGTTCTTCATGCTTTAAGTCCCCTAGACTTTCCAAAATCCCTAGTACATTACAAATTTGAAGAGTTTAAGCTCTCTTAAATAAAGAATCTCTTTTCTTGGGCAAGTATACAGTGTGTATAGATACAGTGGAGAAGAAATGTGTAAAAGGTCACAGCCATGACCTTTTAACATCAATAGTTTTATTTATAGACAGGCACTTAGTCTATAGGGCTTAATATCAAAGCAAGAAGAAAGACAAAGGTATCTGGTTAGCTTTATAATAGCTATCCAGTTATATAAATTTGTCTTTGACTCTTCAACTGAGAATAAAAATTATAAATAATTAAGATGACAGATGCTTTAAAGAATAATATTTCTCCATCATTCTTAATTGAGCACATTCCATTTCTTTCATGATATGACCTAAAATAATCTACCAGAGTTTGAAAGAATACCTTTATTTCTTCACATATGTGATTAATTTGGAAAAGACAAAATGTTAGTATTTTATTTTTATTGGGCCTGTCTGCCTGTCACCTCTTTGGTAGTTTTGTGTATTTGATATTGCACCTGACAATCATAGCTCGTTGCAGGCAAAATTACATTTAAGGAACTTTTAGTAGTTTAGGAAATTTATGCATGCATGCATATATATTTGTTTGTTATTTTCAAGATAGTTCACCAGGACATTTAAGACAATGCCAGAAGTCACCTGGGAGAAATCCAAGAGGTGTGAAGAACATGGCAAACAAGACATGGAAGAAGGTGGGAGAGAAGACTGTGAGGGCTGTGATGACAAGCCATGTGGATGGCTCTGCCTCGAGGACACAGGCCATGGAAGGCTGCTGTGCAGAAGGTTGGCCTGACCTTGGGTGCTTCAGATTCTCTCCATAGAAGACTACCATTCCCTTGCTTCAGCCTTCTGGATCATCAGAGCCTAAGGAATTGTTGGCTTTTCTCCTCAAGAGCTACTTTGCTTCTCTGAAAATCTTTGAATAAAAAAGTGACATTTGATCATATGTGGTATTAACTATTATGATAATCTTTGGGTAATTTTTTACATTTTAGAACGTTTATGCTAAAGCCATTATGGAAACTATTAGATAATATTTTTTTCACTTGAACTCTCAGAGACAACGTATTTATTAGCTCTTACCAAATTATTAAATTGGTTAGAAATATAGCATGCAAATATATTCTGCCAAAACTGTGTACATACTTCGGGAAAAGAAATACACATAAATATTTCAATATTAAATTTATTGAGATACAATGAGATTACTGTAGGTTACATTTTTTGACCTTTACAGTTATAAGAGGTACTCAAAGCAGTATTAGCTTCCAGACATGGATTAGTAGGGGAAGTGGTTGCTTGGGTAACTTTGGGCACTGAAATAACTAAATGCTCATTCTCAGTTTCTTCTCTAAGGGCTAGTAGTGTAGTGGGCTTTCTGTGGTATGCCACATCTGCTACAGTCCCCATATGGACATAATATGATCTATTGACAAAAAAATCATACTACTTTTTTTCTGAGGTGTGTACTCATTTATACATTTTATAGATAGATAGATAGATAGATAGATAGATAGATAGATAGATAGTACTCAAAGGTGCACTCGTACACTCCATTTCACATTGCATATAAAACTGGGGGCTTTTATTTTCTGGTTCTCATATTTACAGCCAAGCTTCTTGTATGACAGAGAACTATTTCTGCTATAATCCAGCACTCTGGAGACAAGAATTCTGCAGCTGTTGTAATTTCTAACTAAAATCTTAGCCATTTTTGTCAGCAAAACTTAAACTTAAGTCTAAATTTTAAAACACACATCAAAGCCAGGTGTGGTGGTGCATTCCTGTAATCTCAGCACTCAGGAGGCTAAGGGAGAGAGATCACTATGAGTTTGAGGCCAGCCTGAGCTGCATCATGAAACCTTGCCTCAAAAAGACAAAAACACAGAATTTCCAAAAATAAAAACACATCAGAATACATATTGGATATCTAATAGTGGTTAAAAGCAAAAAATATAAAAATTAATAAAATATAGAGTACCTTATAATAGAGCCAGGCAGGAGCCAGTCAGTGTCCCATAATAGAGCCAGGATTTGTATCTGCATTTAAGGGCTCATTTGTGACTTTGGCTATTACCTAAATATCCCTGAGCTTTGTTTTTTTTTAAAGTGAAAATAATAGGTGATATCAGGTGTAATAATTATAGCACTTTAATGTATTCATTTGTACAATAGAAAAATTTTCAGTAAACAAGATTGTTGACAGTATTTGGATAAATACTACAAAATAGATAATTACTCTCCTTTGGCACTGATTTTATATGTGATATCACTTTTCAGTGAATGGACTGAGAGAAAGCGCTAAACAAAATGTGAGAACAAACAGCAATGATATAACCATTGCCAGTGAAGTTCATTTCCTTCACAGCGGCTTCCTTATGGTTTCTGCAAAGTGACTATTTTAATCTCTTTTAAAAATGAAAGGAAAGAACCTGCCCATATTCTCAGGTTTGTAAGATTTTTACACAGCTATGCTAGAGAATCACTTTGGCATCCTAACAAAGGTAGAAATTGGAGTTTTTGAGTCTCACCTTCTCTGCGCTGGCATAGGCGACCAGTAATACAGCCCTAGAAAGTCACTCTTCCATCTACCCTCCTAGTTGGGGCTCCTTCAGGAGGAGGGTGCAGGATCAGGGACTCTCATGCTCCAAAACCTGAATCTCCATGGCCAGATTATAGTCCCAATTTCCTGATCTGATTGAACATAGAGATTGAATGAGGGAGGAAAAAAGGAGAAATCATTATTCCTGGAGGCAAGTATTATACTGATACCAAAACCAGGGAAAGACACAACTAAAAAAGAGAACTACAGGACAATCTCCCTCATGAACACAGATGCAAAAATTCTCAATAAAATCCTAGCAAATAGAATACAGCAAATCATCAAGAAGATTATATACCATGATCAGGAAGGATTAATCCCAGGGATCAAACGATGGTTCAACATACACAAATCTATAAATGTAATACACTATATCAATAGGGCCAAATCCAAAAACCACATGATCATCTCAATTGATGCAGAAAAGGCTTTTAACAAAGTTCAACACTCACTCATTCATGATCAAAGCCCTACAGAAAATTTGAATAGATGCCCTCTACCTCAATCTGATAAAATTCATCTATGATAATCTAACTGCTAACATAATTTTAAATGGAGAAAAACTGAAAACTTTTACTCTCAGATCAGGTACGAGACAACAATGTCCTCTATCACCACTCCCATTCAATATAGTTCTGGAAACAATAGCTATAGTCATTAGACAAGAGAGAAATAAAAGGAATTAGAATAGGTAAAGAAGTTAAACTATCATTATTGACAGATGACATGATACTCTGCTTGGAAGACCAAAAAAACTCCACCAAGAAGATCCTAGAATTAATAAACAAATTAAGTAGCATAGCAGGTTACAAAGTCAATACTCAAAAGTCAATAGCATTCCTCTATACAAATAACAAACACAATGAGAGAGAAATTAGAGAAACAATATGTTTTACAACAGCACCTCAAAAATGAAATGCTTAGGGATTAATCTAACTACAAAAGTAAACAATCTAGTTAATGAAAATTACAGAACTCTGAAACATTCTCTCAGGTTTTCACAGAGAGAAAATTGGTCAAGCAATGGCTGTGACTCATCCAGATGGCTGACACTTACAAAAGGGCTATAAACTGTTATACAGGGTTTCAGGGTAAATCCTGAGGGGATTTGACTGACCTTGTCAGATTCAAAAGTTACATTTTTTATTATATAGGTCTTGCTTTATCTTGGTCTTAACCATTCAGCAGAAAAGCATAAACATGAGGTACAAAAAGTAAAACCATATTAATATGTTGCGCTGTAAAAGGCTCGTCAACAGCTTCTGACACTGCCTGTTCTGCGGATAACCCACTACTATTATGAACTACTGGACTATGTTGGATTATTTTGCTAAATTCACACACCTACAATATTTGAATGGCAATGGAATACCCATCTCTGGCAAAACCAAACAAAACAGAGGATATAAATGAAGGACCATTTTTAAAGAAAAAAAAATATATATATATGAAATAGATATACAGCTACTTTCTTTTAGTTCAATGAGAAGAAAGATTTGGACTAATAGTGTTTAGACAAGATATCATGTCTACATCTTGTACTGTGAATAACTACTACAAAGATAACAGTATGCAGTGTATAATTATTGTAACTGTACTAACTTGTTTTGAAACTGTCTCATTGCTATTTCTTTCTTGATAAAATTAATTTAAAAAATAATGTAAAGCTTTGACAAAGATTTAAAAAAGAAAATTACAATACTCTGAAAAAATTGATCGAAGAGTATTTCAGAAAATGGAAAGTGGGCCAGTCTGCTAGCTCAGCAGACTAAAGTGCCTGCTTAGGCAGAGCTCTGTGCCCAGGGTTCGGTCCCCAGAGTGCTGTAGAGGCCCCGCCCCAGAGGGTGCTGAAATGGCGATTGAGACTGAGCATGGAGGTACACCCTTGTAATCCCAGTGCTTGGGAGGCTGAAACAGGAGAATCACTACAAGTCTGATCTCTGTAGTGAGATCCTATAGACTCTGTAGACCCTGTCCTAAATGCAGAAACAAAAAAAAGAAAGAAAGAAAAGAAAGAAAATGGAAAAATATTCCTTGTACCTGGATAAGAAGAAATAACATTGTGAAAATGTCTATACTTCCAAAATTGGCATATAGATTTAATGTAATCCCTATAAAAATACCACTGACATATTTCATATATCTAGAGAAATCATTCCTAAAATTTATTTGGAACCAGAAAAGACCTAGAATAGCAAAGGTGATCCTGGACAACAAAGACAAGGCAGAATTCATTACAATCCCTGACTTGAAATTATACTATAAAGCTACTGTGATAAAAATCAGCGTGGTATTGGCAAAAGGATGGCTCTGAGGATCCATTGCAGATACTACAACAAACACACATAGCTGTTCTATCTTGACAAAGGGACCAAATTCCCTGGAAGAAAGATAGCCTCTTTAACAAATGCTGCTGAAAAAACTGGCTCTCTACATGCTGAAACTAAAACTAGACTTGGGTCAATCACTATGCCCTAAACTAAAGTCAAAATAGAACAAAGATCTAAACATTAGGACAAAAACACTAAATCTCCTGGAAGAGAAAGTAGGTGGAAATCTTGCAGACATTGGATAGGCAAACACTTCATAAACAAAAATCAAACTGCACAGGAAATACTATAAAGGATTAACAAGGGGGACCTCCTATTGTTGAGAAGCCTCAGCATGTTGAAAGAAATTAGCAACAGAGTGAAAAGACAACCCACAAATTTGGAAAAAAAAATCTTAACTAATAATCACTCAGACAAAGGTCTTCTATCTAGAATTTATAAAGAACTAAAGACATTAGAGCTCAAAAATCTAAAGGCCCTATCCAAATATGGGCATCTGAGATGAATACACACTTCTTAGAGGAAGAAATATAAGAGGTAAATAACTACATGAAAAAATGCTCCACATCACAGGACTTTTGAGAAATGCAAATTAAAACAACTTGAGATATTATCTCATTCCAGATAGAAT
>NW_004524828.1:1466040-1466969 GCF_000260255.1 Octodon degus | reverse complement strand
AGAAGAAATAAAAACTGAAAGATAGAACAGACACAGTTAAATGGAAAGAAACAAAACTTAAGGATTAAAAAACAGAGAGAAAAGAGAAAAGTTAGGTAATAAGATAAGAGAAAAACTATACATGTGTATAAACAAAATGAATAAGGCAATTGTCCTAAGAATTTCCACCAGGTTTTGGAAAATAGCAGTTAATGGGTAAAACTTTCACCATGACTAACTCTCTGTGCTATCTGTGAACTTAGCAATTACATTGAGGACAGCAATATGTAATACTAAAACCATGATTGAAATACCTGTCATTTTGGTCTTCTACTGGTGTACAGTTTCTAATGTCATATTAATTAGTACTGCACTCTAAAGTAAATTTTTTCTCCATAGGCAGATGCAGGGGCTGGAGGTTTGAGCCCTACCCTGCTGTGCCAGCCCCACTCCCAGTGTTCACTGTAATGGCCATTGAGACTGGGCGTGGTGGCACACCCCTGTAACACCAGTGCTTGGGAGGCTGAAAACAGGAGGATCATTACAAGTTGGATCTGTGTAATGAGACCCTGTAGGCCCTGTACTAAATAAAAATATAACAAATAAAGAAATAAAAAATAAATTTTTAAAAAGGTGATAAAAGAAAATGAGAACAAAATTGTAAGATTTCTTGAAAGCATATGGTAATATTCAAATATATCTCCCATCTTGCTTAACTATATATGTTAATCTGAACAATAGATTTGATGATAAAAATAGATAATATATCAATCACTGTTAATCAACTATTCTTGTTTTGAAAATTTGTAACGTATGTAATATTATATGTTATCCTGTTTCTGTCTTTGCTTTTGTTTTTCTTACCCTTGTTTTTATTCTTCAAAATAAAAGAAAATTATATAAAAAAGAAGTCAACTGAAAAAAAGAGAAATCAGGAAATGCACCATCAT
>NW_004524828.1:1445316-1465687 GCF_000260255.1 Octodon degus | reverse complement strand
TATGCATGTAAAATTGGACAAAGAAAGAAGAAAAAAAGTATAAGAAATTAAGAGACAAAGTACAAACAATTGAAAAAAGAAATTTAGTATTATTAAGTATTATCTACTCCTTTCCCAAGACCAGCAGAAATGCACAGTACAGTTGTCCAAACCACCATGCTTGCATACATAGATAAATCTCTTTTCCCTACTCCCTGTCCTGACCACCTCAACTCAGTAACTCCTTTCTTTTGAATAAGTTGATTCCCTTTTACTAATGTCTATTGCACCTGTCAGATTCCATTTCGTCTTTTAGGTCCTCACTCTAAGAAAACAATAAGACATTTGCACATGCAGGTCTGATTTATTTCACTTAAGAATATGCTCTCTTGTTGCATTCATTTACTGACAAAAGACTCAAATTGTACTGTTTTATAACTGAATAGTACTCCATTGTGTATAAATACCACACCCTCTTTATCTATTTTTCAGTTGATGGGCATGTCTCTTGGTTTCAGGATTTAGCTATGACAAATTGTACTGCTATAAACATGGGTGCACATATACCACTGTGGTATGTTCTCATTTCTTGAAAAATACCCAGAAGTAGAAAAGCTGCTTGAATGGAATCTCCAATCCTAACTTTTGAAAGCATCTCCACATGGATTTCATAATATGCTCCACAAACAGTGGAGAAGTGTTACTTTTACTCCACAGTCCATTCAGCATTAATTATTGGCTGACTTCTTGATGTTATCCATTTCCTTCTGGAGTGAGATGGAATCTCAGTGTTATTTTAACTTGCATGTCTCAAAAGGCCAATGATATTGCACATTTTTTCATACACTTACTTGTCATTTGTATTTCTTCCTCTGAAAAGTGTGCATTCATCTCAGATGCCCTTTCTTGTATTGGATCTTTGAATTTTGGGGACATAATTTTGTTTTTAATTATTTATATGTTCTAGATTAAAAGCCTTTGTCTGAGAGACAGTCTGTTATAATTTTTCCCAGTTTGTAGGGTTTCTTTTCACTCTGTTGGAGATTTGCTTTAAAGTACAAAATATGAATTTCTTTTCAGAAATATGAGATACCAATTGTTGATTCTTTGAGGTATTTCTCATGCACTTTTGTTTTTGTTCATAACTCCCTACCTACCCCAATGTCTTTAAGATTTCTACCTACATTTACCTCCAGAAGGTTTAGTGTTTCTGTTTTAATATTTAAATCTTTGATCCGTTTTGACTGTAGCTTTGTGCATGGTGATAGGCACAGGTCTATTATCAGCCTTTGGCATGTGGAAGGCCAGTTTGTCCAGCACCATTTATTAAAGAGGCTATCTTTCTTCCAGTGAGTCTGTTTGGCACTTTTATCAAAGATAAGGTGGCTGAATGTGTTTGCAGTTGTGTCTGCATCTTCTAATCTGTTCCACTGACCCTCAGGTCTGTCACTATGCCACTATCGTGTTCATTTTATCACAATAGCTTTATAGTATAATTTCAAGTCAGGGATTGTGATACCTCCTGCCTTTCCCTTGTTTCTCAGGATGCTTTTGATATTCTGTGTCTCTTCTGCTTCCAAATGTATTTGAGGGAGTTTGCTCTAGCTCTGTGAGATATACTAATGGAATTTTAATCAGGATTGCATTGAATCTGCATAACAATTTTGGGAGTATGGCCATTTTCACAATGTTGGTTCATGCTGGGGAGATAGCTTGGTGGCATAAGCACCTGCCTAGCAAGTGCAAGGTCATGCATGAGTTCAATTCCCAGTAACCCCCCCACAAAAAATAAACACTGTTGGTTCTTCCTATCCAGCTAGGAATATTGCAATTTTCTCAAATCCACTTCAATCAATTTTCTCAGAGTATCATAATTTTCACTATATAAATTTTTTACATTCTTTATGAAGTACTTTTAAATATTTCATTTTTTGAATTTTTTGAAAGGCATGATTTCTCTGTCTCTCTCAGTCTGTTCATCCTTTGGGTACAAGAATGCTACTGATTTTTGATTGTTGACTTTGTGTCCTGCTATGTTGCTAAATTTGGTGATTAAATCTATAAGACTCTTGGTGTAGTTTTTGGTTTCCTCGCTATTGAGTATCATGTCATCAGCAAATAATGATAATTTCACTTGTTCTTTTCCAATCCTTATGCCTTTTACTTATGTATCTTGTCTAATTGCTCTGGCTAATGTTTCCAGAACTATATTGAAGAGGAGCAGAAACAGTGGACATCCTTGTCTTGGTCCTGATTTTCAAATGAAGGTCTTCAGTTTTCTGTCATTTAGTATGATGCTGACTGTTGGTTCCTTCCCCCCCCGCCCAGGAGAAACAGGAATTGAACTCAGACCCTTGTGCTTGCCAGGGAAGCACTTATTCCACTGAACCATCTCTCCAGCCCCTTACAACTGAACTATTGAGCAGTCTCCCTGACTGTTGGTTTTTAATAGGTGGCTTTTATCAGGTTAAGATATAGTCAATCTATTCCAAAACTCTGTAAGGTTTTTATTATGAATGACTGTTGGACTTTGTCAAAAGCTTTATATGCATATATTGAGATGATCATGTGGTTTTTGTTCTTGATTCTATTTATATGATATATTACATTCATGGATTTGTGTATGTTGAAACATCCCTATATTCCTGGAATGAATTCCATTTGGTCATGATGTATAATCTTGATGATTTGCTGCATTATGTTTGCTAGTATTTTATTGAGGATTTTTGCATCTATATTCATTAGAGAGAATAGCCTGCAGTGATTTTTTTTTAAGTTGGAACTTTCTCAGGTTTTGGAATCAGAGTAATACTTGCCTTCAGGAATGAATTTGGGAGAATTGCTTCCCTTTTAATTTCATTGAAGAATTTAAGAACAGTTGGCATTAAATCATCTCTAAATTTCCTGTAGAATTTCTGCTGTGAATTCGTTGAGACCTGGGTTGTTGTTGTTTTTTTTATTTAGTTTTTTTTTTTTCCTGTATTTAGAGGATGGTCTACAGGGTCTCAGTACATAGATCTGGAGGACTGGGATTACAGGCACACACCACATATCCAGTGTCATTCAATCTCTCAAAGAACCCTGGGGATGGGGCTAGCATGGCATACCAGGGATTGAACCCTAGTCCCTGTGCCTGCCTAAGCAGGCACTTTAATCCACTGAGCTATGTCCAGCCCTTGGGCTTTTCTTTATTGGTAGGATTTTATTACATTGTCAATTTAGTTTCTTGTTATTGGGTTATATAGAGTTTGCATGTCATTTTTTTTTTTTTTTCAGAACTGAGGATTGAACTCAGGCTCTTATGCTTGCCAGGTAAGCTTTTATTCTACTGAGCCATCTCCCTGGCCGCTGGTTTCATTTTTTGTTTTCAGACAGAGTCTCGTTAAATTGCTCAGGCTGACCTCAAGCCTGAGATCCTCCTGCTTCAGCTTCCTGAAGAACTGGGATGACAAATAGGCATCACCGTGCCTACCTCCGCATGGTAGCTGAGCTCTGGTAACTCAGAGTGGTCGGCTTTACTACCCCAGCAATTGTGTGACACTACCACCACGGCCATATTCCCAAGCAGAACATGACCGCAGCCACATGTCTGGCTCCTCAGCCTGCAGCCTGTCAGTGTGCAGTTCTGGAGAAAGCCCTCATCCAGGCGGCGCGCGGCTCGGGCACCTGGGTGTGTGTCCTCACCCAGCCCTGCCCCTGCCACCTGCCTGTATGTCTTCTTAATTCAGCTTTGGCATTTCATATGTATTTAAGAAACTGTCTATTTCCTCTGTTTTCCTCTGCTTTTCATTGTGTGAGCATAAAGATTTTGGAGGTAGGTATTGATGATCTTCTATATTTCTCTAGGGTCTATAGTGATTTCATCCTTTTCATTCTTGATTTCATGAATTTGGCTTTTTTTCTTTACTTTTTTTTATTAGGTTGGCTAGGGAATTTATCAATTTTATTTATTCTTTCAAAGTTCCAACTCTTCAATTCATTCATTCTTTGGATGTTTTTTGTTCTCCAATGCATTGATATGAGCTCTAATCTTTATAATTTCTTACCTTCTTTGGGCTTGGGCTTGACTTGCTTTTCTTTTTTCAGAAACTTGATGTGTAGCATAAGATCATTTACTTGGGTTTGTTCTGTTTTCCTTATGTAAGAATTTACTACTATAAATTTTCCTCTTAAGACAGCTTCCATTGCATCCAATAGGTAAGTTATATCTGCATTTTCATTTGATTGTAATTTTTTAAAATTTCCTCTGCGACCCACTGGTTGTTTAGGAGGTTGTTATTTAATTTCCATGTGTTTATGGTGTTTTGCAGTTTCTTTTGTCAATAATTTTCAGTTTTATTACACAGAGATCAGATAGTATGTGTTATTGTTTGTGAATAGGTGTCCTCCCAAAACCCTCATGCAGTCATGGGATGGCTTCTTGAGTTTGTGATTGATTATTGTGGCTGTAGATGCTGCACCTGCCCTGGGGCAGGTAATTTGCATTACAGTGTAGGGAGGGGAGAGAGGCTGCTAGCTTCCTGAACTGCTACTACACCCTTTGCTATCTTGCTCTTTGCTACTGCCATGAAAGATTGCTCTCTAACATGTGCCTCTCTGCCTTGGTGCCAGCTGTGTATGGACTAAAACCTCCACTGACTGAGAGTTAAGTAAACTTTTCCTTCCTTAATTTTGGGTGTTGAGTATTTGTCCCAGCAAAAAAAGAAGAGTGAGATAGTATGCATAGAATAATTCCAATTCATTTGCATTTACTTCACAGTGCTGTATGACCTAGTATATGTAGCTTACGTATTTGGCTTATGTAGATAGATGCTCCTACATTGGATGCATATTTATTTATAATTGTTATTTCTTCCTCTTGCAGTTTTCACCTGACAAGTATGTAATGACCTTCTTCATCTCTTTGGATGATTTTTGGTTTGAACTTGATATTGCCAGAAACCAGGATAGCTACACCTCCTTTTTTCTCATTTCTGGTGGAATGGAGGATTGTTTTACATGCTTTGATTTTTAATCAGTGAATTTCTTTTTGAGTCAAATGTGTTTCTTGTATGAAGTGTATCTTTGCATTTTGTTTCTGTTCATTTCTTCTGTGTCTTCTATTCTGTGAGTGCAAAAATTCTCAACATAACTATTGATAATCTTCTGAACTTCCACTGGGTCTGTGGTAAATATATCCTTTTCATTCCTTATTGCTTGTGTTTGAATTTTTTCTTTCCTCTTTTTCATGAGGTTAGCTAGGGCCTCATTGATTTTATTTAATCTTTCAGAGAACCAGCTTTTTGCTTTTTTAATTCTTTGAATTGTTTTCTTTGCTGCAATTGAATTAATTTCTGCTCTAATCTTTATGATTTCTTCCCATCTTTGGGCTCTGGGTTTGGTTTGCTCTTCCTTTTCTAGTTGTTGAAGGTGCAGCATCAGGGTATGTATTTGTTTCCATTCTGTTTTCCTAGTGTGTGAGTTCACAGCTATGAATTTCCCTCTGAGAACTGCTTTCATTGTATCCCATAAATTACGATAGGTTGTGCTTCAAATTTCATTGAATTGTAGATATTGTTGAATTTCTTGTTTAATTTCATGTGTGACCCATTGGTTGCTGAGTAGGGTGTCATTTAATTTCCATGAATTTAAGGATTTTTTTCTGGTTTCTTTTGTTATTTATTTCCAGTTTCATTGCACTGTGGTCAGATAATGTGCATGGGATAATTTCTGTTTTGTTGCATATACTTAAGCATGACCTATGGACCAGTATGTGGTCTATTTTAGAAAATGACCCATGCGCAGCTGAGAACAATGTGTATTCAGCTGTGTTTGGGTGGAACACTCTGTATATGTTCACAAAGTCCATTTGTTTCAAGCTCTGGTTCAGTTCTGGTATTTCTTTGCTAAGTTTTTGTCTGGTTGACCTATCTTTTGGAGATAAGAGGGTGTTAAGGTCTCCTGCTGAGACTGTGGTATTAGATATGGGATTTTTCATGTCCATTAAGATTTGCTTTATAGTTGGGTGCTCCCGTGTTTGGTGCATACATAGTTATGAGTGTTTCCTCTTCCTCTTGAATTTTTCCCCAAACCAGTATATAGTGGCCTTCTTTATTTCGCTTGATCATTGTTGGTTTGAAGTTGAGACTGTCTGAGAATAGGATTGCTACCCCTGCTTTTTCTGAGGTGCTGGGGTATGTAGTATTGTGTTCCATCCTTTGACTTTCAGCCTATGAATGTCTTAATGCATTAAATGTGTTTCTTGTATACAGCATAGTGTTGGATTTTGTTTCCTAATCCACTGTGTCAGTCTATTTCTCTTAATTGGTGAATTGAGTCCATTTACATTGATGGTTAGAATTGAGATGTATTGACTTATGATTGACATGTTATTCACCTGTTTTTGTTTACTCCTTTTTGTCCTGTGTTTAATTGCTTGCTCTATTTAGTTGGTTGCTTCTGATCTCATTTGTGGAGTTCTGATCATTTTGTTCCCTCTCTAGAACATCTTTCAGTAGCCTGCGTAGGGTTGGCTTTCTCATCATGAAACTCTTTAGCTCTTGTTTGCCGTGAAAGTATTTCACTTCTCCATCAAACTTGAAAGAGGGTTTTTCAGGGTATAGTAGTCTGGGCTGGAATTTGTTTTCATAGAGGACTTGCAGTACTCTGTTCCATGCTCTTCTTGCCTTCATGGTTTATGAAGAGAAGTCAGCCGTAATTTTCCTTTGAATGTGATCTGCTTCTTTTCTCTAGAGGCTTTTAGATTATTCTTTTGCTGAATCTGGGATCTTGACTATTATATGTCTCAATGTGTTTTTAATTGGGTTGAGGTTACTTAGCATTCTGTATGCTTCAGTTACCTGAATATCAGATTGTTTCCTCATATTTGGGAATTTTTCTGCTATTACTTCTGCCCATATTTTTTTAGTGTCATTTTTATTGACTCCTTCTTTCTCATTGATGCCTATTAGTCTCACATTGTTCATCTTTGCATCTTCTTGCAGCTGATGGATTATTTTTTCCTGCATCCTAATTGTTTCTAAGAGATCCTTTCTTACCTTTTCACTAGCTGCACCAGCCTCTTCAAGATCTGAAACTGTGTCTTCACTTTCACTTAAACAGTTTTGCAAGCTTATGATTGAGATTTTCATTTCCTCTATATCTCTGACTCTGCTTCATGCGATCTATTTCTTTCCTGTACTGCTCATTCAAGGAATCCGTCATTTTTCTAATCTCCTCTATTTTTTATCAATGTCTTCTTTAGAAGCAGTTTTAAACTCTTTTACTGCAGTGTTTTTTCCAGATTGGGTTTCCTCTTTATGTTTCTGTAGTTGATTCTGTACTTCAGATGCTATGAGATCTGAAAATTCTTTTTTTATTTTAGAAAAGAATTCCGCTCTGAGTTTCTCTATGACTTTCTGCTGCTGCTTATTTACTATCGACGCTCTTAACTCATGCATTTGAGCTGAGCTAGTGTCCTCTGCTCTTGTTCTGGGTGGGCATTGGGTTTCCTCCTTATGTTTCTGCATTTGCTTCTTTACTATAGATGTTATTAATTCAGGGATTTCATTTTTCATTTCCAATCTGAGTTCTTCTATATGTTTCTGCAGCTGTTTCTTTATTTCAGAACTCATTGATTCATTGCTTTCAGCTGTGTGATTCCCAATTTGTTCTGTGTTAGTGTCCTCTGCACTTGTTATGGGTGGCTTGGGTTCTGAGATTGCATTTTATTCCTTCTCATTGTCATTTTGTGTAGCACTGTCTTCTGACCTTTGTTGTAGATCTTTGTTGTAGTTATAACCTTAGCACCTACTGAAGTTCAGGTGCAGATCTATAAAGTTTGGATTTATCCAGCTGTACCTGGCTTGAGTCTGGCTGCTGTGCTCAGCTCCTTCCTGCTGCTTCCCTTGGGGGTGAACTCATTGTGCCCCTCTGGCAAGATGTTCTGCTCCTGGAGTAGCTGGGTGGTTCTCTCCCCTACTTTTCTGCAGGGATTGCAGCTGCAGGGTCTCACCCTTGGCCTGTATGCCAGGCCTGAGCTGAGTCTGGAGGTGTTAAGGTGGAGTAGCAGGTAGAATCAGCTCTCCCACACACTCACTGAACCTGGGCTATGACTGGATCTTGGGGTTGCTGTAATGCGACAGAAATTCCTACTCTGTGGGTGGGGTAAGGGAGGTGCTATGGAGTGGTGAGGGGCGTCTCAAGGGGTTGGAAGAGGGTCTCACCCACGCTGCGCCTGGGCTGGAACCAGTAGGTCCTGCCAGCACAGGGTAGCCAGAAGCTCTCCCACACACTCACCAAGCCAGGGTTAGCACTGGGTCTGGAGGTTACCAGAACCCTGCAGAAATTCCTACTTGGCAGGCGGGGTATGGGAGGTGCTGTGGAGTGATGGGGGGCATCCCAAGGGGGTGGAAGAGGATCTCTCCCACTCTGCACCTGGGCTGGGACCAGTAGGGCCCACCGGTGCAGGGTAACCAGAAACTCTGCGTTTTGTTTCTTAATCAACTCTATTAGTCTATTTCTTTTGGTTGGTGAATTGAGACCTTTTACATTGATGGTTATAACTGATACATATTGGCTTATCTTTGTCATGTTATTTTCCTGCTATAGGTTCTCTACTTTTTCCCTCTTTTTAATTACTTACTCTGTTTGGTGGTTCCTTTCTGCTGTTCTAGAAGCTATGATCACTCCTATCTCTTTCTAGAATATCTGGCAGTACTCTTTGTAGGGTTGATTTGGTGGTCATGAATTTCTTAAATTGTTCTTTGTCATGAAGGATCTTATGTTGCCATTGAATTTGATATAGTTTTGCAGGGTAGATCAATCTGGGTTGGAAGTTGTTTTCTTTCAGGATATAAAATACTTCTCTATAAGATCTTCTAACTTGATGGTTTGTTGAGAAATCTGCCACGATTTTGATGGGCTTTCCATTGTAGGTGATCTGTTTCTTCTCTATAGCAGCTTTTAATATTCTATCTATTGCTGAATTTCTGAGATCTTGATTATTATGTGTCTAGGAGTTGATTCATTGTGGTTATGGCTATGAAGAGTTCTATATGACTTACCTATCTGTATGTCTGGACTAGGCTCTTAATTGTGATCCTCCTGCCTCAGTCTCACAAACTGCTAAGACCACAATAGACGAGATGACATCTACTTTTAATGACTAGAAGGAAACTGGAAGAAAGTGAATGTTCCTAGTGTTCTGTTTGCCTAGACTGAGTGCAGATTTCACAGTTGTTCCATTTGGGAAGAAATAATTGAGCTACATATTTGTTTGTATTTTCTAAATACATATTGTACTTGGATTAAGTTTTTAAAGATATGGATTTGTTTTCATTTCCTAAAGCAACTCTTTATGAGTGCTTGTTGATCTCAACAAATATTTTACAAGTATAATTTGCATCTCTACAATATTGCAAACGACTTGCCACTTTTATCTAATGTTATGTTTGCAAGTGATTTACCAAGCTGAATCTCCAGTTATGCTTCTAATTGCTTAATAGCCAAAGTCTTAAGATTATTCACATATATTAAAGGGATATTATAATCCCAATGTCACCCTAAAAAGCCATGCCTACCAGAAAAGTCACCATATAAGGTACTCTGAAGTTGTATTTGTATTTTCTTTCTCTTCAATTTATGTATTTGGTACAGGGTCTCACTATGCAGCTTAGACTCTTAGTAATCCTCCTCTTTTCAGCCTCCCCAGCACTGGGATTACAGGTGTGAATTACCATGCCTTGTCTTGTTGGTTGTCACAGCATATGTGTGGTTGGGCCTGGCATGGCGTGTGTTGCCCAGGATCGAATCTCAGTCCCTGAATTTGCCTAAGTGGGCTCCTTGTCTGCTGAGCTACCTTGCTGGCCCTTAAAGTTGTATTTGTGTGTCTTAATTTTTGCACCAGACTGCAGGGTATTTAATGATGCTTCTAGCAATCAAGAAATTACATTTACTATATCTTGATAGTAAAGTATACACATTCTTTTTTTTTTTTTTATTTTCAGAACCTGGGATTGACTCAGACCCCTGCGCTTGCCAGGCAAGCACTTATTACACTGAGCCATCTCCCGGCCACCTGTCTACCCATTCTTGTTTCATTTATTTTTACACAAAAGTGTATCATTTGTAGATATTACTCATTTTTCTTAAATGCTCAGATTCTATTGCTGAATGTATATTTTGCCTGACATATTAAAAAAATAGCATCAAATAAAGAAAACATTTAAAGTTGTTTTCAAATGAAGCCAGACATAGTAGCATACACATGTAATCCTGTAATCCTAGCACCTTGGAAAAGTGAGGCAGGAGGATTGCTAGGTTCAGTCTATCCTGGACCACCTAGTCATTTAGTGAGATCCTGCTTCAAAAAGAAAAAGTAATTGAAGTACCGGCTATGTAACTCAGTCCCCAGTACCAAAAAAACATATTAATCCTACAGATATCATTAGTTTCCCCAATAATTATACTGACAAATAGCAAAGCTAAATTTGCTCTTATCTACATTGTTTTGTCCTACTGGATAAATATTTCATTAAATTTTCCTCAGATTTCATCACTCAGAATTCTTCCCTTCTTTCACTCCTCGAGGGCTCACATTCTAGATTCCTTTTCACATAGATGTGATGGAAAATAAGACTCTGAAACATACACCATAGATTTTCTTCCCAGAGTCCAACCCTAGAACCTCCTCTACTTGGCTTCTACACATTCTCTCAATGTAAATAGACATGTGTCAATCTTAATTCCATGGCACCTAGCTTCCAAACCAAAGTTATAAGGAGAGAGCCAACTATTTTTTAATCTGATAGAAAACTCATCTGCTTTCTCTTAAAATCTGTTGTTCTCCCTCTCTACCCCTTCTCTCTGCCCTCAACTCACCCTCTGGGTTTTCTAGTATTACTTAATAATAGTTCTTTCTCCGAATATCTCGTATGTCTTTGTTGCATAGTTCCCTCTTCCTTATTATTAAATCTTCTGTTCTTGGCATCCTTTAACTCCATGCCTTTATATTCAGAGAAATCCAAAAGTATATATTATTATCTTCTTAAAGCTATTCATTTATTCACTCATTCTTTCATTCACTTATGCTTTCATTCAACATTTATGGAATGACTTTGTACATTCAGAAATCAAAAGGGTTAGATCATTCTCTGAAGAAACTTAATCTGAAGGTCCAAAATACCTAAGAAATGCTTTCTAACATTTTTTGCAGCAGAAAGCCTTTATATGTCATGTAAATAGTCTTTATAATTTTGCCTCTAGAAACCTTTCCTGCCTCATTCATTCCATTTCTCCACCCCAGGGTCCCACAGCTATATATGAATAGCAGTGAGCCTTGCCCTCATGCCTCTGTGCTTTTGTCCCTTCTGCCTCATATGTCTTTTTCAACCTTGTCAGCATAGCAAACTGATCCTGCAGCTCTCTTCTGACCACCACAGATAGTTGGCACCTCAGTTTAAACTCACAAACTTCCCATGTCAATTTAACATTGATCATTGTCATTTCTAATTATAAATTTCCACTTTTGCTTGTCCTGCAACATAATGAGGTACAGAATAACAGTGAATGGGTTTTCCTTTGTTTGACAAATAGTATCATATATGTGGGAATAAGAAAATGATAACACAGCCCAGAGAATAAGAAAAACATGGATTTAAATCCCAGCTTCCACACAGGATGACCATACAACCTGAGGAATTACTTGTTTTTTTACTGATCCTCAGTATCCTTATCTGTTAAAATGAATAACAATATTTGCTTTAAGGTATCCTATTAAGACACAAATTAGATAATATAAAATGTTATAGTGCTCAGTTCGGCCTTAGCAAGTACTCAATATGTTTTAGCTATACTTATTATTAGTAGTAGTAGTATGTCTCTTTTAAAAGTGTAAGTGGCATTATTTTTTCTTTTGAATTCTATTGTGCTCAAGTGAAAAGAAAGGAAGGATTTAAAGGAAAAGGAAGAGGGTCAGCCAAATAGCTCAGCAGATTAAAGCACCTGCAAACAGGCACAATGGCTGGGGGTTTGATCACTGGGCCTGCCGTGCTGGCCCTGCCCAGGGGTGAGGCATGCTGAGATGGCAATTGAGACTGGGCATGGTGGTAAGTGCCAGTAATCCCAGCTTTTGGGAGGCTGTAAACAGGAGGATCACTATGAGTCTGCTCTAGTAGTGAGACCCTGAACTCCCTATAGACCCTTCCATAAAATACAAAGTAAATAAATAAATAAATAAATAGGAAGGAGACTTTTTTTTCAGAATTAACTCTGTGTCTGTCACATTTTAGATTTATTATCTCACTGTTCTTTTCAATTCACTGAGTAGACCATAATTATTACTGACTATTTACAATAATAGTAAATACAGTAAAATTAGTAAACTGTGTCCTAAAGATTGAAAATGACTCATTTTTGTACAAGGCTTCGGCTATAAGATAGTAGTTTTAGCCAGAACTTCCAGAAAAAAATATTATAGCCTGAGCGGCTTAAGTGGAGATTTATCTCTGACACTTCTGGAGGCTAAGTCTGAGATGGAAGCGAAGCTCAACATGGTTCATGGCTAGCTTTCTCTTCCCAGTCTGCAGATGGCCACCTTCTGTGTGTCCCCACAGGCTGAAGAATAGCAGAGATCTTTTCTTCTTCTTCTTCTCATAAAGCCATCAACCCTATAGGAGTAGGGCTCAGATCTATGATATAATTTAAGCTTTTCTCCAAATACACACTTTGAGGACGTGGCACGCATCTTCTTGGCACCGAGTCTCCTGCTATGAACAAGATATGAATCAAAATAAGGAGTTCATTCCTACAATTCATAGCACAGAAATTATTGATCTAATTTATGAAGGAGTTGCAGGGTTATTAGCTTTTCTCGTATTGTTTTATACCCTATTACTGGTGTAATAAGTGTTAATAAATAGCAGCACTGTATCAAGCGCTGTAATTCAAAAGAAGCATTTCTAAGAGACCAACCATTTAAAGCAGGAGACATTCTAGGCCATGAGTTTGAAAACAGCGGGCCCTTAAGGTGGTCCTCAGAGGATGGGGTGGGACTGGGAGGAGCAGGAGCTGGGAACTGCAGGTCTATAGTATCTCTGAGGGTTTTCTGTGATAGTTGAGTGAGTTGGAGGACACAGATGACACAAACCCTTTGGTTATGCTGGAAGAAGAAGAGTACAGCACTTCATTCAGCTAGACACATAGTGTTTCTCCCCAGGACTGCACTGTCTCCTTGAAATACAGTTCTAGTCAAGTGGCCAAGGGGATTCTAGGTTACACTCACATTAAAATATACAAGGACTAAAGTGGAGGACTACCCTATATATTGCAAAGAAAGAAAAATCGCCACATTGTCTCAGTGGCACTGCTTGGGAAAGGTAAAAGAAGAGAAAATTTCTCCAGGAACCAGGAAGCTCCAGCTGAATGGAAGCACCAGAAAAGTAAGAGAAGTGAAAAGTATGTGTTGAAAGTAGAATAATGAACAATTAGTTTTTACAGATAATGTTTGTAGTTGTTGCCTCATCAGTTCTTCTCTTATCACAAGAAAAAAGAGTCAGGGTCTAAAGACCAACATCTTGAATCCCTTTAAAAGGACTCTCAACCACCTAAGCATTTTCTGTAAGTTGAGTTGAAAATAGTGTCATAGTTCCTGTCTTTCATGGATTGTACACAAAAGATGTGTAATATTCATGTAATACAAAATATACATAAGTGAGAATAGACACCTTAAAACATGTAATTACTTGGATATTTTGTTTGTTTTTATCATTACATATTTGTAGTACATAGTGTTTACTTCCTTGTGGAGAATTGGTGTGTGCACTTAGTACATTTTAATTACTTTTTCATCCCCCTTCCCTTCTTCTCCCCCATCCATGTCCTGATCCTCTTCCTTCTCTTGTGTTTATTTGCAATACATAATGTTTACAGTCCTTAAAAGGAGCCAAGCTTCCAAATACATTAAAAGCACAGGAGCAAAATTTTTAAAATTTCTCACAAATGCAGTACTGAGAACAAATAAGATATGTTCATAGTTCCATTTATTTATTTCTGAAGTTCAACTTCAGAAAAGAAAATGCTAAAAGGTGGAAGAACAGCACCTTTAGGGATAGATAGAGACTGGAAAGGGGATGGATCCTGCTATATTTTTAAATAGGATACTGTGCTATTTGAATGCTTAAATTATCTTGTATAATGTTTAAATGTTTAAACTAGGTTAAACATGTTTTCCCAAACATTTCTCACTTTTATACAGTGAACACATTCAAAATATTTTCTTCTAGATTTTATAAATGCAGGATATTATCATTAGTCACCCAAGTTTGCAGTAGTACAGCTGAACTTACAGTTCCAACTAAGATAGTACCACTCGATGGATCTGCCCAGCTCTGTCGAAACCCCCAAAGCTTGCGCTCTGCTACTCTACATTCAACATCTGTGGAAATGATTTTTTTAGATTCTATACATGAGTGAGCTCATGAGGTATTTATCTTCTCTTCCCAGGTTTCTTGTATTTGTAGGTCTTTGACCTCCATCTATGTTATCAAAGATAACAAAAGTTCATCATCATTGTGCTGAATAGTACTCCAGGGTGTGTATTTGCACTCATCTATGCCTCAGCTGGCTATCGCTGAGGTTGTTTCCACTCTTGGCCATCGCTGTAGTTTGAATCTCTGTTGTCTCTCAGAGTTCCAGAGACTAATCCCAAGCTTGGCACTATTGTGTGGTGATAGATGCTTGAGGAGATGGGGTTCAGTGAGAGGATCAGGTTACTGTGGTGTGCCTGCCACAGGAGTGTGTAAGACCTCAGGCTTTCCTCTGGCTTTCATGCTCAGCCATGAGATGGTGGTGCATGCCTGTAATCCCAGCACTAGTGAGGCAGATAATAGAAGGATCATTATGAGTGTGAGCTGCATAGTAAGAAACTGAACAACAAAAGCAACAAAAACCCTATGCCAGCTATTACAAGGAAATCAGAGAACACTTTGTTTTGTCTCAAGTGTCTTTAGCCATATATGATATATTTATTATATATGCATATATATATATTAGACCAACTTACATATATCCTTTGAATAATTAGCATGAAACAGTGATTAAGAATTAAAATTTTTATCAACATTTTCCTCCCCTTACTTTCTTCACCTGGAATACAGAAATAAAAATTGTACCATTCTAGTACAATGTTAGATGGAAAAGCTAGTTACTCAGTACTTATAGATAAAAGTAAATGAAACAAATAAATAAATAAAATAAGCTGCTATTTCACTGAGTGCTAAAGTGCATACTACTGCCAACAATCAGACAGTTTGTCTTTTGAATTCTGAACTAATGTTCTACGTAATTGATTTGGGGTTATTGGCTCTAATTAAAATCTAGTACAACCTACAATTCACATATAACTGTTTTTGTTGCTAATGCGTTCCATTTCATAGGCAGATTATGCTCCATACAATGCAAATCAAGTACAGGATGAAAGCAGAACAAGCAAGGGGTGATCTTGTCTCAAGAAATAGTGAGAGAAGAAACCAGAACCAACGAAGATGTCTAGTTCTCAGCGTGGACTGTAAGTCTCAGTCTCTGGAAAAGTAAGAATCCAAAAGCATTTTACTAAGATCAGTACAGTATCTTACTATAATGTTGCTTTTGTACACTAACAAATTCTAATTTAATTTTGAGAGCTCAATAATTTGCCTCTCAAGTTAACTCGCAGCAAATCATGTATAATTTTGTTATTGCAGTCAGTTCTCTTGATCAACTACCATTAGCTAGAACTTAAATAAAAAAATAATTTCTAGTCCGTAGTTTTATCATCTTAGGAATCAAATGGATATCTTGACCTTGCTTGAATTTAAGAGGCGATATACCATCTCTAAAACTAAATATTTACATTCCAGTTTCTCCTATTGACTTGCAGGTCATTGCTTTAGGACAAACAAACAAACAAAAAAAGTCCTTACCTCTCCTGGAAATGACTGGTTTCTCTTAAATCGTTGCTCAGCTATGCCTTTTCAGTTTCTAGATTTAAAAATCTGAGATTTCTCAATAAACATTCCAGAGTCAATATTAATTTGTCAGAATCCTGTTTATTGTGTTTCTAATAGTCCTTAGACTGTCATATAACATGTCTTTTGTGTATTTCTCAGGTTTCCCAAGCACAAGGAATTCTACTAATTGAATTTTTGGAGGAAATAGATTTTTACCTGTGCTTTATCCTTTGCCTAAAGTCTTTCTCTCTCCTTCTTCCTCATCCTCCTCTTCCTCATTTTCCTCCTCTTTTTTTTTCTTTTGTTCTTTTTGTTCTCTTCCTTCTCCTTCCTTTTGTCTTTTTGAGACAAAAAGTCCAGGCTGGCCTGTACTTAGTGTGCCGTCCAAGCTGGCTTTGAATTCACAGTGATCTTCCTGCCTCAGCCTCTCGCGTACCATATTATAGGCATGGGCCACCACATGCAGATAGTCTTCCTAAGTCCTAGAAAATGTAGCCCTTTTCTTATCATTTGTTTTGCAAACATTTTGTTTTATTCATGTTTTTCCATGTTAGAAGTTTATTTTTCAAATAGCTTGTATAGAAACAAACTCAGGATCTTGCACTTGCTGGGCAGGCATCATGGTGCTGAGCTATAGTCCTGGCCCAAAGAACATATTGTGAATGAACTTTCTCATCTTTATTGACTGAACGATCAGTTGCTTAGTCTAGGCAATGTCACTGACTTAATTATAACCCTAATAATCATAAATTGGAATGTATAGAAACCTTGTTTGTATGTTTGTGGTCCTCTACAAGAAAGAACACAATTGTACCTCAGTGGTAATTCCATCTAGAATGGAACCTAGATAGTGGGTTCCCTGCAAGGCAGAGCCTTCTTCCAGGTGACTCCCAGCCCCAAGTGAACAAGGTAGGTTTGAGACAAAAGGCTGCTAGAGTGCATTCTAGGATTCAAAACTAGAATGATGCTGTTTTCTGTGACAGACTGACAGCCTGCTTTCTCTCCCACATGGAGAGCAGGAGTCAGTGACAGGAACACTGCACCCAACACAGCTGTGAGTGAATGGTCCAGGAGACAGGTCCAGTAGGCTCTGGAATCAGTCTTAAGGATGATAAGTAACTATACAATTCTTGTCTATCTGAGGTATCACCTGGGATAGTCTTCAAATACTGATGTAGAGCTGATGGGTGTGTCTTTCTTTCCATGTTTCTTTTTGAAACAAGTGAAGTAATCAAGTTTCCTTTGTTTTTTCTATGTTGGTTTTCAAGTGATTATGAAGATCTAAACATAGCAGCCCATTTTTACTCACAGTTATGTAGAAATCCATGGATAGACACACAAATACTTATTAAGCCACATCATAACAGGTAATCTAAAGATGGTTCTAATTTTTGCTTTTGCAGATATTGTTGTACTGTCCATACCTGTGTTTCCACCTCTAAGAAGGAGTCTGGAAATAAAAATACTGTTCCAGAAAGGTTTGGATATTTTAAATTTTATTAGGACTGAAAATCTCCTACCACTATATATTATTACTTATTCCTTCTTATTTATTAACATTTTTATTTTTGGAATGTTAGTGTCTTTTAAATATATTATATAAAATCTATCTTCCTATACCTTTATAAACATTTACTTACCACTATTGATATTGAGGACATTTTTATGATGTCTTAGTCTCTGATATAATTCTATAGTGTGTTATTACTTTCTACTTTCCTGTCTTTACATTTTGGTATCTCTAAATGTAGCACATATTTCACTTTATGTAAAGATATCATTTTATCATGTATAGAAAGAATATACTTCCTTAGACACACTCTATTTATTTTTTATTTTATCATCATACAGTTAGATGCCTATAGATTCCTGAAATAAACCAATGGATAACTCCTTGTACATTTGAGATCAAATTTTAAATATTTTGTTGTTCTTTAATAATTTGTGCAGACTCTTTGTAGGGATTTCACTTTTGTGTTGAAGACTTTGCATCTCTACACTAAGAACTTGGCATCCCCACCCCTTTCATCAGATCTTTATTCCTTAGGAAAAGATTTTAATTTAATTCATATCAACTTTGTGGACAGGATATCATGTCTGCATCGTGTACTATGAACAACCACTAAGAAGACAACAATATGCAATGTATTAACTATTGAAACTGTCCTACTAATTGGTCTTGAAGTTGTCTCATTGCTATTTGATTCCCAATAAAATTATTAAAACTAAATAAATAAAAAGAACGATTACCAATTCATACTGGGAAAAAATTCATATAAACTTTATTGCATTTTCATATATAAAAAGATAGCTACAGTTATTTTGTTATACTGTCTCATTGGATGTTTCTGCATTATAGAAAGTTGATATCTATGATATTTGGAAACTTTTTAGATCTCTGACACTGCAATATCATTTTTATGTAATAGTAGACACATTTCTTTCTGATATTTATGTTCATTTTCCTTGTCTTATTGCCTAAGACCTCCAGACAAATTCTTTTACTTGTACAAACTTTACTATTTAAAAATACTATATCATTAATTTTTACATTTGTTTTTGGGTTTTGATAGGTATTCTTCATCAAATTAGGGAAATTTCCATCAACAGTTAGCTTACCTAAAGCAATAAATGTCAATATTTAGAAATAAATATTACTGAAAATATTCACAAAGTTTATGAGACAATTATATTTATTTTCCCTTCCTCAGTAAAATAATAAATTTTACTGGTAGATTTTTTATTTGGAAGCATAGTTATGTTCTTATAATAAATCATATTGCATTGTAAGATGAAATATATTCAGTGTCATTGTATCTAATGTAATATATACTTGGAAATATACCTCTTGATAAGTTGATGAGTGAGAAATTAAACTGATGGGAAAACACTTTATTTTGTTATGGTTTGCTGTTTGTTTTTATTATTCTCTTCCTGGCTTTAATTTAATGTTCTATTATTTTAAATAAACAAACTTTTATCTCCTTCTTATAGGTGTTCAAGAAGAGTTAGTTAAGAGGAATTATATTTCTGTACAATGTTGACAAATTTATGTATAAAACCATCTGAGCCTGGTGGATTTGAGTATGTCTGCCTGTCCAGCCACTTTTTCAAGAGGACATACAGTGAGAATAATGGGTTTTTAGGCACATTTTTGTAGTGTATTTCCTTTCTATTTCTGTCTCTGTCTCTGTCTCTCTCTCCCTCTTTCTCTCTCTCTTTCATTTTTCTTCCTTCCTTCCTTCCTTCCTTCCTTCCTTCCTTCCTTCCTCCCTCCCTTCCTTTCTTCCTTCCTTCCTTCCTTCCTTCCTTCCTTCCTTCCTTCCTTCCTTCCTTTCTTGTGGCCGGCTCAGCCCACCCTGAGGGCAGGGCTGGCACGGCATGTGATGCTGGGGATAGAACAGCAGTCCCTGTGCTGCCTAAGCTTGCCTAAGCAGATGTTTTAGACTGCTGAGCTATCGTGCCAACACCCAGTTTAGTTTTTTAATAGAGCTTTATACTTTTGACTGAGATACATGTCTTCATTCATTCTTTTTAAGAAACAAGGCAACCACATTTTAAAAATCTTTTTATTGAAAAAAATTAAAGCTTTTAAAGAATACTACATACAAACTTGCAGTTTTTTAAACATGAGTCAAAAACATATTTAATGACTTAAACAACCTGACTCCTGAGGCAAGATCATTGCTGCTCATCAATGAAAATCAGAGAGGGGACATTGACGATATCTCTTCACAGAAATAAGCCACATTTTAGAGGGAGAAGCTGTTTATACAGTTGGAGAGTCCTCTTTAAAAAGAAAAGAATTCTAAAGTACAAATGAATAATTCTTTTCAGACTAAAATCTATTATTCTATTGTAAATTCAATTCTGATCTCCAGGAGTAGAATATTACATAATATAAAATATCAGCAACTTGTGTAAAGTTGCTGCTGGAAAATAAGCAACCTAATTTTTGGAAGATGCAAGTCTTTGATGATTTTAATTTTTGTGAAACAGAGATTCACTTTGTACTTCAGACTGACTTTGAACTTGCAGTGATTCTCCTGCCTCAGCCTCCCAAGTGTTAGAATTACAGGGAACTTGCAGGTTAGCTCAGGTACCTGAGTTAGTTTAAGGTACCCACTTGGGCAAACTCAGTCAGGCACAGGGGACCGCGGTTCAATTCCCAGCTCCACCTGCTGCACCAGACCTACACTTTAGGTAGCAAACAGCAGCATCCTGAATTCAATCCCCAGAACTGAAAATAAAAAATAAATAAATAAATAAATAAATAAAATTTAAAAAACTTTGAGGATTTGCAGGGTAGGTCAGTTATTTAAAGTGTCTGCTTAGACCCAGTCCTAGCCCAGGTCCGGTGAGTGTATGGAGAGCTTCCTGCTACCGTGTGCCTCCGGGACCAGTCCCAGCCCAGGCGCAGCATGGGT
>NW_004524828.1:1436238-1438551 GCF_000260255.1 Octodon degus | reverse complement strand
GATTTGATTTGAAACTGTCTCATTGCTATCTGTTTATCAATAAAACTTTGAAAAAAAAATAAATAAAGTGTCTGCTTAGGCAAACTCAGTTGGGTGTAGGGAACCATTGTTTGATCCCCAGCTCCCCACCCACACAAGACCTGCCCTTAAGGCAACATGAGCTAGCCCCCTCAAAAAAATCCTTATCCAATTTTTCAAACATGTGGTCATGAGTTCGATTCCTCCTGGTACCAAAAATAAAAATAAAATCCTAATTTACAGCTGAGAACTTGGCTCAGTGGTGCAGCGCCTTCCTGGCAAGCATGAGTTCTTGACTTCAATTCCCCCTGGTACAAAAAATAAAAATAGAATTACAGGTGTGCAGTACCACATCTGTCTATATCCTCAATGATTTTGTCAAGAGCAGCTCCCAAAAACTAGCAATAATGTAAATCTGATTGGAGAATTTTGGGTAGAAAGGAGTTAAAAAGAGACAACTGGAGAAATTTTGCTTTTAGTAATAGTGATAAAGCAGAAGGGAACAAGTGATCTGAGATGTATACTATTTTCTTAGCTGAGTGCTGTTATAGTGTGTTGTTTGTTTCAGAAATTCATGAGTGAGAAACTGATGAGACAACAGAAAAAAATAGGTCCAGATATAAGTGGTAAGCAGAGAAAGGCTGAAATACACAGCTAAACAAAAATTAAAAGTCAGCCCTTACAGAGGGACACTTTCTCCCTTTATCCAGAACAAAGATACATAGATAGGCAGATAGTTTGTGTGGAGGGAAAACAAAGGGGTGATTTTAACTCCTTCTAGTTTCCCTTATTGTCTTATTGGTCTTATTTAAAATTTAGGATTTTAATTCTTTTGAAATTATTAGTGTGAAAGTTAAAGGTCTGCGGTATCTTCTCAGTTGGATTGTCTTTTGCTTCTGCAAAGATTTTTCCTGCTAAGTAGGCGTGTCACCTTTGTCATACAGGAAGCACTCTAGTCTTCTAAAGCTTGTTTCCAAATTCTTAATTCTGTTTCTCTGACTTATTTATGGCAAATTGCATTGCTTTAATTAACAAAGAATTGTAGGAAGTCTTGATAACTGGTTAAACAAGAGCTCCTTTTTGATTTCACTGCTAGACTGGCATGACCAATCTTATTTTCAATTATCAAATTACCATCTGCAACTAGGTTGTTGCTTTCTTTTTTTATTTATAATATTACCTACTTAAATTTTCTTTTTTCTTGCTGAGCCATGATAAAATATTTTCCAATTGTTTGGTGTTCCTTCTTCATGGGACTTTTGGCTTGGGCTGTGGGTTTGTTTGTTTGGTTGTTTGTTTCTGGCTTTTCACTGAAACAGGTTTCAATTTTTTAACAGTCTATTTTTTCTATATTTTTTCCTCTTCCATTTATTTTTAAACTAAAAATTCTTTTCAAAAAGACCTCCTTTTTAGGGGGCCAGGGAGATGGCTCATTGGAATAAGCGCTTCCCTGGCAAGTGCAAGGGCCTGAGTTCTATCCCCGGTTCTGCCAAAAAAAAAAAAAAAAAAGACCTCCTTTTTAAGTGGAAAAAGGTTAATGACATAAAGTCAAATAATAAAAAAAGAAACTTAAAAGTACACATGATTGCATATTATTTCCACACTAGTAAACAAAGTGCCTCATGTCAAGTGCAAATTATTTCCATATTCTCTTTGCAGTTAGTGGACATTTCCACCTCACACCATGTCAGTCAGTGGGACTCTAACCAGACTGCATGCACCTTCCCTTAGGATTTACAGTGCAACAAAGAGTGCTTTCTAATATTTCTTTTAAGTGTTTAAACTTTACATTGCTCTTCATTCCTATGCATATTAATATCCAAATATGAGGCTATCCTACCATACTTTCAAATCAGGTAGGCTTTGTGCCCCATTTAGTTGCTTTGTTATCAAAGAAACAATCCTCCCCTTTTTAAACATTATTCAGTAAATGCGGTGATACTGATGAGAGTACTTTTGCCTTTTTTGTTTGTTTTTGTCAAGAACAATGAGAACATTGTTTCAGTTAGGAGGAACAGAAACCTAGAAATAAGTAGTGCAGACTTGTCCCCTTGGCCCACATTGCACTCCAACGATCATAGCAACTATTATTACACAGTAATAATAAATTACTAAAGAATAAAATTTGGGAGTCAAGTCTATTTTATCCTTCTCTTGGAAAATAAGAGAGGCTTCAAATGAGATTTAGATTAACACTTAATTCAAATATATATATTATTATTAATAGTTGTTTAATTGTTCCTTCAAGCCTTCTACATGCTTGACTTCTAAAGTCAGAAGAGGGTTTGGCCAAAT
>NW_004524828.1:1408844-1436138 GCF_000260255.1 Octodon degus | reverse complement strand
AAAAAAAAAAGATAAGGCCTTATGGCCATAATACAAAATCTAGAACCAAAGAAAAATGAGAGATGAATAAATTAAATCCCATAAATATCTAACATTTTGCATGATAAAAAAACACTCTAGGCAGGGCCTAGGGATGTAGCTCAGTAACACAGCACTTGCCTGGCAAGCAAGAGGTTTTGAGTTTCTGTTCCCTGTACCAAAACAAAACAAAACACTCTAGGCAAAGTCTAACACCAAATTGGGGGAAAAATATTTGCAATTCACTTGATTTATTTTTTTTTATTTGTGTGTGTGTGTGTGGCCAGCTCAGCCCACCAGGGGGCGGGGCGTGGTGCTGGGGGATTGAACTGTGGTCCCTGTGCTTTGCTAAGCTTGTTCTAAGTAGGTGCTTTAGACCACTAAGCCATCTCACCAGCCCCTGCAATTCACTTGACAGAGCTGATTTTCTCAGTAGATAGTGAGTTTCCATTAGTCAAAAAAATATATAATAATAAAGTTGGAAGAGAC
Organism: Octodon degus; assembly: GCF_000260255.1. Lineage (NCBI taxonomy): Eukaryota > Metazoa > Chordata > Mammalia > Rodentia > Octodontidae > Octodon > Octodon degus. The sequence continues at coordinate 1,435,631 of NW_004524828.1, read as the reverse complement.
CAAATAGTTATCACTTCCACCTCCCATTGGCTCCACAGACACCTCTAAATCTTCCCTGCCATCCTCTGCTTTTGCTTCCCTGCACTCCTCTAGGAGAACGCAATATCTCCTGATGCTACACTTTTTATCTACGCGATGTAGCCCCTACATTTAGGCATAGTTTAACTTGGAGCTACACTGAGTGCCTGAAATGAGTCACTTATAAGACTATCAGTCTTTTCCAGTTCTTCCCTGCACTCAACTCACACATCCCCAATTTCAATAGTTAGATTTTAAAGAACATGTTGTGTAAATTTCAGTCATACTGACTTGCTTTCCCTGCAATAATTTCTCATTTGTCTACAAGCTTTAGAATTGGGCATACCCAAACACCCTCCCAGGAATGAACTGTCCAGCACAGTGTAGGCCCGTATCACCACCTTTCTCTAAAGATTATCATTCTAGTGATACAACCAAAGCTTTGGTTTAATCTTCTTGGACAGCCATATCAAATGGCCTAAGGGGAAGGTAAATTTTTACATGTCTTGCTACTTAACCCTCCTTTTAATATGTTCCTATTTGCTTTTTAATTTTTTTACACTCTAGAAGAATGTAGGATAAAACAGTAAGATGAAAACAACGGGAGCTTCAATGTTAGAAAAATTTCAATTTGTATCCATTCTGCACCACTTTATGTTTGCATTCTGAGAAAAAGTTATACAGCATCTCAAGATTCAGTTCTAACATTTCTTTGACAGTCCCATAATGGCTACTTTTACTTTTGAAACTTACATAAAATAATATATTCACATCATGTAAGCATGTACACGAACATCTATTATATGCATTATTCACTATTTCAAAAATGTTGAAACAACCCAAGTTAAAAATAAAATTAAGAATAAAAAGTTATGGTTGCCAATCAATGTGAATTGGGGCAAGCAAGGATTTGAGAGAGTAGTGAGTAGCTATTGGAATACAGCAGCTACCCCCTACTAATTCAGTTTTACACTGCTCAGTTTCTGTTTGTCCAAGTCTGATCTGTTTTAGAAATATGGAATGCAAAGTTCCAGAATTAAGCAGCCCGTGTCACAAATTGCACACCATTATAAGTAGCAAGATGAAATCTCCCACTTTCCCTTTGTCCAGAGCACCACACTGCATACACTGCCTGACTGTTGGCCCTTCAGTAGCCATCTCAATCATCAGAACAACTTTAGTTATATCCCAGTACATGTATTCATGTAACCCTTTTGGATTTGATACTATGGCCCCAAAGCATAAAGGGAGTGATGCCAAAATCTGGGATATGCAAAAGTAAAGCCATAAATCACTTCCACTTACATGCCAAGGTAAAAGTTCTTGATTTAAGAAGGAAAGAAAAAAATCACATGCTTAAATTTGTTAAGATGTATAGTGAAAATAAATATTCTACCTATGAAATGGTCAACAAAAAAGTTTTGCTATCATGTGCCATAATGAAAAAGTTGTGTCTCCAGTAAGTAATAAAGATGAATAAAGTTTGTTAGGATAGAAAGTGCATCAAAATTTAGTAAAGGTTCATTTCTATCTTCAATTTCAGTTATTTATTGATGGTCTTGAACACGTGCTCATGGATTGGGATAGAGTACAGGGAGAACTAGCTGTAATCCCGATGATATTTAAGGCAGCTTAAAAAGAGTAAGAACAGTGTGGATTTCTTGATATTTTGAAAATAGACCCTCAAGATTTGCTAATGGTATTACTGCATAAGGAACATCAGAGAAATCATTTTCTCTTGGGTAACAGGAAGATTAGAGTAGCCTTTACTAAAGCTGAAAGTCTGTAAAAGGATCAATGATTGTATGAATTACAACCAGGACAGACTAAGTGTTTGCTTAGGGAAGTGGTTTAATCCCCAACAACACATGCTGTCCCAGCCCCGCCCCCAGGCACGCTGAGCCAGCCACCCAGTCCTGGATTGGTGGCACATGCCTGCAATCCCAGCTCTGGGGAGGCTGAAAACAGGAGGATCACTATGAGTCCAACCTGCATAGCGAGACCTTGTCCCAAATGTATAAACATAATTACATTAAATTTAAAAGAAGATTTATAACCAGGAGCTGTATTTTTTTGACACCTTATATTTTTTTACACCATGTATGCACCTGGTGATTACAGCATCTCAGCGCTGTCTTGAATCCAGCTCTGGATACATCTAGACCAACAAGGAAATGAGGGTTAAGAGAATAAACTTTATTTAAGGCATGGGAGTACATGGCATCACTCAGCAAATGAAAGTCAGTAAACTTTTGTTGGTTTGTTTTTTTGATACTGGGAGTTGAACTCACCACCTCACACTTGCCAGAGAGGTACTGTGCAGCTGAGCTGGATTCCTAACCCTACCTTGAAGTCTGAGTCCACAACACTGTCACAGCCAGGTGTATGAGGAGGACTCATTGACAGAACCTGAGATGAAGTCCTGGTCCAAAAGGCAAAGGCAAAGTAAAAAAGGAACTAAAAATTATTTCTAGAAGACAATGTCTCAATTCAACTGACAGTACATCTTTCACTGTATCAACTACTATTCCAGAGCTGAATCTCTAAATACATAAACTTGCTTATAGTTGGATGCTTTTTTACAGTTAATAATGGTGTAACCAGGAATATGTTTATGAAAACACGGTCACAGCACATGTGTCACTGGCCAGTCTTCCCCCAAAAGAACCCTCCCCTGGTTTCACTTTGACCCTTCTGTCACCTTGTAACTTCATAGTCGCTAAAAGCAAGCGCTTATAGTTCATCTCTACCACCCGTGTATCAGAGCTAAACACATAATTCCCAGGATACAAAGCAAAGAAATGAAGATTCTGGTTCATAAATTTATAAACAACCAATTGTCATGTTGAAAGCTAAATACATTTAGACATGTGTGGTCACGTTGCTTAATGTTTGTCGATCTCATTTTCTATAACCTAGACCAACAAAACTAACAAGAGGGGAAGCACACAGGTATAAGGTCAGCTCAAGGGTTCAACAGAGCGCTCCGACTGATAGAATCGGCAGATAACATACTTCACAGGTTGCTAAGATACCTTAATCAGGGAAGAGAATCAGAATTAAGTTTTTGTTAAGAGGTTTATCATTCCTCTTCCCGATCTACTGATAGAGACAGTCTATAGGAACCAGATTCTCAATTATATGGTTGGAGTAATTGGGAAAAAGTTAGAAAAAGGATTTGAACAAGAAAGATAATAGCTTAAGAATTTGAGAAGTCACTTGGGTAGTCATTTTGAAATTGCTTTAGGCAAGTTTAAGCAGTTTAGATTTTCTCTATACAGCAAAAAAAAAATGCATGCAATAATATTATTGTCAGTGATGTTATACATGGGTAGCTATTAAAAGGTGAATAAATCAGTTATAAATAAAGTTGATTCAATTAAGAAAAAGGGAATTTAAAAATCTTATTTTTATTGTCTTTTGTGAAAAATTCTGTTTTGCATGTTTTAGGTACTGCTCCTCAGCTCAGGCTATTTGCTTTTTACTTGGTAAAGAAAATATGTCATTTCATTCCTAAATCATCTGAGGGAGTGTCATTAAACACAGTATATATTTGAAAAATAATTATGCATTTCTTATTTTTTTAGCTGGAAGGGAATAAAAGCTATAAAACAGTTTCAAAATGTGTTAGTGTGAGACTTGCAATAATTAATACATTACGTATTGTTATCTTCATAGAATTCATTCAGGTAAGAGGCACAGATATGATTTCTTGTCTAAACAAAATTAACATCAATTCTTCTTTTCAATGAACTAAATGAAAATAGCTGTATAACTGTCTTACAAATCATGTATAAATCTACTTTTTAAAAATTTTCCCTTCCTTCCTTCCTTCCTTTCCCCTTTTCCCATCACAGCTTAGATTTTCTTTTGAACAGGTTCTTCTTAAATTTTTATTTTCAAATATAAGCCTATGGAAAAAGTTGCAAGCCAAAATCTCTTATATAGCCTTTATTCATATGCATTTATTTCTATCTTGTCTCATTTACTAGTAATTTATTCTCATTTGCTTGTAATTTATTATCTTCTTTTTGTTTGTTTGTTTGTTTGTTTGTTTAGGGAAGGGTATACAGGGTATTCAGGGTCTAGCTACTAGATCGGACTCGTAGTGATTCTCCTGTTTACAGCCTTCCAACAGCTGGGATTACGGGCACATGCCACCACACCCAGTCTCAATTGCTGGCTCAGCATTCCCTGGGGGCAGAGCCGGCATGGCAGGCCCTGGGATTGAACCCCCAGTCCCTGTATTATCTTCTTAGTAGATGAAGTTGCAGAGAATTATGTGAGTTACAGATGTGTGGGGAGATGAACAATGGATGTGAGCTGCAGATAATGTTAATTAATCACCCCAATGATTAATTATATATTTCCTAAGAACAAGGAATGTTCTATGCTTAATTGTAACACAATCATTAAAATCAAGACACTTAACATTTTCCTAATATTATTACCTAATCCACGGTCTGTATTCAAAGCTTGCCATTCTATCAATAATCTACTATTGATAAAATATCATAACATTTTTCCAATTTAGGATCAATTCAAAATGGCATATTAATTTCAAACATAATGTTTAAATGTGTTTATGCACATGTACCAATTCTGTAAAGGCATATAATCATTACGTGCTGAAAACAAGTACCGGTAAAGTGAAAAAATAAAATAAAATTTTATAAAGTAAACATGATGTCTTATTGTCTCCTTTAATGTGGAACACTTCTATAGTCTTTGTTGAATTTTTTAAAGAATTCAGGCTATGACTTTAGTGATAATACAGAGACATAGATACATGTTGAAATCCTGCTTTATCCACTATGAGGAATTGGAAATAATGCTGTCCCCATTGCCATGTGCACACCTCCTCACAGGTCTTGTTTTCTAAATACAGTGTCCCACTGAAAAAAGTAGACTCTGTAGAGAAATGGCTAATCAATGCTCCAGGGTTTATATTCTATTGAGAATGAGAAAAGTGAGTAAATATTAAATTACCAAATGTAATTATAGCTTGTGAGTGTTGCTACAATAAAATATGAACAGGTGATATAATGTTAAGAGAGGTCAGCTTGGTTATAACAGGTATGGAAAGACTACATAAGTATCATTTATGAGACCGACAGAATAGGAAAAGGTCAGCCACGTGAAGAATGTGAAGAAAATAGACACAAGGAAAAGTAAATTAAAAGGCAAAAGACTTTCATGTCAATAGAGTTCCATTTGCTCACAGAAAACAGAAAAGCACTGGGGCTGCAGCACAGACCTATGTAACACTGCTAGGATGCTGGGTTGCTCAGGGAGAAAGTGAACACATTTCACATGGGCTGAGAAAGATAGGCATGAGTTAGTAAGCCGCACAATTCAGACTTTATCCTAGGAGGAATTGGAAGGCCCCTGAAAGATTTAATGTGGTTAGTGACATGACCTGACTTATGGGTTTCAGGGATCATACAGGCTGCTTCGTGCAAAATAAATTAGAAAAGTGTAAGAATAGAAGCAGGGAGACCAGACAAGAGTCCTGTATAAGTTCAGGCAAGAAATAGTGGTGGCCAGCACAAAGGTGGTGTCAGGAGAGATAAAAGTGTATGGGTGGATTCAGATTCCATTTCAGAGCTACAAATACCACAATTTGTGCTACATTAAATGTGTGACATGCCTGAGGAAAGGGGAAGGTTAATACACGATGTCTAGGCTTCTGTCTTGGGATTAAGACCAAACAATAAAGTCAACAGCTTCACTCTGGGTATAATGTGCTTGATAGGTGTTTTGTGTACCAAATAGAAGCATCAAATAAGTAGGAAAACTGACAAAAACACCTAGGATCTTATTTTTTACTATTTTAAAGATTAAACTGTAATACTTGAATAAGAACATCTGCATCATTTCATCAAAAGTAAGAAGTTGAAGGAAATCCTATCTTCAGATTTTCTGTAAATTTTAAATTATTTATTTATTTATTCATTCATTTATTTATTCAGTACAGGGTCTTACTACCCAGATTGAACTCACAGTGATCCTCCTGTCTCAGCCCTGCCCCCCAGCACTGGGATTACAAGTGTGTGCCACCAAGCCCAGTTTCAGTGGCCAGCATGGTAGGCACAGTATGCAGTTCCAGGGATTGAATCCGGGTCTTTGTATTTTCTAGGCAGGTGCTTTTCAACTGCTGAGCTACCTCCACAGCCAAGATATTCTGTAAATTTAAATAGTGAAACAAATGGGATTTCCAGTCCAACTTTTTGAAGGAGTCTCTACACTGATTTCCAGGACTGGAAATCCCATTTAAACCAGCTATTCCTCTACTGGGAATCTTCCCAGAGAATCTGAAAACATCATATCATAGGGATATATGTGTGCCTATGTTTATAGCAGCACAATTTGTGATAGCCAAATCTTGGAAACAACCAAGATGCCCATCACCTGAGGAATGGTTGAAAAAGATGTGGTAATTTTACACAATGGAGTATTATTCAACTATGAAGAATGATAAACTCGAAGTCTTTATATTGAAGTGGATGCTACTTGAAGATATACTCATAAGTGAAATAAACAAGACACATATGTGTAAATATCGAATAGTTTCCCTAGTATAAGAACTCAAAAGAAGAAATACAAATAGAAAGGTATAATACAAGTAAAAGGAAAGCAGGATCTCAAGGACTAACTAATCAAGAGAGGGAAAGAAGAAGAGCTAGGAAACCCTGCCATACACACCTATAATATTCAAATAACGGAACTTAACAAAAAAAGGGTATACAGATGAATGTCCATTTTGTATCTGTGTATTCAAAGTGGTTAGGATAGATATATAGTTACATTCTCTTAATGAATAGAGGGATTTGTTCTAATGGTGTTTCTAAATAGGATATCATGTCCGCATCTTGTACAGTAATTAACCACTAGGAAGAATGTATGCAATGTGTTATTTATTGAAACTGTCCTACCAAAAAATAAATAAATAAATAAATAAATAAATAAATAAATAAATAAATAGTGAAACAAGTATGTGCTTATGGAGGAGGAAATACTGAGATTGCCTACAATGACTTAAATGGGAAGTGGTAGAAATTAATTCTCTAAGATAGTATAAAACAATTGAATAAAGAAGAATATAATGTAAATACCAGAAATAATTTTATGAACAAGAAGCTTTGAAATCAGAATATCTGTGGGACCTCATGAAAGTTCCTTCAGCTTAAACATTAAAAATGAGACTATACGAAGGTTTCTTTAAAAGGAAGAAATGTATATTTCAGAACAAATGGAATACAGAGTCTAATGATGTTTTCAGAAGTGTTATTAGTGTTTGTAAAACCAAATCCTGTGAGCTAAATGTTCTACCTTTTTCAGAGTGCTCTTTGTATAATTTCTTACCATCAGTGAAGGTGAATTTAAATGGCCAGTGTAATTTTTTAAGTGCCATTTCTGCAAGTTTTTATAGTAAGTAAAAGGAAAGCAGGATCTCAAGGACTAACTAATCAAGAGAGGGAAAGAAGAAGAGCTAGGAAGGTTCCCCTTATTATATATATATAATCAACTTGATTCCAACAGACTTTGAAAAGATATGGCATTAGGAATCGGGGAACCAAAGCCTTCTGTAATTACATAGCATTCTACCTCAGTAAAAGGAGAGATGTGAGAGTTGTTTACATGTCATGAACAAAAGCTTGAGAAAAATCAGTGCTGAAAGGAGCAATTGAATGCTGCTCACAGGGTCCGAGAAAGTCATAATTAGGCATGACGGGACTAATAAAATTCCTACGGCTATTTGACCTAATTTACATGATATCTAGTAAAAATAAAAGTTGAGTTTACTGCTTCGATTTACATAGTGCTTTAAAGAACTAGAACATAGTCGCAGGCTAACATGAAATGGAGAAAGATGGATAATCAAACAGGAAAAGCATCCAGTGACAATAGTGACCTTTGCACAGCTGCAAGTGTATTTCTTGAGAACCTCGGCAAATCACTTTATCACCGAGGAACCTCAGGCTTTATAAAAGAAAACCACAATCATAGCCAAAACATTCAGCAATGACACTTGAAAGAACTTATGGGTCACCTTCTTATAACAGAAAGATCTACATGGAGACTGAAGTAAAGTGCCTTGACTTGGCACATGACAGCTGAGGCACCACCCCTGAGTATCTTTATTCAATAAACCTTATATTCTGCAACCAAAGCAGACTTTCTCTTTAGTCACTGTCTCACACAAAAGCCAAGGTGGTTTTATCCTGCCTCCTTTCTCTGATTACGCTATATCCAGATAAGAAAATGCAGAATAGTGCTGTTGGCCACTGGTATTCAGTCCTATTGTAGTCATATTGTGTTGCTATGTTCAAACCACATCTTCTTCATCATGGAGTCTACAAAAAAGAAAAGAAATGGTAAGTGTTATATTTAAGATTGCTAGTAACACATATTGATAGCCTCCTTTAAGACAAACTAGCCCATTGGTGAAAGGTGATAGTGACTGGGAAAACACTGTTCTGTGCAGTGGCACAATGTACATCTCCACAGCCCATTGCTGGTATTCCTACTGCTTGCTTAGCCTGCCAGAGCAGAGGGGTAAACCTGTGGCATGGGTGTTATTTCTTTTTTTTTTAAGACAAAAGACATTAGCTTATGCGTTGTTTTTTCTAAACTAAAACCTCAGTATTCAGGTTTAATTGCAGTGCTGGCATTTTGCGATCCATAAAAGCTCAACCTCTAAAAACTTGACCATCACTGCTCTAAAGGGTCACACCTTCTCTTCTTAGCCAAAGCAGCCTCATTTCTTTCAGCTGATGGAGTTCTTATCCCAGAACCATACCCTCGTGGTACTGTCTTCTGCATGCATTCTAGCCTGTGATCCTTAGTTTACATCTGTGCAAGCAAGGATGACAACACATGCTGACTGTTTCCCCAGGACTTCATCTTTCCTCTCAGCATTCTGTACCTTTTACTATTACATGAACAGCAACAAAAGTCAGGGGAACAGTTGCACCCTATTATCTCATTGTTCATTTATTGCATTTGCTAACTGGAAAACCACTTATTTCATTTTTTTTGTTTTTGTTTTTGTTTTTGTTTTTTTTTTTTTTTGGTGGAACAGGGGATTGAACTCAGACCCTTGCGCTTGCCAGGGCACTTATTTCATTTTATATGATGTTTATATAAGTACATTTCATAAAACTCCTCCTTGTATGTTCCATGTTCAAACCCACATGCTGGCCTTCATGTATAAGCAATCAGTAGTTATTTTTTTAACCCAGTTTTCTAAAAACATTCATTCAAGCACTCTTATTCTCACTCTGGCTTTCTAACTGTCTGTTTCTGCCTCGGTGAATCTAGGACTATCTTTAAATCTGAAAGGGAAACCTTCACCGTTTCTGTTAAGCAGGCCAGTGGAAGGTGAGAACTCCATAGTTTGGCACTAGAGACCAAGAGGGCTTGTAAACCAAAGTGTTCCATGGAATATCAGGAGTGTCAGCCAGGCAGTCTTCTTTCCTTCAGGGCTAAAAGTAAATGCATTGTCAAATACTTAGAAGCATTTTGTGTGTGTGTGTGTGTGTGTGTGTGTGTGTACGTGCACATGTGTGTATTTCTAACAGAAATATATATATACATATATGTAAAATAAATATATATTCATCTGTATACTACATTGCTTTAATTATTTGGAAAACAGTTTAAAATATATTTCAAAACTTATATTTTCAGGACAAGATAGATGTGAGTATTTAATCCATCTTATTCCTGAATTTTACATTCAAGTAATGCTAAGCAGACCCAAAATAAATTATTCTGCAGCTATGTCCATGTCAGTGAAGTCAGAAATAATTCCTTAAAGCATCAGCTTTATGTAACTTAGATTCTGCACTAAGAAAATTCACAACTTAGATGGGGAAAGCTCTAAGAAGTATAAGCAAAGTTTTTGCCAAGTGTTAAGACATGTCTTTTAAAACATAAAGTAAAGTAACTTCTAAGACCTTCTCAAATTTTGGAAGAAATAGTACCTGTGAAAATAAATCAGATTTTCTTGGAATGTATTTGATTTGACTTTTTGTTTTGTTTTTTCTTTTTTGACTTATTAGTATATGTTTGAGATACATAATAGCATAATTCTGTGCAAGGAATTGGTATATATACACATTGTTATGTATGTGTATATATCATATACATACATAACATTTCAATTTTGTGGGATTTTCCCTCGCTCCCTTGACTCCCTTACACCTTTCAGCATCAGCTTCATTTATTTATAAGACCTTATAAAGTTATTTATCACATATACAGATTGAAAACCAGACTAATAAGCCAAAGAACAAATAAAAACAAATTGTTTAAAGGTACACTTTTATACAAATTGTCCATGCTGAATTATAATACCTTCCTTTTTTTCTTTATCATTTTTCCAACTGTCTTTTATCTCGTATTTTATGCTTGAGTTTTTCACAAAACAGAACCCATGCAATATTTAGGCTTGTGTGTTTTAGTCACTTCCCCTAACATTGTGGTCTCCAGGTGCACCCTTTGCCCACAAATACCCTTCTGTGTGCAAAGGGGGACTCCACTGAGGACACGTAGCACATATTTTTATGCATTCATCTGTTGATCGACATATAGGCTGTTTTCAAGTTTTCACTGTTATGAACGTGCTGCTATAAACACGGATATGCATACATGACTGTGGTACGAGGTCTTTAACTCTTTGGGGATGATAACTAGAAGAGGAATATCTGGATCAAATGGAATTTCTTCTTTTACTTTTTTGGAGAACCTCCCTATTAATTTCCACAGCAGTGGTATCAGTTTCCCTGCTGCCAATGATGGAGAAGTGTCCATTCTCCTCATGGCCTCAGCAGCATTCATTTTTGGTTGGTTTCTTGAAATGGGTTTGATTTAAGAAGATATTTCTAATAATTAATTATAGCTGCCTCCCAGGGTAACGAACACTGCAAAATGAAACTCTAAATGTTAGACCTTTAGAGGCAAAGGTCTCCTGTAAACTTCCTACCATATGAACTACCTTCCTCCCCTACCCTCAGCCAAGACAGTGGGACAGAATATGCAGGTCCTGCAACCAGGAAGTCAAGTCCACTTTCATTTCCTCAGGCAAGAGAGTGAGCACTCTGTGTCCCAGAAGGCAATAAACAATCCGATGTCTTTTTTCTTTCATCCTTTCTTTTTATTATGTATTTGGTTCAGGGTCTCACAAAACAGCTCAGACTCGAAGTAATTTTCCTTCTTTTAGCCTCCTCAGCACTGGGATTACAGGCATTCAACACCACTCCTGGTCTTGGTGGCCTACTCAGCGTGCCTAGGGGCAGGGATGGTTAGGCATGTGATGCCAGGAATCGGACCCTGGCCCCTCCACTTGCCTAAGCAGGTGCTTAGTCTGCTGAGCTGTCTCCCTGACCCAATGTGTCTATTTTGTCACTATATCCCCTTTCCAACACTGCTTCTTGCTATAAAAGACTCCAACACACCTCCACACAGTGAGATGGTGATTTGAAGCAAATGAACTCCTCTGTCTCCTCAGAACTAGTGCTGAATAAATCATTTCTCCTTTTTACCAATATAAATGGTTTCTTTGATTTCATCAGCAATTGGCAAAAGAATCAGAACAGATGAACCTAAGCGACTAATAACACTAGCGTGGAAGACCTTAAAATGAAAATCTAAAACTTACAATTCTATTTAATGTTCAAAATATTTATTTTCTGCTCTGATAAAAATTAAAACAGTTTATTTTGACCTATTTCAAGGTATGGTAATTGATATATGCAGAACAAAACAGAGCAAAAATATAGCAATCTTATTTATTCTATTATAAATATGAACCATATGTCTTTTTATGAATATTTATATTTCTGTTACCCGCATTTTATAGAGTTTTAGTATACTATTTTTATATTCTAAAATGTAACTCTTGTTGAAAACACTAAGTTCAATATTACTAATATATATGCAAAATAAAATAAATAATATGTACTCTAATATAAAACAAATACTGTGGAATCTAAAACAATTTATCATCTGTTATTTGAACAGTTGTAGTAAAATCACTAGAGAGGAATATGCAGTTGCAACCATCCACTGTATTTTCAAGATGCTCAACAACCACGAAATGAATTTCACATCAAGACCATAATGAGAAAACAGATTCCAGAATAATTTCCTACTTCTTGAATTGGATGTGAATGAACAGAGAAGGCAGATCATTTCTAAAAACAACATCTCATCCAATGGACTGAATCCTTACAATTGTTGTATTAGGAGTCAACATTTGAAAACTGTTTGCAATCATCTTTATAAATCCAGGTTATATTTATTTTAAGAACACCATTTCTTTTTAGACAGCAAGTATTCAGTTATGTTTGTTCTATGGGCTGAATAATAACGACCCTCCCAAATAAACAATTGGGCCGGGCCTGGCCTCAGCCAAGACAAGGACAGAATATACACATATTCCGGAAGTCAAGTCCAATTTCATTTCCTCGGGCAAGAGAGGGAGCACTCTCTGTCCCAAAAGGGGTGAAACAACCCAGACAATATAGTCTCCTTTTCCAAATACATGGTGAGATTTTTATCTGTTTTCCTTATTTCAGCAAGTCATGGACACTTGTTTTTGTTAACCGTGTACACAAAGAGCTTAAGTTAGGATAGTTCTTTCATCAATAAAATGAAAAAAAGAATTTAATTCTTTGGTTACTTAAAATGTCAATATTTGGGCCAACAGGCAGCTCACTGAACTAAAGCGCCTGCTTAGGCAGGCACAGGGACCCAGTCTCAATCCCCAGCACACTGCCCCATCCAGGCCCCGCACCCAGGGCATGCTGAGGCTGTGATTGAGACTGGGTGAGGTGGTGTGCGCTTGTAATCCCAGTGCTTGGGAGGCTGAAAACAGGAGGATCACTATGAGTCCAATCTGTGTAGAGACCCTGTTGACCCTGTACTAAATACGTAAAAAACAAAATAAAATAAAAATAAGAAATAAAATGTTAGCATTGGACTTAATACATTGCTTTTGTTCGTGTTAAATGTAAATAGAGGGGCCGGGAAGATGACTCAGTGGAATAAGCGCTTCCCTGGCAAGTGCACGGACCTGAGTTCAATCCCCAGTTCTGAAAAAAAAAAAAAAATGTAAATAGTTTAAGGTATTGTTTTCTAATGTACTGTAATCAACTTGCTGCATGGCAAGGCTATATCATTTAAACTCTATTTTCATTTTCTCATTTATAATCATTGCATTTAGAAGGATAAAGTAAATATTAAATCAAACAATGAAAAACACTAAGAATTTCTAAAAGTGAGTAAATATTCAATGTATATTTGTTGTTAGTATTTCAAAAAAATTACTAACAATAAAAAATTAATAAATCAAAACTAAAGTCATTCTTCCTTTTTCTTGTATTCATTTAGTATTTATAAACTTAGCACTTAGTAGCTGGTATTTGGTTGTATTACCTTAAATTAGAATTATCTTGTGATCCTCTTCATTAAGAAAGCTATGAGGCAAAACAAGTTTGGACAAATTTAAATAACATTTTAAATTTCATTAATATATTAATGAACATTGAAACTCTATGGTAACCCTGTAGACCCTGTTGATCCTATACTAAATACAAAAAAAAAAAACAAAAAAAAACAAAAACAAAAAAAAAAAAAAACCTCTATGGTAACATCTAGGCAGCATTTCCTACCAACTGCTTGATCATTCCTACCAACTACTTAACCAAGCCCCATATGCATCGTGTTTTTGTAATAGTTTTTCCAATGTTACCCTGTGATAATTACCTGCCATTTAGTTTTTAACTCCTTGAGCCATTAGTTTCATATAAGTTTATCAAAAGACCCTATTGATTCTTTGACATCTTTCATGTATTTTCATAGAATACCCTCTAAAATTGGTGACATTGTGGGGATTTTTGTCTTTCTACATCAAACTGATCTACATATTTAGGACTGACCAAAGAAGCCACCTCTATCTCAACCACTTCTCAAATCCATCAGTGTAGAACTCCTTTAATTATAGGACCTCTAGTAATAGTTATGTCCTCTCTAAACACTTTGTTGATTCTTTCGCAAGAAATTCTCACCCATGAGAAGTCGCCATTCTCTTCTCATAAACCTTTTCCATTCTACAATCCAGATGGACAGGTTCCCACCAGAATTCTCCATTTGAGGACTGGATTTTGTGGGGAAAAAAAAATCTTACTTGACATAAATCTCATTTGGTCTCCTCCAGAAATTCCTAAGTAGATGATAATTAATGGTGGAATTTCTGAGACAGGTCCTTGATTCATCTCACTCCAGGGTTTGAGTGGCCCAGAATGATAGCAAAATCTAAGTCTTTTGAAAAGGGCTCAGAACTTGAGTGAAATCTCCTAGTTTAAAAAAAAAATTACTCTTGAACCACATTTTAACATATCTACAAAATAAGAATCATATATATAAGGAACAATAATAAATCCACTGACAAAAAAATGGTGTAGGAGATGCATTTAGAAGGATCATAGGGCTGGCCAAATAGCTCAGCAGATTAAAGCACCTGCAAGCAGGTACAGGGGCTAGAGGTTGGATCCCCCGGCCTGCTGTGCAGGCCCCAACCCGGGGCACACTGAGACAGTGATTGAGACTGGGCGTGGTGGCTTACAGCTGTAATCCCAGCACTCGGGAGGCTGTAAATAGGAGAATCACTATGAGTTCAATCTAGTAGTAAGACCCTGAACACCCTGTAGACCCTTCCCTAAAATACAGAATAAAAAAGGAAGATCATTTTATTTATACTACTATCATATGTCATTATGAAATGATTAATATATATAATATGTGTGTATCATCTTTATATAAAATCATAATGGAAAGAATACCTTGAATAAGCAATTTCAAATAAATAACACTGAATCTCAAGATTTTGTTAGCAATATTTTTAGAAAAGATCAAGTATGTAATAAGAGAAATAAAAATCGTCTCCTTTAATAACAAGTTTTTTATTTAAAATATAAAAACAGAAATAAATTAGTGTGACTTTCAAACTAAAAGATCCACTTGATCTTCAAATTAAAAATGTAACATTCCTGGATAAGTAAAACAGAGTCCATTGCCAATTAACGCTATGCTGTTCCCATCAGCTTCACCGCCTACTGTATCTAGTAACTAATTTAGACCTAGACCATGAAGGGCTGCAGAGCATGGTACTAAGCAGCAGCAGGTCTACAGAGATGTTAACATCCTCTTTTTTATCCTAAATCATAACTGTACTAGAAAGTGAGGTTTAAAAGGGAAGAGTTTTGGGTTTTTGCTTGGGTGTGGTTTGGTTTGGGGTTTTTGCTTGTTTTGTTCGCTTTCAGAGCTGCTTTTTCACACAGTGCCACAGGAATGTGAACATTTTTGAGTACATACTTCATGTTAATACTGCTTTTACCATTTCATTAATTTTCCATTCAAAAACAAAAACAGGCTTAAACATTGAACCTTATAGATTCTTTTTCCTTCACTACATGTAAGGACTTTATCTGCTGCAGACCATAGTATCATCGCTGACTAGGAAGCAGTTTTCTTGCAGTGTTGCAGCTCAGCCTAACAAGATTTGTGCTGTCTTTCTGAATCATCATGGTGTGTGTGTGTGTGTGTGTGTGCGTGCATGCGTGCGAGAGAGAGAGAGAGAGAGAGAGAGAAACAGAGATACAGAGGCAGAGACAGAGAGGGAGAGAGAACCATTTCTCCACAATCCTTTTTCTAAGTACAGCCTGCAAGCCAATGGCCACATCAGATGCATTAGAAGGAGCTTGTCCACCACACATGTTTAAAGACAGGTATCCATCCCAGCCAAGTTGGGCTCTTCAGGCCAGCTAAAGCATCATCCACCAGGAGCCATGTCAGGCAACCTATTAGGTATTGCTTAATTTATTTAAAATTCAATTTTAAGATGGGAAATTAGCTTAGATTCAGCACTTTAAATGTAAATTACGGTTTCTGAGTAGATGAAATCAACTTTGAAAGGAAATGTGGATTAAATTACAGTACCAAAAAAATTTCCCAAACTCTGTTTTATATCACTTAATAGAGAAATATGGGGTATACGTTAAGTCCTCAGTAAGAAAAAAGAAAAATAATATTAAAATTCATTTTTAGGGTTGCTGTGGGAGTGCTTCTTTTTATTTCATACAGGAGTAAATAGTCTCATAAAGCCTTCATTAATAGCCAGAAAACAAATCAGTCTTTCCCGTAGGCAGCCTTAACTAATGCACTCATCTTTATTACACAAGGTTTTAATTGAGTCATATTTTAAGAATCAGAACAAGCTTAAATATATTTCTTTTCTCACTTAATCCTAATTTAGTATGTGAATCTATCACTATGGTTCATTTAGACCAATATATTATAACAATTAAGACTCAAAATAATTTTTCACACATTGAAAAGTCTTTCATCTTTCTACTCTGCTTTGCAAGGTTCTTTCTTGGCTCTGGGATGTATCAGATTCTTAGAGAAACTTAATAAGAAGACTCTTATAAACATACATACACAACAAAAGTGGAAGGAAAGCCATACCCATATACACATATATAATTACAATATATCATTATGTAAGTATAATGTTTTCCATAGCTAAATGCAAAGTGAGATATTCTGGTAAATTTATTCAAAGTCCTATAGGTTTAAAAATTTATCACATTTTAATTTCTTTTTAAAATTGTATTTATTTATTTGCTGCAGAGTCTCATTATGTAATTCAAATTCATAGTGATCCTCCTGACTCAGCCTCCCCAAAGCTGGGATTACAGGCATACACCACCACCATGCTGGTTTCAGGGCCAGCACAGCATGCCTGGGTCTCTGGGGCTGGCTCAGCATGTAGTACCAAGGATCAAATTTGGATCCTTGTACTTGTCTGGCAGATGCTTAGATGGCTGAGCTATCTTCCCAGCTCTATCCCATTTTAAAAATTGTACAACTTTATAATTGCAAGAATTGTACCTGGTGCTTGATATTTTCTGTTGGCATCATTTGCTCAATCCAACATAAATTACCAGGATCTGATCTCACTCAGCACACTGGTGGTGCCAGCCACATCCTTGATCCTTAGGCCCTGCATGCCTCATACACTGAACAAAGCCTTGCCCCACAGCAAAGGCAGGCAGAAAGGACCACATTAGCCCTTTTCAATATCATCTAAATTGCATTGAGGAGCACCAGCAGCTTCCAAATGTGCTCAGGTAGAGGCTGCTGCTTCAAGACAGGTTGTGTCATCTCCATTTCAGACATTGCTCTTGCCACATAAGAATTTCATACAGACTACCAGCTCCGTGTTTCTTTATGTGAAGCACATTAGGTTTATGGAGTTTTAGATTTTATAACAATTTTTTCCTAGTTTTCTTTTACCATCCATAACTGTGAAAAACACCTGGGAGGGGAAGGAGGAAAATGTGAGGAAAAAATGGGAAAATCAATTTTATCTCCTACAATTACGGGAAACAAACTCTTTGGAATGTTCTGATTCATTGCATTGGATCTGAATTACCAATTGAAAGTCATTTTATCTACCTGGCTTTATTCATCGAATATAATTTATTACATTATATAGTAAACTAGAAGGTATTGGATGAGTCATTCAAGCCCTCGCCAAGGTTCATTTAGTAAAAAAGACCTCCTTTGTTGCTTTCTTTTGTATGACAGAGATTTAAAGAAAAACAAAATCTATAGTTATTCTCAGTATTAGTCACAATGCCTGCTTTTGTTGTGCTAAGATATTTTCATGCAAAGTGATTTACTGAATATCCCAGACATTGAAGCTTAAAGGAGATCAAGAGCTTCTGACTCCTTGTCTGCTACAAAAACTGAGGATCACCCAGCCCCCCCAAATGTATATGACTGATAAAGGCACCCCACTCCCTATGGCACATGGAAGTTATGAGTTATGTGCATTTCTGAATGAAAAAGGCTTTTATTAAAATTGTTCTATTGTGCTAGTTGGATATATATATATATATATATATATATATATCACCATGGCATTAAGAAAAACCTACAAAAAAGAAAGAAGGAAAGGCCTACCAACCTTAACATTTGGTCTTGAATAAGAAGAGATGAGCAGAGCATTCAGCTATTTAGAAACAGTATCCCTAAAGTAAGAAGTGATGTTTGTCCCCAAATAAATTCATATGATAAACACATGTGCTTGTAAAACAGCCCACTCCAAACCACGCACTGAAGTGAAAAGTGAGTTGAAGATGTATTTTATTTGACGAGCCATGTACAAATCATAGTATATGTTCACAACCTCATTAAATATATGGCAACCACTTTGGAACAAACCAAACATGGTCACAAACTTCACTAAGTCTGTTTTAGGAAACAAAACTACTAGGCGCATTAAGCTTCAGACCATAGATCAACCACAACAGCCACAGTATGGTTGGATGAATCAAACTGGAAATTCACAGTGCAGAGTCTAGCATTATCCTTGGAAATTGGAAGAAGAGCAAAGAGCAATTATTCATGGAATTACTGTGTTTGTCCACTATGACATATTTGAAAATTTAAAGCCATAAAATCATCACTAGTTTTTCTCCACTATTCTAAACTCATCTGTGGCTAAAGACTAAAATTCTATTGACTAGGTAGAACCTACAGATTTCATCTCTGCAGACAGACAGACAGACAGACAGACAGACAGAGCAAGCATATTTCTAAATAACATACTAAAACTTGATTAGTACCATTAATGTTCCAGTCTTTTTAAAATATTTTTTATATTGGTACAGGGAACCAAACTCATGACCTCCTGCTTGCCAGATAGGCACTGTGCCACTGAGCTATATCCCCAGTCCTTGTCCTAGCACTCTAAAATTTTCAGAATAGATTTTCTCCAACTACTATCTGTGGTTTACAGTGAGTACATAAATGTATTCTTGGGAACTCCACTAGTTTCATAATTTTTTTTCATTATTACACTTTCATGGCCCTGATAACGTTTAAAAACTTAAGACAGAATATTCTGGATCATCTGGAGGATCCAAAACTCCCATTTGATTTTCACTTACAAACAAATTGATGCCACATGGTATTTCTAAAGGGAAAAAAGAGATGGCTTTAATATATAAACCATGCACTTACCACCAAATGAAGGCCAAATGCTGTCATGATTTACTACACAAAAGAAGTTTTCACAGCAGTTCCCAAAGGGCAAATTGGGGTGAACTGAATCATCACATAGCACAAGGAAATGCAGACCTAGCCATCCCTGCATGCAGGCTGCAGAGAACGTAGTTCTTTGTCCCTGAGTCTGGTTTCTACCCCCATAACACACATGAAACATGCATGCAGGGAAGAGGGGCTCCAGAAGTGATCGCTAGCAGCAGGCATCTTGTACCACATGCTTTGCAGAAAACTGTAGCAAAGCATTTTCAGGTAATGGGGACACAAAGAGAACCTCCTCTTTTATCACAGGAAAAAATTATGAAATAGAAAATTATGATAGAAATAGCAAAAAATGGATAAACATTATTGACAGCAGCTTTGTAATGTAGAATAGATCTCTAAATTAAAAATCCAATGTGTAGCAACAGATAAAAAGACTGAGAGCTTTCTGAAGTATGTACGCCATTGTACTTCACTCAGCAACTGTACAGAACTGAGTGAAAAATGATTTCTTAGAACATTTTGAAGAAACTCAAAGACACTAAAGATTTAACTTCAGTATAATTTGGATGCTATAGAAGGTAGAGAAGAACAACTTTACAATCTGATACAAAACAAGTTTTAAACTATCATGAACTAGAGTAAGCCCATGTGGAATCAAATCAAAATGAAAAATAGAAATGGAGCGACAAAATTCAAACAAGGAGAGTTTCAGATCAAAATCCACAAAGATACTATCTCAGTGAGAAGTGGTTCATTCTTTCCTTAAATACTTGGGTATACTGTGCAGGTGTTTTACTTTAGAATATTTTCTATACTTTGTTCTTAATTCAGAATCTGAGCTTACAGGATATCATGTCTGCATCTTGTATTATGAATAACTACTATGAAGACAACAATGTGCACTGTATTAATTATTGAAACTGTCCTATTAATCAGTTGTGAAACTCTGATTTTGATTTGTTTCTCAATATAATTAATAAAAAAATTTTAAAAAGAATCTGAGCTTCATTCTTTTCATATCATCCTATTTTCTTCTTAGAAAAATTACAATGTCAGTATGATTTTTATAAAGATGTATCTGAGACAGTTGTGGATGACCACAAGGGAATAGTGTTGAGACAGAAGTTTGGGATGACACAATAAATTGAACATAATAAACTATTACCCTTTGTAACATGACACATCTCAGCAGACACATTGTGAGACCCTGGTAAGACCACAGGTAGAGCATTATGAAATGATAAGTCGATAAAAATAAAAATACCTAGTGAATCTTCACTTGATCTTAGTCAATTTAAAATTGCTAGTTTTGGAAGTGACACAGGTGGACATTATATTACTAGCTTCTGACTTTGCTTGTTGTTGCCTGTGTTACAGCCCTCTGACATGAAGATCACCTTTGCTGAGAACACAGGCTGTTCACTTGGGCCTGCACATATCTGATGAAAATGGAATAAAAGTCTTGATAGCTTGGGGTTTTTTGTTTGTTTGTTTGTTTGTTTGTTTGTTTGTTTTGTGGAACAGGGGATTGAACTCAGGCCCTTGCACTTGCCACAGAAGCGCTTATTCCATTGAGCTATCTCCCCGGTCCCAATAGCTTGGTTTTGATATTGTGTCTGTCCCTTTGCTGCCTTAATCTTTAAGTCAGATTCTACTCAGATCTTCACTAGACATGTTGATCATTTAAACAGCATTTTTGTGCAAGGCTACATGATACAGGGTTAACTTGACCCATTGCCTACTGGAGATGGTACATTTTTCTTTTACTCTACCCTTATGCTGTACTCTTTCATCTGCTCAAACAATGATAGACCTTCAGCCAAGTAATAAGGCTAGGATATTTGTACGAAGTGATGACACCAGCTCTAAGTATAACTCAACAGTTCCCAAGCAAAGTTGACCACCTGTTCACCTACCTACCAAACACCAAGATGTTTTTTGCAGGATGATGTTGCCTGACACATGAAGATACAATAGCCTATAGTACGTGTAACATCCTATGTCGGGCGCGGGCGCCCTGCTCCTCAGCCTTGCCCCTCCCGCTGGAGCTTCTGCTACGAGTCTTGTTTCCTGTATAGCCCTGGTCCCTGCTGGCAAGATTTGATTGGTTCGCACAGCCCTGCGAGGCAACTGGCTGTTGGCCTATTGCCTGTGTCGGACGATATACTTGGCTCCCTCTGATAGGTCCGCGGGGGGGGGGGGGATATAAGAAGGGGGGTTAGGAGAGGGGGAGGAGGAAGGCCAGAGAGGAGGAAGGCCAGAGTCCCCGTTTTGTCTTTTCTCAGCGCCGGTCAATCCTATAACTCAATTATGTCCCAAATTTTCTGATCAAGGAGATTATGGGGCCAAAGAGGAAAGTGATTGAAGATGTAGAGTGTGCCTAAGAAGAGTCACATGAAGAGAAAACATTCTCTCAGGCTTTCAAAAACAGTATATTGTTCATGCAATGGCCATGACTCATCCACATGGCTGACACTGACAAAGGATCTACAAACTGAGGTACGGCATTTCAGGAGAAATCCTGAGGGAATTTGACTAACCTTGTCAAATAAAAAAAAAAAAAATTACATTTCTTGTTATATAGATCTTGCCTTATCTTGGTCTTAATCACACAGCAAAAAAGTATAAAAACGAGGTATAAAAAGTAAAGTGATATTAACATGCTGAGCTGTAAAAGGTTCAAGTCAACAACTTCTGACATTGCCATTCTTATGGAAAACCCACTACTATTACAGACTTCTGAATGATATTGAACTATTTTGCTGAATGCATGCACATACAATATTTAAATGGCAATGGAATACCTATCTCAGACAAAAATAAACAAAAAAGGGGATACAAATGAAGGACTATTTTGTATCAGTATATACAAAACAGTTAGGATAGATGTACAGCTATTTTCTCTTAATTCAATGAGAAGAAAGATTTGTACTAATAGTGTTTGAACAGGATATCATGTCTGCATCTTGTACTATGAATAACACTATGAAGACAACAATATGCAATGTATTAATTATTGAAACTCTCCTACTAATCAGTTTTGAAACTGTCCTATTGCTATTTGTTTCTCGATAAAATTAATTTAAAAAATAGCCTCTAGTACAAGTTGACCATGAACACTTGTTTTTTTTTGTTTTTGTTTTTGTTTTTTGACCATGAACACTTTGTGTACAAGTCTTCACAAGAAGACACATCTAACCAATGAAAATTGTCACCCCAAGAAATCAATAAAATACTGTTACTCTCTTTGTCTGGGAGCAGCATCTTGGTCAATCTCTCTAAGAACTGCTTGCTCCAATTTGGCTGAAACTTCTTGTAACATGGCTTGTCTTTAAATGTCCTCCTGAGGCCTCATGCAGTCATAGGGGTGGCCTTTAGGAGGCAGCTGGATCTAGGGTGTGTGATACTTGGATTAAGAATCTGATACTTGGATCAATGGTGGTACTTGGATTAAGGGTGTGTGATTACTAAATTAGTGCACTGTTCAGTTTAGCATAGTCCTGGGTGTGGATCACTGGATGATCCGTGCTGGTTGTGGGTGGCATCATTCCAAACCTTGGTAACCCTTGAGACAGAAAGGCGAGGCAGGCCTGCTATTGTGGATTTTGCAGACTCACTTCTTGCTGCTGCTGTTTTCACTGCCTTCTAATTGCCGTGTCATGAAAATTCTCCTCTCTGATGCCCCATGCTGTTTGCCAGCCAACTATGGACTCAAACTTTGACACACTGTAAACTGAAATAAAACTTTTCTCATTTAAACTTATGGATGTCGAGTATTCTGTCTCAGCCATGAGAAAAATAAGACATACTCTTTGCTGTCTTCCCAATAAAGCTGTGCATATGTGCTCGTGTTTGCAATATCTTGGCTAGACTCTTTTCTAAAGTCTGTGGGCCAAAAGATCCCTTGTCAAGTATTAGTAGCAAATAATCCTATTGTCCCAGGGTGCTTTTAATTATCTTAAAAGACCCTGAAAAAGCTAACCATAATTTTCTTTAAAAAACTTAAAGAACAGATATTTGAGTGTGGGAAGTACTATGTAATACAAAGTAGGCCTATTCATCACGTCTTTATAAGGAAAGAGTGGTTCCTTATAAAGTTAGCTTAAGAATCAGAGCAAGTCAAAATGGAACTTTGCTAAGCCTTTGAGAGCTATGTGGCTTGGCTAGCCATTGGCATGTACCAGACATATTTCTAAGAATCCTTAGTTAAGGTTTTAATTTATATTTAAGAGTAATTTGTAAGTAATAAAGGCTATAATGTCTTCTGCCTCTGCCACTTTGAGGTCATGGCCACAAATCAGCCAGGAAAGTAGAGTCTAAGGGATCCAAAGAGCCCAGTGTAGCTGAATGCTTGCAGCCTCCTGCAGTAAGTAAACCTACAGATCAAGCAAACGAGTTTCAGGACAAAGCTGAAATATTGCGAGCTTCAAAGCGAATTCAAAGTAATGGGATTTTGAGATGGAGCACTTTAAGAATATGATGAAGTTTAATAGCTAAGTGAGTGACATCAGGTTTAATAAATTAGAACTGTGAATTTATTAGTCGCAGTACCATTTCTCCCCAGCCCCACCCAACCTCAAGATTCTACTGACACAAAATCTTGTAACAGAAATTTCAAGAACAAGAGCAATATGTAACACAAAAGCATCAGTCCTACTTGGAGTTTGTGTTGGTGCTAGGCAGGAATTCTGCCTTCTGGAAGGTTATCCAAACCAAACCAGGACCCTTGGAGAGCGTTCTGCTTTATTTACTGTTCCGCAAGAGTGCCTGCTTTTTCCCAGTGTTCTTTGTGCTTAGGAAATATCTTGTGCATGTCCTTTTTGTGTAGCATATAACTGTTGATTTCAGTGAAAAATGGATGTGAGAGCATTTATTCATGTATATAGTTTTCCTTTTCTCTTTGCATTTTTTTACAATAAAATCTTATAACTCCATCCCCCAGGAAGTAATAGAAGCCAAGCAGAAATTATTTAGAGAAAAAATGAGATTAATATTTCAGTCGGAATGTCAAAACCAGAAGGAACTGGGGCAGTATAAAAAGATCATGAATTTGCAGGTAATGCTATCTATAGTATTTTATCTTCTGATAGAAGTGAAAACATATTAAGAATTCATTTTTTAACTTGAAATAAATATGTAACCTACTATAGAGTAAATTATTTCTTTAAAATTACATATTATCCATGAGGTTTTTTACTTTTTTATTTTTCATTCATCTCATCTCTTTCTTGAAATCTCATTCCATGAGGATGTATTATTAATGATCTATTAATAAGCATTCACTTAAAACCATGACTGATTAAAAAGTGGACTTGATTTTAAGTAAGTGTTCTGAAAATGTTTCATTTATTGAATTCACTGAGGTTTAAGTTCTCATTTGTATAGCTAGAGGGTAAATTACAGATACTCATGCTTGTTTTATCATTATAATGAAAGTAGTACTCATATTTGCAGCACTAATTAAAATTCTACTTTGACCCATATAACTGTACCTTCTCACCCAAATAAATTATTTTCAAATCTATATATAAAATTTACTGTGTGTGTGTGTGTGTGTGTGATAATGAAAGTATCTATCTTTAGCATAACATAATCAAGGTTAAGAGAAAGTAAAAATTAGATTCAGACTTTTTAATACTGCAGGGTACATTTTTAGTACCCTACAGAGAGAATTAGTCACACGACTCCCATTAACTTTAATGGAACCTGTATGGGCAAATTGTATGCTGAAATTCTTAGAAAGTTAATGTCAGTAGAGTTTACTAGCTCCATTTTTTTCTCATTGGACCTTTAGTTTGGGCTACTTTTGCTTTCTCATGGTCTAAGGGGAAGACAAGTCAATAAAAATGATTAACATAAATGTTTTCCAAGTTTTATAAGCTTGCATTTTCCATGTATGTGCCCAGAAGTTCGAAATCTGAAAATAATGTTTGTAACATTTTTTATTCAATTTGCAATTAAATTCAACATAATAAAGAGAACCATATTAAATATAAATTTTATAAAACTTTCTTATATATGTGTGTGTGTATATATATATTTATATATATATATCAGCATTCTTTTCTCTCTAGAGATTTTTATCTCATACTTCTATTTTCAAAATCAAAGAGCTTAAAATATTTTGAAAATAATAAATGTTAAAACTTAATGTTTTTGGATTATCATACTTTGTTGTTCATATTTGAAATAGGATTATGGGTAGATCTTGTTAAAATATTGTGAAAAATACCTGTTCCATGTTATGCCTAAGATGCTTGATATTCAGACAGATAGTGAGGTTAAGCTTAACAGCCTAAGTTGTATGGTAATAACAATAAGCTTGTCTTCTGGATGGTTAACAACCTAAGTTTGCAGACCAAATTAGAGAAAAAGGAGGGCTGCAAGGAAAGCCTACATTTTGGCCCTAGCTTTCCAAGGTCAATTAAGACTCAGGACATATGAGAATTTGTACTGTGGCATCATGTAACTCAGTAGTGTCCCAAATTTTCTGATCAAGGAGATTATGGGGCCAAAGAGGAAAGTGATCGATGATGTAGAGTGTGCCTAAGGAGAGTCACATGGAGAGAAAACATTCTCTCAGGCTTTTACAGAGAGCACATTGGCCAAGCAATGGCCATGACTCATCCACATGGCTGACACTGACAAAGGTTCTACAACCTGAGGTACAGGATCTCAGTATAAATCTTGAGGGGATTTCGCTGACCTTATCAGACCCAAAAGCTACAACTCATCTTGCATAGGTTTTGCTTTATCTTGGTCTTAACCATCCAGCAGAAAAGTGTAAAAACAAACTATAAGAAGTAAAGTCATGCTGTTACATTGAGCTGTAGGGGACTCAGGTCAACAATTTCTGACATTGCCAGTCAAGCGGAAGACCCTATACTATTATGGACTACTGAACTTTTTTAGATTATTTTGCTGAGTTAACACACCTATAATATTCAAATAACGGAACTTAACAAAAAAAAGGGTTTACAGATGAATGTCCATTTTGTATCTGTGTATTCAAAGTGGTTAGGATAGATATATAGTTACATTCTCTTAATGAATAGAGCGATTTGTTCTAATGGTGTTTGTAAATAGGATATCATGTTCACATCTCATACAGCAATTAACCATTAGGAAGAATGTATGCAATGTGTTAATTATTGAAACTGTCCTACCAATTTGGTTTGAAACTGTCTCATTGCTATTTGTTTCTCAATAAAATTATGAAAAAAATAAGTAAAATAAATTAATAAATAAATAAACTGATTTCCAGGCACTAACAATTACAAATAACTAATGCTTTAGTTCTAGTTTTTTAGATGTTATACTACATAACAATTTATAAGTCCCTGCTAAAACAAATGTGGCAAACTAGTATTTATTTCACTTAATCATTTCTGATAGTAATAAAGGAAAAGATTGCAATGATCATTCAAGAAAAAAAAATAAAATAAAATATTGTACACCACAATTAGATACTGATGAGAAAGAATCTAATAGACAATAAGAGAATAAAACTTTCTAAGTGGAGG
This sequence comes from Octodon degus, assembly GCF_000260255.1. Classification (NCBI taxonomy): domain Eukaryota; kingdom Metazoa; phylum Chordata; class Mammalia; order Rodentia; family Octodontidae; genus Octodon; species Octodon degus. The sequence continues at coordinate 1,408,965 of NW_004524828.1, read as the reverse complement.
AAAAAGAATCTATGTTATATTCACTGTTTTTTTTTCTTTTTAATATAATACTTTATTAGACAAAATGTTCAGAACAAATCCATATCATATTTAGTGCATTGGACATTCTTAAATCTATCAC
>NW_004524828.1:1397875-1404892 GCF_000260255.1 Octodon degus | reverse complement strand
AACTCAGCAAAATATTCTAAAAGAGTCCAGTAGTCCATAATAGTATTGGGTCTTCCACTTCATTGGAAATGTCAGAAATTGTTAACCTGAGTCCCTTACAGCTCAACATAACAGCATGGCTTTACTTCTTATACTTTGTTTTTATACTTTTCTGCTGGATGGTTAAGACCCAGATAAAGCAGGACCTATGCAATAAGACTTGTAGCTTTTAAAAACCTAGTTTCTTAATTGCAAGAAAAATTATAATCAGAATCTTTCTCACCTTCTCATCCATCTGTTGAGTAATTTTTATTATATATCCACAGTAACCTCAGTCAACTGTCGAAAATGGTGTAAGGTCAAGAATAAAGCCGGGGAGATGGCTCAGTGGAATAAGTGCTTCCCTGGCAAGCGCAAGGGCCTGAGTTCAATCCCCAAAAAAAAAAAAAAAAAAAAAAAAAGAGTAAAGCATGCAAGGTAGCTGCCATCTTGGATCTGAGATTTAATGAGAGACAGAGGACAAAGAAGAAATAAGTGGAAGAGACAAGCTCAAACTGCAGTGTGTATTAAAGAGAACTTAGTGTAATTTTCACCAATCAAGAATGCAGTTATTTGATGTCATTTATCCTCTTCACCTATTTATCCCTCTTTTACTCCTTGAGGTTAAAGAGACATTCATCAGCAAAACTTTTTCACGCATCTCATTGGATGATTTCCCTCAAAAGGCATCCACATATTTACAGAAATTGTCAATGTTTGCCATGCTTTATGATATCTATATTATGCATTTGTCAGCTTCAAAAGATGTTCACTTTCAAAGGGAATTTCTCCATATCTGACAGTTCACTTTGAATGTGTTATCTACAAAAATCTAAGGAGTAACATTTAATAATCAGATTGCAGTATTCAAAAGGTGAACTTCTCAGGAAATGAAGAAATTATGAGGTTAGGATTAGCAAGTAGATGTATGAAATTAAATATCCTTGTGAAAGGGTTTGTCAAAAGAAGCCCATTATTTTCATCTTTCAGCTTTTTGTTGTGTGACACGATTTTTTTTGTATGTATTTATGTATTTTGTCTTTTTGAGACAGGATATCACTATGCAGTCCAGGCTGGACTTGAGCTCACTTTGTAGCCCAGACCAATTTAGAACTCAAAATGATCCTCCAGGCATCCCAAGTGCTGGAATTACAAGTGTGCACCACCATGCCCAGCTCTAGACACATTTTTTGAAGCAGCATTGATCTTCATTGATGAACAATGGTTCTAACACCTTGATCTTGGACTACCCAGACTAATGTAGAGACAAATTTGTGATAAATAAATGTGAGAAATAGATTTGTGTTCTTAATAAGTTACTTTGTCACAGTAACACACATGAAATAAGACAATGGCTTTTCTAGGTGTTAGATTTCAGGGTTTGTCCTTATGTCACAGAAAATGTTTGAAGACCATTTAATATTAATGATTTCTAAAAAGATTTGTGCGAAAGGATTTTTTCCATACTAAAACAGACATTTCTCCTAAATTATTTCTCAATTTGTATGAATTTTCTCTATGGAGAATGTTTGAAAGATAGGGTGGTGTGAATTTGGCTGCTTGTAAATCAATGAAACTATGTTTACTGTCTTGTCTTCAATGTCAGACAAGAGATGCTCAATGCTCTTGTCTTTCATTTTTCCCAAATGTATAATTTATGTATGGCCTATTTATTACTAACCATGAAGTATTGTAACCGGAAATCTGTTCTCAAAAGAAGAGAATATGCAAAATCAAAATGAACATTTTCATAATAACATGACTTCTTACATTCCAAAAAGCTAGCCTAATTTTATTCTTTATGAGACTATTAATGAAATTCAACAAAAAAATGTTCAAATATTAAAGTATGATCTGTAAAATTGTATAAGGATTTCCAATCTTTTGATTTGACTACTCACTGGTGAGTCTCAAGGAAAAGCAAACACACTGACATATTCTAGAAGAAAAAAAATATTTCAATAAAGCAGTACTTCTCTTAGTGCTTTGAAGTTAGAAAATATGACTTACCTTGCATATATTTCCTTTGCCTTGCACAATGGCATATTTATATCACAATAATAATAAATTTTATAATAGCTAATAATTCTTGACTAAAATTTATGAAGCAATTGATAACATTTTGCATGTATTGTCCTCTAATCTTTTCAAAATCTAACTTAAGTAAGTACTAGTATCACTTCATCCACTGAAGATAGCTTAAATATCATGCCAATAGTCCCTCAGTTGGTGATAGGAAGAGCTGGGTTTTGAATTTGTCTATCTAACTCTAAGGCCCATTCATTCATCCTACTAATTTTTACTGTGTTGTTAGGGTATACATTTAAAACTACAGTTAAATTGAAGTTTCTAGGGTTAGTCTTTTTAAAACAAACCATTAAAATATTTAAACATCTAGAAAATGTGGGGCATAAGAAGCAAGTTAATCAATTACATAATTCTATTTGCCATTTATTCTAAGAAAAAAAAACATTTTAGCAGTTATTTTAGTTCAATCTTCTCCCCATTCAGATGTGGACGCAAAGCCTTCTGGATGGAGAAAGGTTATCTTGGGGCAGTTCACTTTCCAGGCCCTTGTGTCCCTCTGAGACAGAAGATTTTCACTCTCAATAAATTCTTCCTACTTTTAACTTTCATTGTTCCTCAAATTCTTTCCTCCACTTTAGAGAATACAAGCTCAGCAGGGTACCCTGACATCTACAGGGTAAGGGGTTCTTTCCCCTATATCATTTGGAGGTCTTCCACCAAGATAACTGGATGGAGGTAAGAGTTTTTCCTTCGTTTCATAGACTCTGGATTGTGACTTCCTTAAGCAATCAAAATTTTTATGCTTCAATTTTTTATGTTATGTCTTTGCCCATTTCTTATAATTGCTTATGCTTTGTCTCTTATGTAGTTTTGTTAAAATAATCATACATTTCAATTGAGAACATTGGAAGGTTATAAGATTATGATATTTCTTTGATGGACATTTTATTCTTGTTTTGTTGTTATGCATGCTTACTTTGAACTTAGTTGCTGAACTTACTAGTATTTTTGTTTGACCTGTTTGACTTGTTTGACTGCTGTGATTTGTTATCTTAGACAGCAATGCTAGGAAAAAGTAGTATTTCAATTCCCCCTAGTGGATTTTGACATGAAATGATATATAATGCTCTTTCTGTGAAATTTAGTTCATATTTAGAAAATATACATACCTATTAATAAGTCATGGGACTTCTGCCAGTTAGAGGATGCTAGCTCAATGACAGTTCTTACAACTTTAAGGACTGGATTTACTGGGACAGACCAGCCCTGGTCCTCATCTACACCCTAGAAGAAATGTCGAACCTGATCTGCCTCAGTTTCTTTCCGGCCTGATCTGCTGCTGGAAGGAGGCTCTCTCAGTTCTTGAGATTCCTCATTCTCATCTGTCCTGGCTGAAGTGGTGACTTTCAGGCAAGTTGTTTCAATAACTTAATGTGAACATGAGAATGAAAGACTTCCTTTCTTTGATCTTATTTCTGATCTCCTGACACTTCATAATTCCCATTTTGTTGGAGGCATATAAGGTTAATGAGAAAGGAATTCTAAACTGCTTCAATCTTTTCCTCCTCCTGAACAACTAGGAAGCTTTAAGTTATGCCAGAGACAGGGAAGTCACCTTACAGTAGGAATACATACCTCATCTCTAGGTCAGATGAGACACCAAACTTTTGTTTGTCCAGAAGAATACGTGTAAAAGCCATGTCCAGCTTAGTGTTTCAGGCAACAGTCTCCCGCAGGAGACTGAACCTGAGACAGAGGAAAGAACTCACTTCTGCATGAAAGCAGAAGGAGATATTTTCAAAGCACCACACTTAAGGGAACCAAAACACATTTAGCCTAAGGGTGGATCTCCAACATTCTCCCAACACTCCTAAGCCCAGTAATCATTCATGTATATAGAAAAATTCTTCTATCATAACTTGTGAATTTTGAAACTTTTACTATAAACTTATAAAGTGCTATGTAATGAATTTTCCCCAAGCTTTTACCTATAAAAATAAAATACACATTGTTGTATTTAGGGACAATAACTTGAGATTCTTTCATTGGTCAAAATAATGTGTGAATTGTTAAAATCTAACTCTCACAAATCATCACTTTTTTAGATAATTGAAGCTAAGCCTAGAAGGAGTTATGAAAAATCTCATACTCCTCCTCTTAGAGGAATCTAAGAGCCAGTGGCTACTAAATTGTGTTCCAGTCACTCAGGAATAGTTTCTAGACTTGGGTCGTTCCCCAACTTACCATCCATTCTATTCCTCTTGCTTTGATTATATGTGCTCTAATCTCAGAAATTTATTTTTGCCTAGAGGCTCTTATGCAATAAAACCAATGACAAATACGCTCAACCTCTTTCACCAGAATCCACCAGATCAACTTAGTAGAGATGGTTATATGACATATTGGAGCCTTAAGTAACTATACCAGTGAGCCTTAAACGAGACCTGTATGGATCTCTCTAAGTCTCTCTGTGTCTCTGTGTCTCTGTGTCTATTTCTCTGTATCTCTCTCTTTCTCTCTCTCAAAAGAAATGATAATAAATTTAAGTAGACAAGCTGTTCTCCAAAACCTGATGACATCAGACATTCTAGCAGCAGCACAGGGGGGGTATTTATGCAATTATAAAAGATAAATGTCGTGTGTACATTCCTGATTCTTCCACTAGTATCTCAATAGCTATTCAAGACATTAGACGACAGGTTTATGACATGTAAGATTCTAAAATTCCTTAGACCTTCCAGTGAAGTCTTTGTCTTTCCCATCTGTGCTGGCTACATGACTTTCTCCCCAATATGATCACCCCTTACTCAGTATTACCTTAATCAGTATAATCTTATTGGTTCAACATAATTTTGTCCAACCTCACCCATCTTATGACTTTCCATTGGATCAATATTATGTAAGTTACTATACTTGTAATCTTATTAACTATAGTTTTGTCCCACCTTAAGCCTGACTCACCTTGTGGCTTTACCGAATAAAATACCCTGGAGAAGCAGGATTGGTGCGCAGTCCACTTTCCAGGGCCCTTTCTGCTTATCTTAGAAGTTTTCTTTCCCTCAATAAATGATTCCTAGTCTTAAAAAAAATTGAGATTAAAAAAAGAAGACATTTTTCTTACTGTGTGTCATACAGCTTGCTAATAGCAAAGTCAACTTTCTAATTTCTAAATAAATTTTTCTTAACTATATTCTATTATTTTATTTTGATTTATATATTCATAAGTATTTATGCATTTAATTTGTTTGTGGTTTCTACCTGGATTGTTAGCTTCAGGTTGTATTAGTGACAGTCAGGAAATGTAGGTAAAATTACCTTTAAATTAACTTTCTACAATAGTGTAGAAGCAATTATTTAGCCTCTAAAATTTACAAGGTAACTTTATCACATATGTACTATGCATGATGCTATCGTAGCTCACTGTGTTTAATTAAATTCAATATTCTGAGGAACTCATTGGTGTCGCTTTTTAATCATTTCTATATTAAATCTGATTAAAAGATCTGTGTTTGACTATATTCTCCATTTTAGAAATTGCAAACCACATTTGAATGGACATTTATTTTATTTCAATGTTATTCAAGAATTCTAATTGGTCCGGTAAAGAGTCTTTAAAAAGGCAAATAAACATAAAAATCAGATGTGTGTATTTGAGTGCTCAATGTGACTATTCAGAAAGTAGTAGTAAGCAAGCTATTGCTATCGTGGCTACTTGTTATTGGGGATTGCATCATTAGAGCAATTGTCAGATGAAGTAAACTACAGTATCTATTAAAATATCTTGAATTTGAAGTGTAGTAACCATTAAAAGAATCTTGATGTTAGAATGTAGTATCTTTGCTTCACACCACTAAACATTATTAAATTATTTGGTCTCTAAACATGGAAATATTTGAACATCATCATTAGTAAAACATATCTTACTTACATTAAGAAAACATAAAATCGGAGCTGGGGAGATGCCTCAATAGAATAAGCGCTTCCTTGGCAAGTGCAAGGGCCTGAGTTCAATCCCCAGTTCCACCAAGAAAAGAAAAAGAAAACATAAAATCATATAGTTTCCTACAGGTTATGAATGAAGATACTCCACTATAGAGAAAACCCATATCAAGGAGAAGAAAATAGTGATAGGAAACACTAGAAATCTCTTCTGAGTTTAAATTAGTGAACATAGGCCTCTGATTTTTTATTCATTTATCAAAATTTATTAACTGAAAGATTCACAAGTGTATGACATATATACTAGCTATTTTTTGTTCAGTCTTAGACTATTAAGACCTAGCTATGGGCCAGCAAGATAGCTCAGCAGACTAAAGCACCTGCATAGGCAAGCTTAGGCAAGTGCAAGGGCTGAGGTTCTATCCCCGGCACCACACACCTCCCCAGAGTCTGGGCATAGTGATGCACACCTGTAATCCTAGTTCCAGGGAAGCTGAAAGCAGGAGGTTCACCATGTGTGTGAGTTGTACAGTGAGACCCTGAAACAACCAAATGCATTTTTTAAAAAAGACCTAGCTACTAAAAAAAAAAAAAAAAAAAATCCCACCTTAGTTCTATTTATAATTCTGTGTTTTCTGATGGTTCATGGGTACCAAATAATGTTTTATAAAAGGAAATCTGAAGCAATAAACTTCCAAAAGTAAAGAAAGAATCTCAAGAAATTTTGATTGTAAAGAAGTAAAGGTACAGTGTCAAAATATTGAATTTCTTGCAAAAAGATAGGATATTATTTCAAAGTGTGACTCAAAAACATTTGCTGAATTAAAAAAGAGTAATTTCTATATTTTGAGAGGAGCTAGTTACCAGTAATTTCCCTAATCACATGTTAAGAAAGTCAGAATATAATAAATACTGAAATTTGAAAAAATTATTTAAAATGAATTCTAAGTCATTAGTAACACATGGAAGGATTCAAAGAGTTCGAAGACTTTCATACATACATATAATTCTTTTTTTTTTCTTTTCTTTTTT
>NW_004524828.1:1360221-1397685 GCF_000260255.1 Octodon degus | reverse complement strand
AAATTTACAATCTATGTTATGTGTACTGTCTTAAATGAAACAAGAAAATAAGGGAAGATATATGAAAAATGAATATGTGTACTTTCTTAAATGAAAATATATATCTTTAATCAATTTTAAAATCCCCAGTCAAATATTGTCCAAATATAGCATTAATTTACATTTGAAATTAATTTGTATATTTTAGTTCTATTTATTCCAGAATGCAGAAGTATTTTTACCTATTTAAAAATTTAGAGAATAAGTAGATGGAAAATTTAATGTGAATCTCTTCTTTTAATTTGATTTTCAGAATACAAAAGTAATTGGAAAAGAAGAAAATCACATTTCATTGTTACAAAAAAACTCAAGAGGAAAACCTCCTGAAAAAGACTGCTTCAGAGGTACACACTGGGCAACAGTGAAAACTGGAAAGATTTTAATTAGATAACTTGCTGGGCTTCAGCAACTTTATTGGTTGGGGCATGTGAACTTCAGTATTAAAGGGTTTCATATTTAGTATGCCTGCATGCATATATATGTATAGATAATTTCTGTGCCTTGTGCTGAGGATTTGAACTGTGTAAAATTACTGTAGGAACTTGTAAATGATGTATGAAATGAGAAATCTTTGCCCACTGGCAGTACATGGATAGAACAGATAGTGATGCGCAATCTCTTCTCTATCATTTGTCATAGTAGGCAGAACATATCAATAAACCTCAGTGCCAAACATGCATACTAAACAATATCTTTTATTACTCTTTTTAAAAGTCCTCCTTCTTTAGTGAAAACCAGTTTATAAATACCACTATGCCCAAGAAAAATATGAGCAACTTCTATTTTAATGAGTTCAATCACACATCCAAAAAATTCAATTCAGAAAATTCTAAATACCACTGTACCTATATGTGCATTCAGTACTGCTAAGTTTCTAGACCTGCTATTAGAAGTAAATTTGTTTATGAGGAGATAGGTAAAGTCTTTATATATAATGATTAGCATATAATTATTTGAAAATGTCTCAGTGTAGAGACACATTTTCACTTTACATCTTGATTTTTTTGAGGGAGGGTCTCATGCAGTCACTAAGTGAGACATGCTGGGCTTGAACTTGACACCTGGAGCAAGGGAGACTTGCCTTACCTTCCCAGAGCACTTGGGTTATAGATGCTCCACCACGCCAGCTGTACACTGATATTTGAAAGGCTTTACATCATGCCTACTATTGACCAGCACCCTTTTCCTGAGCTACTTTTAATCAAAAATTCTTGTGACTGACTCCTCACTCACTGACCGATCCTCAAGCAAGCATTTGATCAACAGTGAAGACTATTAAATATTTAGTCCATTGTTTTGAAAATATATCCTAATCTGGAATAAAATATCAAAGGAAAAAATTGAAAAGGTAATAGGGATAGTCTTCCAGTTAGGAAGCTTGAAAAAGTTGGCAAATTGCCACTGTATGTTCTAACAAGAAGAAAGAACTTGAACAAACTGAAAACTCAACAACCCTTCACCAATTCATTTAAAAAAATGAAATTGCAGAATACACTTCTGCCCCCTAAATTGGAGAGATCAATATGAAAATAGAATTACATCATACAGGAAGAAAAAATCACGAACTGAAATTTCTGAGGGGGACAACGGTTCAGGAGAGGGTAGGGAAGTCTGGACTACAATAGAAGAACTGCTGAAGATTTAGTAAAGAATACTGAAAAATAAAATTTTAGGGTGTTCCCGGTGACTTAGTGACTTTTCTCCAATTGCTGAGACAAAACACCTGATACTCAAAGTTAACGGAGGAAAGATTTACTTAGCTCACAGGTTATAGAAGTTTCACTGCACAATCAGCTGGCTTTAAGGCAAGATGGAACATGTCACAGGGGTAATGGTTCATGACAGGAAGAAGATAAGAAAAGCGACAAGGTGTGTGTAGGGGAAGCAAGACTCTTCATATCCCTTATATTGTATCCAGGCTACCCACCTTACCCTATACTGAACCATTTTTCCCCTCCGAAATTTCAGTACATGATTTTTTGTTCCTGTATGTTGTTATTCTATTTTCATATTGATCTCTCCAGTTTAGGGGGCACTCATACTCTTAATCCTAGTGAGAATTATGGCAAACCAAACAGTGGACTGATTCATTAATCACACACTTTAATCTCAGCACTGCGCACTCTAGATTCAGCCATCTCTGTGTTCTGAAAAGGCCCTAAGACCACATGAGGCTTTGGACAGTCACCAAGACACCATCCAAAATACCAGGAAAAGGAAGTCCCCATATTATTTTCAGTTGTGCCACCTGGGCCTCCACCAAGTTCATAAAATATCATATAAGAATCCCCTTGTAGTTATAGTAACAGGTTCTACAATGACCTGGTGAAATGAAATATTTCTAGTTGGCCCTGCCCTTCTAAAGGCATAGGGTTTACTGAAAGCCAAAAAGAAAAGAAAAAAAGCATATAGATATAGAACATGTATCAGGAAATGATCCACACACAGCAGGAATATTTGAAACTATCATATCAGGAATGTAAAGTGACTATGGATAACATACTAAGAACTTTAATGTATAAAGTAGTCAGCATATCAGAACAGATGGGCAAAGTAAATAAAGACGAAAACCATAAAAAAGCCAAAAATTAATGTTGGATATCAAAAACTCCATCCAAAATTTTCTTTCTGACCTTACTAGCAAAAACAGTGATTGAGGAAATAATCTCTGAGTTTGAGATTATCTCAATGAAACTTTTACTACTAAAATATAGAAAACACAAAATGAAAGATAGCATCCAAGAAATGAGCTCCAAGTATAAAAATTTAGTAGACAAAATGGGAATCATAGAAGAAGAAGCAAATAAAAGGTGTTATGGTTTATATCTAGTTGCTCCCCAAAGCTTCATATAGCCATTGGGGCAGGGTTCTAGGGTTTTTGATTAATTTTTGATCCAATACTGGGATTATGGGTAAGAGTGGTACACCTGCCCTAGTGTGGATAGCCTGAATACAATATAAGGGAAGGATAGAGAGTTGTTAGGTGCTACAGCCACTGCTCCTCCCTTTGCTCTTTGTTATTTTCCAACGCCATGAAAGGCTACCCTCTACCATGTGCCACTCTGCCCTAGAGCCAGCTTAGTATGAACTGAAACCTCTACTAACTTTGAACTAAGTAAGTATTTCCTTCCTTAATTTTGGGTGTCAGCAATAAGAGAAAAGTAACTGAGACAGAATTTGGTACTGGGGAGGTAGGTCAGTAGAATAGCTCTTTCCTGGCAAGGGTGAGGTCCTGAGTTCAATCCCCAGTATCAGAAAGAAAAAAAAAAAAGATTCAGAATTTGGTTCTGAGAAGTGGGGTTATTGCTTGACCAAAGCTGGCTGTGTGGCTTGCAAGTCTTTGGGAATGGCTTTTGGGAAGATATAAGAAGGGCTTGGAGATGTCACCTACAAGAGAAGCACTGAAATTCCTTCAGCTGTTCTGTATGGGAAATGCTAGTCAGAGCTCAGAAGACCAGACGACGGATAAAAAATCTTGCCTATGAAGTCCAGGTTTCAACTAGGAAGAAGAACTTCATTGGATGTTGGACTCCAGATAATGTGTGTTATAGCTTGGCAGAAAGTTTGTCTGCATTATGCTTGTGCCCAGAGACTTTGCCTGAGACTGAGATTACACATGGCAGACTAATTAATCTCACAAAAGAAATGTCAAGGTAGTCAAATATTGAGGCAGTGGCATTGCTATTGTTTGGGGGCTTTACTCAGATTTTTGTTAAGAATCAAGAGCAAAGAACCCAACAGGATGTTTTAAAATGTGGTGAGTTTGGCCAGAAAGGAAGTGATAGTAAGGCTGTGGACTGCAGAGATGGAGCTGGGAGGATCTCTATTGCCAAGAGATAGTGGTAGAATAGAAAAGGTGACCTGTGAGCAACATAGAAGCAGCAAAGTCTCCACCCTTTGCAGCCTCAAAACTGCAAAAGTGAAAGACTCTGCTTTGAGGAGAAAGCCACAGTTTGCCATGTTCCAGAAGAGCGGTGTTAGAGAGAATTTGTTCCTTGGAATGTGGTGCAGAGTCCTCAGCAATCCAGGCATTTGATCCCCACAGCCAATAGAGAAGAAAACCTGCTACTGCTCCATCTAGCAGCGGACATTGGCATCATCCATGTAGCGTTGGTTTTAGGTACATGCAGAATGCAAAGACTGGGGTTGGTGGCGCGCACCGGTAATCCCAGCTCTTGGGAGGCTGTACACAGGCTGATCACTACGAGTCTGGTCTAGTAGTGAGACCCTGAACATCCTGTAGACCCTTCCCTCCCCCCCCAAAAAAAAATACAGAATGCAAGAGTTCTGAGGTTAAGAAGGATTCCACCTAGATTTCAGAAGGCCTGGCAGGCCAGGCAATGTGCCCCCAGGAGGGCAGTGTGTGAAGCTGTGAGGAAGAAGCCTAACATGCAGTGGAAACTGAGGTTTGGATAAGACAGGAGCATGGATCATCTAAGAAAATCTGCAAGGATTGAACAAAGCAGGCCTTCAGAGAAGCAATGGGAGTTACCACCAAAAGTGCCGTAGAGGTGGAGCCACACGGAGCTAACAATTCATCACAGAATGTTTTGGATATTTTACATGGCACAACAGGACTTAAGGTTTGTCTTTCTGGATGTTTTACTTACTTTGGTCCCAATGCTTTGTGTCCTGCTATTTGTACCTTTTGGAATAGTAAAATTTTTTTGCCATTGAATGTTAGAAGTGTTTAACTTTTCATTTGTTCAGCAGCTCACAGCTAAGAGTTTGCCTTAGATCTTGGAGGAGACTCAGGACTTTCACTTCTCAGTGACACTGAAACTGTTAGGACTTTGGCAACTTTTAGAGATGGACTAAAATGCCTTTTGTATAAAGGGATGTGCATGAGTCTCTAGGGGGACAAGGGAGGAATGCTATGGTTTGTGTCTAGCCATCCCCTCAAAACCTCATGCAGTCACTGGGACAGGCTTCCAGAGTTTGTGATTAATACATGGTCCAATGCTGGCATTTTGAGTGTGGGTGCTACATCCGCCCTGGGGCAGATAGCCTGAATTCAATATAGGGGAGGTAGAGAGGCTTGCTAGCTGCCACGGCCACTGCTCCTGCCATTGCTCTTTGCCATTTCCCACAACCACGAGCTGCTCCCCCTCTGCCATGTACCACCTGCCTTAGAGCCAGCCAAGTACAGACTGAAACCTCCACTAACTGTGAGCTACATAAAACATTCTTTCCTTATTATTTGGTGTCAGGTATTTTCCCAGCAACAAGAGAAGAGTAACTGAGACAGAAACTCAGTGTTAAGGTTTGTGTCTAGTTGTGTTCCTAACAGCTCCTGCAGTGGGGAGGACTTCTAGAGTTTGTGATTAACTCATGATCCACTGCGAATGTAGATCTGAGTACTAGTCCCAGCCCTTGAGTACTAATCCCAGTATTTTTGTCTCAGCAATGGCAGAAAAGTAACCAAGACAAAAGGTATACATGAGACAGAATGTCTAAAAATTTCCCAAAATTCATATCAGACATAAAACCACAGAACCAGGACACTCACAGGTGACCAAGCATTTTCGAATTACAGAAAATCACATGTAAAGTGAAAGCAGCTGGAGGTCAAAAAAATCTATCTTACAAATAGAGGAGAAAAGACAAAGAATGACTCCTCAGAAGGAGTGTGAATAAAGTCAAGTGAACATTTGATGTGTTGAGAGGATTAAAATTACCCTTCAAAAGTAAAGCCCAGATAAAGCTTTTCTTAGACAAAAATTGACTTGTCCACAGAAAACAATTTGAGGTTCTTTAAAGAGAGCTTTCTTTAGAAAGGATGTAAGTCAGAAACTTGAGTCTACATAAGCAAAGGGAACACTGAAAAGGGAAAAGTTAAGCTAATATAAAACGTTGATTTTACTTATGTTTTCTAATTCTGTGACCCAATAAATAATGAATGTAACAATATGCTCAATTATGTATGTGTATGTACATATATGCTTACAAATGTGAAATGTATGAGAAGAATGATATAGAGGAAAAGAAGAAGGGTTGTCATTTTATGTTGCTCAAAAATCAGTATAGTGTTATTTGAAAGTGAACTTTAATCGGTTACACATAAATATAAAAACTAGATCAACTTGGGCCACAGACATAGCTCAGTGGCTTAAATTCCTGCCTGGCAAGTGCAAGGTCCTGAGTTCAATCCCCAGTACTACAATATAAATTAATTAATTAATTAATTAATCAATTAATTAAAACTAGAGCAACATGTACACAACCATGTTATAGTAAGAAATAAGATCAAGTGGAATTTTATAAAATACTTAATTAGGATTATTAAAGTCAGAAAAAGTAAAAGGTAAAAACAGAAACAATGAATGGGTAAAATTAGAAAAGAGCAATGATAACAAGAGTATCAAGATATGATGACTATTAAGCCAACTATATTAATAATCACTTCAGCAATCTGGAGTCTACATGTACTATTCAAAATACAGAGATTGTCTACAGAAAAATAGGATAGAAAAGTTGAAGGGGAAGGGACCTGGAAAGAACGGGGAAAGAAAAAAAGACAGGGCAATAGGGAAGGGGGCTATGAGCAAATAACACTACTTTCATGATGAAAATGTTACAAGGAAGCACATAATACTGTTCAAATAATATACACCAATGAGAGTAGTAAACATAGATTGTCAAAGGGGATCAAAAAAGAGCTAACTGCATGTCTATAAGAAGCCCAATTTAACTGTAAAAATACAAATTAGCCCAATTTAACTGTAAAAATACAAATTAGATGAAAATAAATAAAGATATATTATGTTAACACTAATCAATAGAAATAAAAGTAGGCATATTAATTTGAGTCAAACAGGCATGACAGCAAATAATTTTATGAAGGATCAGGAAAGTAAATGTTAGTAAAATGATTGGTTCTTGAAGAAGAGATATAAATTTTAACCTATATGCACCTAACAGCAGAGCATCAAAATAAATGAAGCAATACTGATGGAACCACAAGATAAATATAAGAATCCATTACTATGCTTGGGGACTTTAGTGTATCATTTTTTTAGAAATGGGCAGATTCAACAGGTATGAGCATAAATGAGCTCAACACCATCAGTCAATTGGAAGTAATGAGCATTTGTAGACTAACCCAACAATAGTAGAATATATATATATATATATATATATATATATATTCACTTCAAGTGCACATAGGGAGCATTCAGTGATATACAGCACATTCTGAACCATAAAACACCATAAGAAATTTAAGAGCATAGAAAGTAAACAATGTCTATATTCATGTCAATATGGAATTAAACAGTAAAGCCCTAGCAAAGACACAGCTCTGAAATTCCAAAATATTTGGTGATATTCTCCAAATTCACTTCCAACTATTCACTTCTAGGTAAGAACAAGATCAAAATAAAACTCAAATGAAATGCTTTTAAAAAAATAGGAACTAAATGAAAACTTTTTTTTTTTTTTTTGTATTTAAGGGAAAGGTCTACTGAGTGTTCAGGGTCTCACTACTAGGTCAGACTCATAGTGATCTGCCTGTTTACTCCCTCCCAAGAGCTGGGATTATAGGTGCACGACACCACACAAAGTCTCAATTGCCATCTCAACGTGCCCCAGGGCTGGCACCAATACAGCAGGCCCAGGGATCGAACCCCCAGCCCCTGCACCTGCTTGCAGGCACTTTAATCCACTGAGTTATTTGGCCCTGAAAACCTTTTAAAAAGCAACTTATCAAAAGTTGTGGGACACAGTGACAACATTGTCATGAGAAAATTTGGAGCATTTCATACTTATATTCTATTTTTCTTTTTAAAATTTGTTTAAAATGCATGTATTCTAAAAGAATAAGATATGTAATCATAATAAACTTCAAGCAACTAGAAAAAGAAATACAAATTAAGTCCAAAATAAGTAGAGGAAATAAATAATAAATTAAAGCAGGAGTCAATAAAATTGAAAATATGAAATCAATATAGAAAAATCGGGCTAGGGAGATAGCTCCAAGGCCTAAGTACCTGCCTGACAAGCACAAGGTGCCAAGTTCAATTGCTGGTGTAAATAAATAAATAAATAAATTCAACAAAAGCAAAAGTTACTTCTTTGAAAATATCAGTAAAATGTAGAAGTTTCTGCCTAGTATAAGAGAGAAAGGGAATAACAAAATTTACAACTATCATAAATAAAAGCAGAAGTATTGCTACAAAAGTTCATAGACAGGGAAAAGCTAATGAAGAAATACTGCAAACAGCTGTATGTCCGTATCTGATGACTTCAGTAAAATGAGCCAATTCCTTGAAAGATGAAATCTGTCAACACCCACATCAAAAGAAATTGATAATATACCTAGACCTATTAAACCATCTGAATCCACAACAGTGGTGTGGGCAGGATGCCTGCATACAACATGAGGGAGGAAGAGGCTTTCTCTCCCCACCCCTTTTGCTCTTGCTGCTTCGCTGTCTTCTGCCCACTTGGGCTGTTACCCCTGTGCCATATTATCCTGCCTTGGAACCAGCTGAGTGTGGGCTGAAACTTCCACAAATTGTGAGCTACATAAACCTTTATTCCTTAATTCTTGGGAACAGGTATTTTGCCTCTGTTCCCTCAGGAATGAGAGAAAAGTAACCAAGATATCTACCAAACACTTAAGGAAGAAATTATACCAGTTCTCTCCAATCTTGTTTAGATGATTAAAATAGAGTGAGGCCAGCATTAACCTAGTACCAAATGCTGAGTATACCAAGTACAAACATACATGTCTCATGAACATGCTTACAGAATTATTTCAAAATATCAGCAAATTGAATTAATGTTATGTGGAAAGAATTACATGCCATAGGGCCTGGGATATAGGTCAGCAGCCCAAGTGCATGCCTGGTAATCAAAGGTCCTGAGTTTCATTCCTGGTGCCAAAATAAATAAGAATTGTATGCTGTGACCCAGTGAGATGTATCTGTACACTGATTGGATCTTCAGAATGACATAGCCCATTACAGCAGCAAAAGAAAAATTACAGATACACGTTAATGAATATTTTTCAAAAGAATTTGATAAATTTTGTAATTCTATAAAAACACCTCTTTGCAACCCTGGAGCAGAGCTGGACCTTCCTCAACTTGATAAAGAATATCTACAAAAATAGAGTACACTTTAAACAACACAATTAATGGTGGGAAAGTAGAAATTTCCTGATAAAATCAAAATCAAGCAATGGATACTTTTGTCCCTTGTGGCTTTTCAACATGGTAATAGAATTCTGCCCAATGCAATAAGACAAAAAAAAAGAAAGAAAAGAGACAAATATAAATTAAAAATAAATAATGAAACTGTCTTAATTCATTGCTGCCATGATCATTTGCAAAAATTTGCAAATTTCTTTGCAAAATTCTTGCAAATTTCTCTGTCCATAGATAGTGTTATAGTTCATATCTAGATATACCAATGATCTAGTGTTCTCAGACGCAGGGCATTGAGAAGGTGACTGGATTATGGGATGCATAGCTGACTGGCTTATGGGAGGTGAGATCTGCTAGGAAGACACTCTATATTGGGAATGTGACCCAGATGGATGCATCTCGCGTCCCAGCTCAGTGGTTGGCTCTCTGCTTCTGAGTCACCAGTGTATGAGAAGCTTTTCCTCTACCATGCTGTCCTGCCTTGCAGCCAACCAAACATGGGCTGAAGCTGAGAACCAGGATAAATTTCCCTCTTAGGTTGTGGGAGACCCAGTGATGAGAAAGCAGCTAAGACAGAAAGACGTGCTGTAAAGTTGCCATTTTTCCCAGTTTAATGTGTAAATTCAGTGCAGTTCGAATTATATCCATGCAACTTATTTTGTGGCCAGCAACAAAGTTTATATGAAGAGACAAAAGAACCTGAAGAACCAACACAATATTGAATAAGTGCAAGAATAGTGCCTGTCCTGATGTCAAAGTTTACTATGAAGTTACAGTAATCAACGCAGTATGGCACTGTCAAAACAATAGACAAACATACATGAAACAATACAGAGACCAGAAATACATCCATGTAAATAAAATAGTATAATTACATATGTATAATATAATACATTCATGTAATTATAGTCAGCAAATCTTCGACAAAGGAAGAAGAGTAGCATAACAGAATTATATAGCACTTTGTACAAGTGGTTTAGGAAGTACTGGATAGCTCCAAGAAGAAAAAGTAGTCAACTCCTTTACATCGTTTACAGAAGTTTAATTCAAAATGAACAACAGATCTAAGTGCAAAAAAAGCATTGGTTTGATAATGATTATAGGTATAACATCAAAGTCATAGACCAGAAAAGAAATAGTTGAGAAACTAAACATCATTATAAACAAAAAAGTGCTTTTCCATGAAAGACTCTGCTAAGAAAATGAAAAAAAAGTTACAGAATAAGGGAAAATGTTTGAAAAATAACACATCTCATAAAAGATAGTTATAAAAAATATACAGAGATCCTTTAAAACTCAACAATTTTAGTATATGTGCTGCTCAAGCAAGCATTTAAAACTAAAGAGTAAGTAATGATAACCCAACTAAAATTTGGGCTGAAGATCTGAATAAAAACATAACAAAAATGTGGACAAGCCTCGTAAATTAAATAAAATGAAGTTCAACATATCCCACTAGATAATTAAAAATTAAATCTAGAATTTTATGCTATTCTGTACCTAGGAGAATGGACATAATTCAGCATATTGATAGTAAGTCCTGATGTGAATATAGAGTACCACAACCACTGTCAGATGCAAAATGTCCCTTGGAAAGATAGTTTGGACATTTCTCATAAAACTAAGAAAGTTTTATCATACTGTTAAATAATCATGCTCTCTGGTACTAACCCAAAAGAACGGAAAAACTACACACACACACACACACACACACACACACACAAATACACACAAATACACAGATATTTATAGCAGCTTTATTCATCATAGCCAATATTTGGCAGCAAACAAAACACTCTTTCACAAGTGAATATATAAATCAACCAATACACATCTAAATAATGAAATATTATTCAGCACTAAGAAATGAGTTCAAACAATGAGAAGACATAGAGCACTTTTTTAAAATTTTATTTTAAAAACCAAAGAATTTTAAACCTATACTACTAAGTGAAATTAAATGAAATATCCTACATGTTTTTAATTTCCAACATCCTGGAAAGAACAAAACTGTGGAAATAGTGAAGAGATCTATTGATGCCATTACAAGGAAGTGGGAAAGATCAGACAGAGAAGACGTTTAGGGCAGTAAAACTACTCTGTATTATGCTATAATAGTGAATGTATATGTTTATAAATTTGTTCAAACCCATACGATGCACACCAAAAGTGAACCCTAACGTAAAGTATGGATTTGAGGTGACAATGATGTGTCAATGTAGGTTTATTAATTATAACAAATGTGTGGCTTGGAGGAGGATGTTCAAATTGGGAACAGAGACGCCTGAGTGTGGGAAGACTGTATGGGGGGAAGTATTTCTTGTTATACCTTTTACTCAGTTTGCTATGAAACTAAATCTATTCTAAAGAAAAAAATATCTTATAAAAGAAAACCTTGACGAGTTGGCACATATTTCTGATGATATAATTTGAATTTAGAAATTAAAATAAGCATAGTACCTATAAATCTAGGCTATGTCTATATAGAAAGTAAGAATATGACCAAGTGAGTTCAAAAAACAATGAAAATGTAGACCAAACATGATTTTGGTCTTCAAGAGGTTGACAGCTTCCTAATGCAGAGCTCAAAATACCAGAAGTGTTGTTTTTGCAGTGACACCTAAATTTTACTTTTTAAGTACACAGAAGGCAATTTAAATATCCATGCAAATGCATCTTTCTCAAACACGAAGGTGTTCATTCTCAAATATGAATGTGCTGTGGCTTCGGACAAAAATAAGAATATGTTCTCATGTTTGACATTTTTAAAGTATGGCATTTACATTTATTTTAGAAATGTATAAAACAAATATTTTCTTACCAATTGAGTTCATCTCTTCTTTGAATCACATTTTTCTTTTGCTTGTCAGTGTTGAAACTGATATACCTGATGCTATTTCCCATCAATAGACTGCATAGATGAATGTATTGAGTTTGCTCATAAGTCTCATAAAATTCATAGTATCATTGTATTTCTGCTGAAAAGGAAAAAACACATAAGACAAAACAACATGTGCTTTCGACTTTCCATCTATGATGTAAATATAGTTCCACTGCAAAACCATAAACAGTAAATATAAAGTACCGTCAATGTTAAAATTGAAATGACTTTACAGTTCCATAATATTTAGAATCTACCTGTACATTTTGATACTACCTGTAAGGTTAATAACAGAAAGACTTTACAGGAGCCTGTTTCATGCCATTTTTTTCTTCCTTCCATTATACTTGGCCAATTTTAGCTCGTGATGATTTTGTCACTGGAGCACGACTATCCACTAAATTCTTCATCACTTGTCCCAGCTTTCTTACTCTCATTAGTTTATACAAAGGTCTTCAGTTCTGTTATTCTCCTTTTCTCTATGTCTATCTGTCTGTCTGTCCATGTTTAAACTATGGGACCAGTATATTAGCAACTGCTTGCTCTACAGTTCCCTTTTTCATTGTATTTTCATTTTTCAGTGTTGCTGACTAACCCCATAAAAGCTAAGAGAAATCTGAGAGCAACAGCTAAGTGGACAATTAAAGAGCACTTGCTTGTATCTGTAAGTCAGATCATTATCTCTGGCATCTGTAATGGAGACGCTAAGTCAGGCAAACACATTATTTTGTTTCCCACTACAGAGAAAACACCTACCCACACTCACTCCTGGACTGATTTGCATCCAAAAAATGGGGAATTTTTCAAGGCAAGGAAAAGAGAGCCCAGAATTTGTGGGTTAAAGCAATCAGTAATGATTGTCTTTGCTATTTAGTAGAGGTTTAATTATTCAAAATGATTGTGAGAGTTACTTCGGAAATTGTTTTCTGTATGTGTTGGTGTAATGAAATCTACACAGGACTCGATTCAGTTAATAGCACATTCGCATGGCCATCCATGAGGCAGTATTCACATAGATTTCAGCTGGTTCCATCCTGTTGAGATATAGTATCCAATACAATGTAAATGATGAAAGCATTAGGAAAAATGCAGCATAATTTTTAACCAAAAATTCTAATAATAATTATCTCAGTAAAAGAACTGCTGTTGAAATTTGGTAAACTAGGACAAACATCTGTGTGATTCTTTGTTCATGAAAGGTTTGTGTCTGTTTTCCTCTCCTGTTTTTGTCCCATTTTCTTCTGGGAGCTCTATTTCAAACTAATGATTTTTCTGTTACTTCATAGAAATATTTCCTCACTTATTATCTAAACTCAACATCAAAATGAGTATATCAGAAGAGCTCCATTTGCTAAAGGTGAATATAATGACACAGCTTGCCTCCTTCTTCCTACACGGTATACTTTCGTACAGAAGAATTGCACTTTTCTTAAATTTATTTATTCATAATTTCTAAAAAGGGAATGCAGAGCCTTTGCTTTTTAGTAAAATTCTTTGAATCTTGAAAATTCAGGTTTTGGCAAACACAGTCCCTTTTGGCAGAAAATAGTCAAGGGTTCCATGGCACATTGTTTATGATCCACAATTTTTTAAATATTCCTGCCCAAAAATTAAATTTATCATACCTGAATTTTGTTAAACTTGAAGCTAATCATTTCAGTCTATCAATAAAGATGCTACCAGGTTTTTTGAAAGGTCACATCTGCTCTATAGACATTATAAAGTTTTCCCATTCTTCCTAAGTACTGATATCATGAAACTAGAGAGAAAATTATAATGTAGACTTTTCTTAGGCACTTTGACTGATGGAAGATTTTTTTCACTCTGAATAGGTAGGATGACAAATCGGGTAACATAAGTCTTTTGAAATAATAGTATCCACATGGTTTTAAAGATTTATTAATTCATTAGTAAAGTTATGGTTTGTTTCAATGGTGCACCGTTTCCCTGTCTTTTGATTTGATTTGTCTAGTAGCTCTTGCATAAAGTAAGAGTTCGAAGTTTCAGTTTGTGGATATGTAGTAGTAAAAGATCTTCCTCTAAATTGTAATCATTTTGACCAAAATCTTTGGCTATCAACACTAAGAAAAAAAAGTCACATTGCCTACATTAGTATTAACACTGATTTTAAGAGACTGCTTCTAGAAATCTAGCTTCCCATGGCAGTCATTTTTATAAGCCTTCAAATAATAATAAAATCTTTATGTTCATTCTTGACAAACATGTCAGAATCAAAGTTCAAATTGGGTGAATAAACAAATAGATAAACAGAAAAATGAAGTAACAGACTACTAGCAGTGCTGTGGGGAGTAAGAGCAGACATCCAAATTATTTTTAGGTACTGACCACAGGAAGTACACAATTTCACCCCAAGCTCCCCTTGCAAGCCAGTTGAGAGTACCAGCAAGGATCCAATGAGGGGCTGCAGGTTCTAGAATTAAACAGGACTGTGGATATCATCTAGATATCATCTAGACAGAAAACTTCATGTTTTGATGGATATTTGGAACAAGAATCTTAGAAAAATTAGGTGTCAATGTAGAATAATATGTACTTTCCAGACTTATTCTGATGAATAAATGAAATATTTGCAACAGACACAAACCATGCTTGGCACAAAGTATGTATGTTGCACAATGGAGGGTGAATGATGTAGAGAAAGCCACTGACAGTCGTGCTTCTGAGAAAATGTACTGAGATGTAGATTGGGCCTAAGATACAAAGAACTAGATATCAGACATCTTAACAGTGTTAAAAGGAATACTAGGAACTGAGTCATGAGCTGGCACTATGGGTCAAATGTGAGTTCCTGTTGTACAAATCACACAAAACTGCAGCAAGGAAAACATTTTCTGCAACGACCCTAAACAGTTATCTCCACAGTCACTGATTCTTCATGATTCTTTATGATTATTTATGAATCAGACCAGACTTTTTAAAAAATTTATCTGTAGCCTAGATGTTAATTATGTCTTTGTATTCAACATCCTTCTTTCAAAATTGAGATTTCGAGATTTCAAAGTTGAATCTCAGGTGTGAAGAAATCATGAAGAACAGCTTTGAAGTTTAATGCCTTCCTTCAAGGTGCTTATTAATCTAAGGAAGTTAAATTAGGTTAAATTCTTGGGGTCGGCAAGATAGTTCAGCGGACTAACGCTCCTGCTTAGGCAAGCGCGGGGACCATGGTTCTATCCCTGGCACCACAGAACCTGCCAGCTCCACCCCCAGGGCAGGCTGGGCTGGCCAGAGTGGGGGCGTAGTGGCCCACACCTGTAATCCCAGAGCTGGGATGGCTGAAACCAGGAGGATCACCATGAGTCAGAACTGCATAGTGAGACTTTGCGACAACAAAATACATTTTTTTTTAAAAAAGAAAAGGATAAAATCTTAACATTTTGGAGAAGGGTCTCACAAACTGTGGAATGACAGAACATTATCTGTAACTATGAAAACACAGGGAAGGTAAGTAGAGCATATTTCTGAGGGAAGGGAGAAATCAGGTGAGTTGAGAATTATGTTTCCTTCAACCCTTCCTGGGGAATTATCAAAAAATTCGGTAAGTGTCAGATGATTCAGAAAAATCCAAATAAATTATGAAGTTATCCGATTTTATAAATTAATTTGTATATTTAACATTGTTCTAAATGTCAAATATTACCAATGATTTTCTTCCTTGAAGCATGACAGAAACTGTTGTAAAGTTAATTTAGAAAAGCAAACAGACAAGAACAGTTTAGAATATATGAAAAGGGGAAAATGAATGTGCACTAACATATAATGTTGCAATTCGTTAAGATTAAAGCACTAGGACTGGGGAGATAGCTCAATGGTCTAAGTAACTGCTTGGGAAACACAGGACCCAGGTTCCATCTCTGGCACTTCATGCTGTGCCATCCCCAGAACTCTGGGCACACCCTGCTGGCCACAGAAATGGGGCATGGTGGCACAGTTTGTAATCCCAGTGCTAGGGAGGCTGAGACAGGAGGACCACTGCAGTCCATCCTGTGTAGCGAGACCCTGTATCAAATAAATAAATAAATAAATGATTAAAAAAGAATAAAGCAATGTTAACTTAAAATGTATGGTATTATAACTAAATATAAAAATTTCTAGACAGATGTACAATCTACAATAGTAAAAGTTTAAGATAATATTATACTATACGTGGGCTTAAGTATATGTGAATATAAAAAGAGATAGCATATATGAATATATATGCACAGTTAATGAAAGCACCAAATAATGTGTAAATTATGCTGGCATTATTATTATTTGAAAAATATAGACTACTATAATATTCTATAACAGTGATTCTAAAATACTCAGTTAAAAACTCTAGAATAGAGGGCTGGCCAGACAGCTTAGTGGACTAAAGTTCCTGCTTCAGCAGAGCGCAGCAGCCGGGGATTGATCCCGAGTGTGCCGCACCGGCCCCACCCCCAGCATGCTGAGACAGTGATTGAGACTGAGTGTGGGCCGTGGGCCTGTAATCCCATCGCTTGGGAGGCTGAAAACAGGAGGATCGCTATGAATCTGATCTACATAGTAAGACCTTGTACCTCCTGGACACCAAACAACTGTAAAACTACCAAAAAACAATTTAATACTTTTGGAAGATTGAAAAGCAAACAACTTTTAAAATTTAAAATCATAAAAAAGGAAAACATTGACGAATTTGTTCATTTAAAAACTGCTGAAAAGAAACAATGTAAAATAGAAATAATGCAACTTCAGGAGGATATGTTCAGCAAATACTAATGCTGTATAAAGACTTCTTGTAAAGAAAACAGCTCAAAAGAAAAAGAAAAAAACTCAAATGTAGCTAACGATACTATATGTAATTCAGTGAATACTTTTAGTAATTTGAAATTGAACAGAGAGTGCTATCATGATATAGTCTAATTCAAGAAATGCAATTTAAAATAACTTGCTTCAGTAATTTTTTTTCTCTTAATTTGCCTTAACGCTATTACTGATATACTCAGTATCTATTCGATTTGGTAAAAGCACAAAAGCCAAAGAAGAAAGTAGAAACATCTTTCTAAAGTCTAAAAATATTCATTTGCTTGATTCAAATAAAATTTATTAAAACTAGGCACATAGCCTCTCACTGCAGATTTAACTGGTTTTTCTTAAATTCTATTTTCTGATTCTAAAATATCACATGATCATGAGAAAAAAATTAAGAACCACAAAGAAAAGAATGAATGACAATCACTCATGATGTCACTGACCAGAATTATCCACAGGGAAAATTTGTGTAACATTTCCTTGCTAAGCCTTTTCTTACATATGCAAAATTTTAATTGTTGAGCTCATAAATGTGTGAATCATGGCTTTTGCTTTATTTCTCATTTTAAACCATTAGAAAATATCATCATAATTAATTTTAGTGGTATATAGTTCTCAATTTTAAATCCATTTAATGATTTATTTCACAGTTTCTGTACAAGTGGACATTTCTGTTATCGTCAAATTTCCAGTATTTAAAAGTTTGATTCTATAATAGCAAAAGTTTTGAAAAAAGCCTGAAATTTCATAGTACTATGGCTATCATAGACTAAATCTAGCCATAAGAAATAAATAAAAATTGCAATAGGGAGGAAATCAGCTAAAGTTATAACATTCATCCATCAAATTGCACCTCTTGGTTTAACTGTTGTAGGCAACTTTGCCAGTTTGTTACAGTAAGGCAATGTTCCTCTCACCCTAATATACTATGCAGAATTTCCAGGGTTGCCCAGGCTCTGAGCCTTCAGTTCTACAGTCAATATTTCATGTCCCTCTAGGCGCAGAGAACTATGTGACTGAGTAAAATCTGCTAGAGAATAAACCAAGATTAACAAAACTCAGCTCATATACTCTTTTTTCCTATCAGGTGGCAATTTTTCTTTGTCTTGTTAGTACCTTTTTAGCATATTCTAATCTTGGTCTAGTTGGGATTAAAACAAGTTATTTCCAAAAGATTTGGGAAATATTTCACCTAATTCTGTGACAAAAGTACACACAGATAGTCACCATTTAAAGTAGTTAGCACCGTGGATCTGTTCAAGTTCTGTTTGCCTCAGCAGACTGAACATCGATGTTAAGCTAAGGAATCAGAATTTCCTCCAAATTTCATCTAGGATAGATGGCAGGCGGGTAGGCCTTCATCATTAATACCAAGTTGTAGAAGATAATAGCTTGTCTAAGAAAAAAAATAGACTTCAACTACGAAATTCAGTTTAATTTTAACATAATTACTTAGTGTGAGAATAGCCTCATATCTGGCAGTTAGGAAGTCCTTAGTAATGATATGCCAGGAACAGTCAGATGAGAGGGGTGAATTAATTTTCTTCTAATTCTTTCCATCCGCAAACAACTCTGGTTGAAGTTTTGGGCATGCTCATGGGTTTTCTTTCTGTTTTTTCACCCAAGTACCTAGCAGGATGGCTGTCATTGTGCTGCAAAGCTATCTTTTTGCTGCCTAAATCACTCTGAATATCTTGGCTTAGGGACAGTGCACACAGCGCACGAAGGCATCTATCCTTCGCTTGTAACTGTCAACAGAGAGGTGTGCCTTGTGGTCATACACCAGGGCACAAGTCACCCAAGCCAAAGGACAAGGAAGGGAGGACATATTTGCTATTCTTGTCAGTATTAAAGGGTGAAACTTCTTTCTTTTTCTTTTCTGAAATTATATATGGCACCCCCAGCACACTTTGAAGGAAAATGGAAAACTTAAAATGGAAGAATACAGAAAACATAAGCATTGCTTCTTTTGATAGATTTCATTATTAACAAGCAATTTCACTGGTTAAATGATTGGATTACATAATCTTGGCTGTCATTTTATGCATCTACGTAATTGTTCCTTTATGGATATAGTAACTTCGCCTAAGGGTGAGCAAAGAAAGTACTGTTTCTTTTTTTACGAATAGGCAATGGTATGGGGGGGACTTTGAATTGTTTTCAGATTTCATAAATAGACATATATAGATAAACATATGTACATGTACAGTACTAACAAATGCTGAGTTTAAGTAGCTTTGATACACAGCACGGTATTCTCGATAATACCAAACATAAATTAAATACCCACCTTTGCCTTCTCTAATCAAGTTTAACAAATTAAGTTTTCTTATATAAGGTTTGTAAAGATAAAGACAGTATTTCACTTAATACTCTCGCATCAACATTGTGAGCTGTATATTGAAATACTGTTTCTGTGAATCTCGTGCCAATTATGAAAAGAAAATTCTATTTCGTTTTAAGTTTGCTCATCAAGTATGTTACATATAAAACTAAGATTCTATACATTTAAGATGTATAGAGTCAAGAGGTTACAAATTTATAAAATCAGTATTAGTATAATAGTATTTTATGTTATATCTCTTCCTTTAAAAGAGTTCCCTCATATTTGATTCTAGCTTTATTCCTAGGATAATCCTCAAAATAAGAGATTTTGTGGGCAATACTACACATTAGCATTTATCTCAAAAATAGTTCTTAAAGTAACCAACACATATACACTTAGAGGCCCCGAATCCTCTATAAATTCATAGTGATAGATAATATTTATTGAGACTTTACACCATCCCAAGTCTAGTGTTATTTCACAGAATAATTAGAGGTACCTCTCTCCTTGTTACTATAGCACTCATTTTGTAGAAAAGAAGAAACAAACCGAAAGACATTAATAACCGGTCTAGTCAACAGCTCTTCTAGCTGTCTAGCTGCCGACTCGCAGTAGCACATCCACCAGAACTAGAAAGCTCACCCTTTTCTTGACTTTCTCATTCTTACTTGAACATACCTTGTTCTACCTTTTTGCTTAGTGCTATGGTATAACTCTCATTCTATTTCCACTGTAGTAGGTGCCCTGAAGCTGCATTTGCCTACATTCCTGTCTTCTTGGCTGCCTGGGGCCAGGCAAGAGTCATTTTGAACAACTCTGAATGACCAGTGCTGGGATCAAAGGCCTCTAGTTCTTCAAAATCATATTCTCATCAAAGCAAATATTTGTTTCTTCATTTAAATTGTATTGAGCACTTACTATTTTAAAAGCATTTTCTATATGTAAATAAATTGCACAATGCCTTTTTTGAAGCAAAATATTTGTAGTACCTCCACACAAAATATATGAAGAGTGCAATAGGATTTGACTTGTGGTTGTGACCAATTTTTTCAATTGGTATTAGTCATTGAAACAAATAAATTTTAATCAAACATTTTTGAGTAAAAATGAATACATTAGAAACAATAATAGCAATTATTGGTGAAAGAACAGAAAACTATGCTCTAACAAACCACTAAATCCTTTTTTTAAACACAATCTTTTTTTTTTTCATGTATTTAGTGCAGAGTCTACAGGGTCTCACTACGCAGATCAGACCCGTAGTGATTCTTCTGTTTTCAGCCTCTGAAGCACTGAAATTACAGGCACGTGCCACTATGCCCAGTCTCAATCACTGTCTCTGCGCCCCAGGGGTGGGGCTGGCATGGCACGCAGGGGATTGAACCCTGGTCCCTGCGTCTGCCTAGGGACCAGGGCACTTTAATTCACTGAGCTATCTGGCTGGCCCCTAAATCTTGTTAAAAGTAAAAAACAATAAATTTTCCTCAAGTGTTATGAGTTTATACTTGGTCTTATACAATGGTATAAGATGCAACAACCAGAAATAAAATATGATGTCCTAGAAATGATACAAATAACTCTTACTAATATTACAGAAAAAATATAATCCCAAACAGACATTTTCACATGGAATATGTGGCCTTTATTAAATTGGTTTATCTTGTGAAAACCCATCATAAAGTTCATCCACTGGGTCTCGAGGGGTGTCTAGAAGTAACACTAGTACAAGGAGAGTCTCAGCGACAACCCTTTCTGCCATTGTCATTCAACTCTGGGTCATCTGTCTTGGGTTCATATTCTTCAGAACCAAATACTCAAAGTCAGCAGGCCCGGCCAACGATAGTTTCCTCCTTATTTATTCGCTAGCTGTCTCTCCTCCACTCAAAAGGAGTACACTTTTACCCGCCTGGATTTCAAGACAAGGACATTTTTTTTTCCTAAGTGACTATCAGAAAAGCAGCAGGACTGTTCAAATGGAAGCCCAAACCCCATCTTTAGTACTTCTCTGCTCTATAAACCTGCACAAATTACTGAACCTCTCTGTGCCTTAATTTCTTCTTCATCTGTAAAGTGTGGATGAAAACAACACCTCCTCGGTAGGGAGCTCTGTGCATGGACGTGACAATGAAAGGGAAGTGTGCATCACTGTGCCTGGCACACAGGAAGCACGCTGTCAACCTTTCCTTTGTTTCTTAACAGTCAGCAATAACTGAAACAGTGGCTAACAGCCTTATTGTACTAGTTTCCTATAAGAATTAATCAGTCTTGCTATTTTGACTTTTTGCCCTCAGCCTCTAGTAAATGAGCAATTTTGTTTCACACTAAACCATCCAGTGAACCCACTTTTCTGTGATTCTGGAATGAAGAGAAAGACAATGACTAGACACAGAAAGCTATCCATCCTGGTGAACCTGGAGGACATTAAGCCAAGTAAATTGCACAAACAGAGAGGGACAAACACTACATGCTTCTACTTATCGAAAGTGGGTAAGGAAGGAGGAGAATGGTGGTTGCCGGGGCTGGAATAAGGGAGAAATGAAAAACTGCTATTCAATGGGTATATTCAGTTATGCAAAATAGAAATGCATAACAGTGTTATTCAATGCTTGTAGTTAATAATACTATACTGTCCAATTATACATGCATCAAGAGGGAAAAGATCAAATTAAGTGTTTTTATTTCAACACTGAAAGAAATGAAGAAAGGAAAGAAGGAAGGAATCCAGTACTATGATGCAGAATGTCTTAGGTAATTTTCTCATTGCTAAAGACAAAAAACAGAACATCTAAAGTTAAAGGAGGAAAAGCTTATGGTAGCTCACAGTTTGTAGAGACTTCCATGCATAGTCAACTGGCACTAAGGCAGGGTGGCATGGCAGCGGGGCACTACAGCAGAGAAACAGTCCATGGGGTGGCAGAGCAGGCAGAAAGTGGCAGCAGCAGCAGGCAGCAGAAAATAGCAAGCCCTTTTTCTGTCCCTTACATTCCACCCTGGCTACCTGCCGTAGCCTTCACACCCAGAGTGGGGCATCCTTTATTGCAGCGGCACACAACCTAGGTCCAGCCACTTCCAGAAAGCCCCACCTAAGGCCCCATGAGGCTCTGGGAGGAGATGGAGATGTAGACACGGCCACAGCAAGGGGAACAGGCCAACTGCGGACATACGTGCTTCATCATTTTCCATTTGTGCCTACCAAATCTCTGAAAAAGAGACCAAAAGATATTTTCCAAAAGTTACACTAGAGTTAAAAGTTATCTGACACTGTCAGCCACATTCTCCCAATTTGTCAGCTGCTGTCTGTTAGAGAAATTTTATGCCCTGCAGCAGTTGGGGCACACAATAATTCATAAGTGTGACTTAGAGGAACACTCACTTTATACAATACCAGGATTAGGCGTCTAAACTCCTAAGCTATAAAATACAAGAATAATCGAATCAAAAGAATGAGGATTTTAAAAGGGCTGTGGCTTTGGCAATTGCGAAGCTGTGTTATCTACTTATCTAACATCCTCATCTTTCCCCAAACATTTATTTCTTAGATTAAGTGAAGGAAGGTAAAATGGTATGTGGATTTGGAAAAACAATTTGTGGTCCTCCTAACAGACTTGTGAGTGGCTTTTATAAAAAGGAAGAAGAAGGCAGCAAGAACACTAGTTCACAAGAAACAGAAATGCGTGGCAGAATGATTGCAAGCTTGTGCCATTCATCCTGTCATTTCTGATAGTAATACTCCCCACAGGAAAACATCTATAAGCATATTTGTTCATCGGTTCAGTTCTGAAGCAAATTAAGGAGCATCTTCACTGGCCCTAAAATCTGAGGTAGACACAGCTACATTCTTCAAATAACGGACCATGGGATTAAACACTTAAAAAGGAGAAGAGACAAAGGAGTGATGGGTTTGTAAAACACCAGTAAAGACAGGCTTCTAAACTTTATTTCTTTGGCCATGATAAGAATATAAATATTTCTGAGTAAATTTAAGGACCTATTCAGATGTCAATTTATTTGGACTTCTTCAAAATTTTATACTGAAAATGGTCCTTTAACTTTTGAAATATGATACAATTTAATTCTTGCCATCTTGTGGTTATGTTACTGGATATTAATTTTTAAGATGTTTAGAAAATATAAATACATAAATAAAATAATTTTAACTTAAAAGATGTTAAACAGAATCCTTGGAATTATAGCATCGGAGTAGTCAATTTGTTTTAAAAGAGATATGTACATCTCAGTACCTATCAAACACTTAATAAAAGATGACTCCTGAAGGCAATTTGCAAACTAAGGTTTCACTAGATATATGTCAGTGTAAATCAGGAACCTTCAGTTCACCATTTTTCTAAACAAGTATGCCATAATCTTTGCTAGCTCTGTTTCTGTGAGGCCGTCATAAATCTACCACACCACACTGTCTCCTCAGAACGCAGTCACGCAGTCACCGACTCAAACACTTGAAAGTATAGTGAACTCCACACAGAGTGCGTCTGTCTTCCAGCCAGAAATCTCTGTCACCTGTGGGATATATTTCCTTTTAATAAAATCTTACTGGAAATGCACTCATCATTTTAAAAGTTACTTCTTGATTGTTTTGCTTTATTGAAAACCACCATTTCTGTGAGCCTAGACACCTAAGACAGGGACGCATGCTCCTTTTAAGTATACGTGTATGTGTTCTGCTTACATTGGCCACTAGATTAGCCAGCATGCACTTGGTGAACTAGATTCAAATGGCATAAAACATCTTTCTCAATTTACCACAGCCGACGTCTAATTTGTTTTGACCTAAACCTGTTAACATTAACCAAGTGCAATGAACAACTAAAATTCATAGCTTAAGATTTATTCCTAATAATGAACTGTTAAAAAAAAGTAAAGCAAACGTATAAAAATATTTAATTTCATTATTCAGCCTTTAAATGGCATGTTAAAACAAGAAACTATGGTAAGCCTTTCCCTTTTCTCGAATTATGCTTTATAGTCTTGTATTTATCGAATGCATTCATAGGCTCCCTTAGGATGTGAAATGTATGGAAATGTATGTGCATTGCTAAAGAAAGAACTAAATTTATTCTTTCCCCACATCACGCTCTTCTTTGCAGTAGAGGTTTTTAATTCAATACAGAGCTGGAATGAGATGGAGCCAATTTCCTGGTCTATATGTGTGACAAATGCTGAAAGTGGCACAAGATTAACAAATTAGTTGAAGTATAGATCTTAAAAGATTTTTTTCTCATGTCCCTAAATCAAAATTCATACTTTTATTTGAAATGAAGCCTTATTTAGAATTCAGTAAAAATAAGGACCTTTTCTTTCTCTTTAAGATAAAAAGATGGGATGTATGACAACAGACTACCAATTTTTCAAAGCAAATTTTTATTTGAAGGAAAGTTTACCAAGATTATATATCTGGAATACAAAGTTATTATCTTTATTATCTAGTGTGTTGGATTAGTAATCCTAATACATAGTAATGATCTTAATATTGGCTGAAGCTAAAAAAAATCTCAACATAGTTATTTTCAAAATAAAAGCATAAAATGCAAAGCAGGAGTAAGGTTTATTTAGTTCTGTATTTTATAGGTAAAATATGTTCAAAAGGTAAGGTCATAAGTACATATACTTGCTTTTCTAATAATGTTTATTAGCTTGCTTTTAAGTAAAACTCTCAGGCTTCATTCTCTACCTAATCTTAGAATCTTGTTTTTGATATAATCCAGATATCTAATAGCAAACAATAAAAACATCTGTGACAGCATAGAATAGTTGTAGAATTGTTTAATTTGGGAGAAAATGGCTATATTTAACCACGTGTGCATGACTGTTTTTCAGCTTCTTGTATAGAAAACTTATATTTTGCAAATGTGCCTTCATTGTTTTCTAAGGAATTATACTATGACATGAAAGAGCTTTAGAAAAGATATTTTGGAAAACATGCTTTAGAATTGCTTCACTTATTCAGGTTTTGAAACTTGTCATGGTCCACCTGTTTTCCTTGGGCTTAAATTATATAAAAATACAGCAGTTTAGAGCAAGCACAGTTTTACTTGTTGTACCCAAACATTGTAGCATGTTTAAAATTCAAGAAGAACTCTACGCAGGTTGCACCTCTCAGTCATCCAATCTCCTTTCACATATCTGCTCATGTTGACAGACTATGTCATAATACATCAACAGAAAGATCAGCACACAAGAGCAAAATTTCATCACCTGACAGCAAGAGGGAAACCGATTTTCAGTATTAAATTAGTAAAAATATACTATTACCTCACTTCCAATACGTCCGCTATCTTTAAAAAATAAGGTGTCTGCTATAATTACAAATATATGCAAAAAGTTAGATTTGTTTATGTTTTTAGTGTCACCCTTTGACTGACAACCTATTTTCATTTTCTTTTTTAGATGTTATTTTATTTTTTTTATATTCTGGAAGTTATTTAAAGAATTTTTTTGAAATAATTCCCAATAAGACATGTAAAATATATCTCCCAAATGTTTTGAACAGAATTTCTTTTAATCACTCATCAGCAGAAATCTACTGACCATTGAAATGCAAAGGAGTATTTAAGCTTCTTGTGAAAGTTATGTGTGTGTTTCCTATAACATCGTGCCCTTCCATTTGGATTTCAGCAGAAATTTAACAATACTTGTAATAAATAATGTCTTTTGCAGCCCAGGGCATCATCTGCTGCTTAGGTTTTAATTTTGCCCCCGTTTGAACACTGTACAACTTATGCACTTCTCTTTTGTCTATTATCCTTGAGTTGTGCTCTTCCCAAATATTGACATCATCTACTTTTATCAGCATTAACTGCTCCGCAGCTTCCCAGGCTCATGCTCAGCTCTATTTCTTCCTATTGATTATCTCCCTCACTCCAGCAGGTAGCTAGCCAGCGAGGCTGTCCTGAGAAATAGCTTCCAATGACTTTATACGCACAATTTACACGGAATTGTTTAAAGAAGATATTAGCCTCAATACAAATCAGTGAACCTCATTTAGTCAATACTGCACAATCCCGCTGTTGGCACCCTGTCACATGGTAGTCTTTACAGTCAGCTGCTGTACCCAATCTGCACATTAGCCATAGTATTTAGTTTCATATTAAAATGAAGTCGGGTTTTTTCGCTTTTGCTTTTCTGTTTGAAATCTTTTCAGTATACTTTTTACATCACCTCACTGAGCCATGTGATAGTAATATATTTTGAAATATAAAAACCTGAGATTAAATGTTTGATTTTTGACAGCGTTCTTAAATATAATAAATTCAAAAGGAAATACTGTTAAGTTAAAATGGAGTGTTTTTCATTAAGTCCAATCAAATGGTAGACAACAAAGGATCTTTTATTTGAGAATATGAAGTGAAAATGAAAACCAGAAAACCTTTACTAAGAAAAGGTCCAGCTAAATTATGTTGGAAGGAGGTCTCCAGATTGAGCTTGGGTGTTTCTTTTGCTAAAAGTGAATTAAACTAAGATATGCTATGAAGAAATATTTTACAAAGAAGCAAAACTTAATGCTTTTTGGAGATGAAAATAAGGTCTAAGAACAGTTGACTTTGAAAATAATTCTAAAGAATGATCACATATGAAAAACATTGCTGCAGCATGTGATCTTTTCTTATAATCATAACAGGGAAATGTTTAGGGTAAAGTAATGCTGGCCCCCTCTTTCCTGCTCTTCTGTAGAAATGCTGTAAAATTCTAGCAGTGTTTACACTTCAGGATCACCCCTCCTTAAACTACTGCTTTATGACAGCTAATGAGATGATACCCAAATGTTGAAAACATGGAAGTTCAAATGAAAATGTAAATGTGAAACACAATATAATGAAATAACTGAATAACATAATACTACCCTGAATGTTTGTGCAAATATTGCAAAATAAACTGCAACATATTAAAATTCTTCAGTGATTGTGTAATGCATAGAAGAAGGTTTACATATAAAACCTTAAGCTATCAAATACAGGCTCTGTATATCTATTCTATTTTCCTAAATATGGTCATCAAATGCTTGCGCATTTCTTTGTAAACTGAAATCAGAAAGAAGAATGACTTCTGATCAAAATACTGTATTTGTTATAAAGTACATTTTATAGCATTAGTGGCTGAGTTGCAGGAAGACTTGTGGATTATGAATGGTAGAGACCATACTAATTTTAGTTTGAGAATCATTCAAGGGTACTATTCCCTACCTTGTAGTTAGAAAATAAGAGATGAATGAAATAGCAATTTCAATAAAGGATGATAGTAAATAATAGCATTATTTTACAAATCAACATAGGAAAGCAATTAAAATAAAATTATATAACAAATTATTATAAATGCTGCAAGATTTTTCTCTTCTTGACTATAAAAGGTTAAAGGTGATTTCTGTTTGACCTTTACTTCCTTCCTATCCTCTTTAAATATCACTGGAAGCTGGAGCTCTGCAGCTCAGGAAAAAAAAAAAAAAAACCGCTAAAGATGGCCAGTCTATGCTGACCGTACATCTTCTCACACATTTATTGCAAACTGACACTCATATAACAGCCTTTTTTTATCACAAAGATTCAACAAAGAACAATTCAGGTACCAAGGGAAAATCATACTCCAGGAAAGAGAAATGCAATAACTGCATATTCAGACTGCATAAATGCAGGTATGGCAAGGATAATTGTAATATTTATATGTGACAGCATTTTAACATTTAAAGGAAGTCAATAACCTACATATGACAGTACTTAGGTATAATTTTGCATATGTCCATGTATGTAGACAGTACTTATAATGCACAAATACAAATTCCAGCTCAAAATGAGTGCAAAATCCTGAGGCTTTATTCATTTAAAATGTTTTTGAAGATATACTTACATGTATTAAGCAGTGTCTACCAACTAAAACATAAAAATCTCTGGTAATACATTTATTGTGTAATATTTTATATGCATTATATTCTGAGTTGAAATAGAATGTTCCCCAGTGAAGAAAGTATATGTATAAATAATGAATATAAATTATTTTTTCAAAACTAATAGTGACATGGCAAATATTTCAGGTAAGTAAAAGTACTAAAATATTTACTTAAAGACTTTCTAAATAAATAATATTTTCAATCTAAATGAATGTTAGTTTCAAATGTCATTAAAATATAAAATTCTTAAGGAATCAAAGCTTCATAATAACTTTTAAAAGAAGTACATTTCATTGTTTTGTTGAGATTAAAATTAAAAAATTGTGTCTTCTCAACACCCATCAATACTAGAAAACCATATTTAAACCAGTAATTGTTACAAGGCTTACTAGTGTTCATATTTACAATATAATGTATATTAAAGATTAGTATAAAAGTTTTTCATGATGCATTATATAGGTTACCAGAATAATGTCAAAAAATTATACCATTTCACTGCTTTATTTTTAGTCATACAAATTCTACAATGAGTCAAAAAATTTCAAGTAAATACTGTCCATAAATATTCTGATGAATATAACTTATTTAGAAAGAATAGTTTATATCTATTCTAACTCTAAAAGAAAAGTAATTCTATAAGATATTATCCTTTTAAAATTTATGAACTTAATGTACCAAAACTGCACACACACACACACACACACACACACACACATCATTTTGCCATGACATTCTGCTTTCATTGTTAAGCTGAAAATGAACACATTGAGATGATTATTACATTGTTATACATGTCACTTTGTAGCTTTTAAAGTGCATAAGCATTTTATTTAATCCCAATTTTACGTATACAGCATTGCATTTTTACTGTTAATTTCTTTTAATATGGAAATATTTTTAAAATATCAATTAACACATATCCATTCACACTCTTAAGATAATTTTATTTAGCTCAGAATATTGAATCAAATTAGATAACTAAATAAGACTTTGTTTTATGTGTTATCCTTATATTTACAGAAAAATAAACATAAGCAGAGAAAAAGATTAAGGAAATTAATGTCAACATTTATATATAAAGTAACTTTATTCCTCTATTGTCACCTGTAGAAAGCATAAACACACTATATATTCGCACATGTTCTTGTGATTCAAAATGAAAGATAAAAGTGTGTGTGTGTGTGTGTGTGTGTGTGTGGAGAGAGAGAGGGAGGGAGGGAGGGAGAGAGAGAGAGAGAGAGAGAGAGAGAGAGAGAGAGAGAGAGAGAGACTGCCTTAGAGAAAGGAATCCATTGCTTTCTGGGGAGTATTAAGGGTCAAATATGAGCACGTTTAAAAGTGAATACTAAGGTGCTGTGCTCTTACACATAGAAATACACTGATAATCTTACACCACCCTTTGTCTCATTTTCTTTTAATCTGTGTGTGCGTCTGCATAACCACTAATAAGAAGGTGAACATTTAAGATGAAAGGAAAACATAAGTATCTGGAGACTTAAAATAAGGCATTTTGGTTAAAAATACTCAAAACTTAAAAATATTTGGGTTTTCTTTTCAAAACTATGAACTTATCTGTTTATAAAATGGGCATGAAAATTGCAATGCATTTTAATACTTCTTATTTTAAAATATTCTCAAGGAAAATACAGCTGTTGTTGTATTACAAAATATTCTAAAAGCCTGCACAAGCTATGATGAAATAGACGTGAAAAAGTCATCTATGTTCCTAACAAAGTTTCTCATCTTTTGATTTGACTATAACTGAAAAATCTCTAATGAAATTTTTT
Source organism: Octodon degus (assembly GCF_000260255.1). Classification (NCBI taxonomy): domain Eukaryota; kingdom Metazoa; phylum Chordata; class Mammalia; order Rodentia; family Octodontidae; genus Octodon; species Octodon degus. Next base: position 1,367,816 of record NW_004524828.1, on the reverse strand, counting down.
ACAGATCTCTTCTTGGTTTTCAAATTTGCCATATTTTCTATATTCTAGGACGAAAAAGGGAATAACATAGGATTACAGGACAAAAATGTATATAGTTACCTAATAGTTAGTATCCTGGCTGCTTTGAATACTATGTATTTAAATAATTATACCTTCAGCCATGCCAATGCTATAGTAATCTAGTGATGCTATTAAGTCCCTCCATAGAGAAAGAGAGCCTTCTAACATCACTTCCGAATACCTGCTTCCTAGATTTCACTTCCTGAAATCTTCCATTTGGGAAATACATTTTACTTTTTTTGTGTGTAGATGAAGAACCCTATTTAGACTGGGAGAAAGGAAAGCAATGCTGTTTATTATAAGATTCTGAAAAAGTAGAAGACTAAAAGTTCACTGTAAGTCTCATGTAGACATGTTCATTCCTAATTCTTAAAACCATTAACAAGGACAAGAATATACTCCAACTTGCATCCCTTCAAAATGGTCAACTGATAATTCCCTGGAATCAAAGCAAGTTATGGAGGGGGAAGGGAGACTTGGGAGAAGACGACCCTTTCTGGGCTCCACAAAGGGTTGAGGGCCTAATTATTTTTAAGTATAATTCAGCCAACCTCTTCTCATGCTTAGCTGCACTGAGTGACACTATTTGTGATGCCCAGTGTGCTGAAACTGAGCAGGTTGCTGTCAGTTTAAAAATGACTATAATAAAAGTGACCATGAAGATGGATCTTGTGATTTTGCGTTTCTAATCAGTCATCTGTGAAGAACACTTTTGCTTTGATTCAGCAGACTGGTGACAGTCGTGATTGATAGTGCACGAGGATGAAAAAAGGTTATTAACTGTCTTCCTATTAAGCTCAATGTATTACCCCTCTAGGTGCATCTCATACTTGAAGTTCAAGTACTTACTCAGGTAAGGGTGAGAATGAACTCTATGGAGATGGTATTCATCCTTCTGTAAATGAGCAAGGCATTCTTTCATTGATTTTTTTTAAATGTAGCATTTAAACTATATTTATTTTCACTGTCCTATTCGTTAGCTAAAAGGAAGAAATTTCCTTCCTCCAAGAGCATACATGACAAGCACACTAAACATATAAACATAGCAGCAAAATGCCAAGGCTTGACTATAGACCTAACAACACGTTATGGCATGCAAATGAGTCTCTATTTAAACATATGGCCAGGTTTGTCTAATCTCTGAGGATATTTTTAAAATTAATTTATGATTAAAAATAAATGTATTATACATGCAAAACTGTTGTAAATTTTAATCATCTATAAATAACATGTTTGTAATAAACAATAGCAATTGCTAAAATGTTCAAAGGACCTATTTAAACACCAATATATCTGTTTTGCTTTAAAGGTATTCATTTGTTGACTTCATCCCATTTTAACTATTTAAAATTAGAAGTATTACATACAGATGAATATTTAATGACAATATGCACATTCATGACTAGCACACTATTTATACACACAAATAAGATTGGAGATCCTAAAGTATTTGAAATATACCAGTAACTGAAGAAACATTATTAAATAAAACAGTACATTTTTAAAGTTATTCTATTTCCTAGGTATACTTATTTTTCCAAAAGCCAAATGCATTGAAATTTTTTGAATATTTCATCTATCTCCTCTTTAAAAACATTTTACATATACAGACTTGGTTCTAGAAGATAACAGATTAAATAGAAGCATTTTAATTTACAATTATAGTACTATGTTTCTTTATGTTTTACATTAGCATGTGTCAAACAATGTGAATTAGCCAAAGATGCCTAAGAATCTCAATAATTTGTAGGGTGTAGTTATTAAACTATAGCAAAATTTCAGTTCTGTGTGACTGGCAGCTCTTTATGGAGCAACTATGCACAGTAGCACAGGATAAGAAAATGTTACCAGATTGTTATTAGGAGATCAACTCAAGGAAAATCATATTATGTCCAAAAGTTGTCTCTGGTATAATATGATCTGTTTCTCCAATGTCATTTATTATGGTTTTATCTATAATGAAGTATAATTTGAAAATATAGTGTTTTAATGTTGGGATCTATCAAAAATGGAATACAGAGAAAGTAAGAAAATAAAGTTCAAAATTTCATTGTATTTCTCTTAACACACTCAAAAATTGGCTCTATCCTACTGTACATACTATGGTGATTGCTGTTTTAGGAAGTCTTTCCAATTCTCTAGTATCTGAGGTATGCCAAGTACAATTTAAATGCACACCAAAAGCCTCTTCATAAAGATGTTGGACTAATATAAAAAATGATTACTTAATGAATTGTTTTTATGGGAACTGGACTTAAGTGTAGATTTTGGAACTCATGAGCTTTCCTTAGTAAGGCACATTAACTTCATTATTAAATGTTTTCTCTTTTCATTCTATCCAAAAGTGGCATCATAAAATTTAGAAAGGAATCCCAAGGTAAAATATCAATGAGGAAATATGGTCAATGAGAGCATTCTACTCTCTTATACAGGTATTTGTCAAAGGTTTTGTGATAAAATTTAGTAAGAAATACGCTGTCTTCCTCAAAAACATTGCTTTTCAAATCAGAAAATAAAAATCCCGTTCCAATCTGTCTAATGGCAATTAACAGAATGTGTTGATATGTTGATGAAATTCTTTTTTCTTCCTTCTGCCTAATTCAAAGTTTCTTAAGGAAAATGAGGAAATTCAAGGGCCAGGTAGGCCTGAAAGGAACATACACATTTTTTTTTAGTCTCCTCTGTTTTTACTTTTTGTGGCATCAAGATCTAGAACACACATTTTATGCATACCACACACAATTTGTGAAAGAACAAGGTTAGGACAGTTCCAGGTAAAATTTAGGTCACTTCCAAGCTAGCTAATCACCATGAAGTTGACCTGTATTTTTGCAGAACATGAGGCTGGCAGACAATGCAATTTTAAAATGTTCTAGCCTTCTTAAACTCCAGAAGAGAATAAAACATGAACGCTATTTAAGCAAAGGACAGAACTGGCAAAGAAAAACCTACTCTCTTTGGCTACTGAGACACGGTTTCATGGGGGAAAGGAGCGCTAGGACTTTTGACATCTTTAGTTTACAGTTTCTGGGACTTAGATTCCTTTTAGTGTGAAAGTTTGCTGGGCTTTTCCAATCCATATGCCTTTCTCCTCTTGCTCCTCCAGGACGCCGTAGGACACACAGGAGCGAGGGCACAGGGGAGCTGAGTGGGGCACAAGTGAGTAGCCAGATGTGGAGGCCCGCAGCCGCTGTCCACTCCCAGACTCTGTACCAGAGCGCAGCGGCCACTCTGCTCTGCCGCCCAGCCCATTCCCTTCTGCAGTGTTGCCGCTGTCACGCCAGCCGGTGATTTGATAGGCTTGTCGGGTTGCCATGGTGTTGACTTCTTGCCTCTGAGGAGCTGCCCAATGACTGGAGGTCTGGGATTAAAGCGGGAAGAGGCAGCGGCCACAGCGAATTTCAGCGGCAGCTGCAGCAGCTAGAAAGGAGAATCAAGAGGACGAGGTCTTTAGCCTGCGCTCCTTCGCTTGGTCGGGGCTGCCAGCGAGGGAAGGAGAAGAAAGGCTGGGTGGTGGACATGGTGACCGCTGGAAGCACCAGGACGCAAGTGGAGAGTTTGAGACACACTCAGAAATAGCTCATAAGCACTTTGTATGCTCTGGGAGGAAAAATCTTCCAGAATTCGTTATTATTCACCAAGGCATTACCCAGGGTTGGGTGCTGGGCTGCAAGTATAGAGGTGTTAAAAGGGTATGCGTGGTCCATACGTCTCCCTCTACGCGTCGGCCCTCTTTTGGGCAATCCACTACTTGGAGGAGTAAAGAGGTGTTCTACTAAGAATTTTAAAGCGAGGAAACTAACTTATTCCATGAAGGGAAAGTATAATTAGAAGGCAACCAAGTGAATGGAAATAGTGGCCAGGAAGGGCGGCGGGCAAGGCGGGGGCTGGTGAAACCAGAAAATGCATGTGCGACGCACTAGCCCAGACGGAAATTGTAAACTAGGAAATGAAAGGGAAAGAAACCGCTTCTGTTATAAATTAGTAGGTAGGTGAAGGTTACGCAAAGAAGAAAAGGGAAAGTAAAGCTGTTAAAAGAATAGAATAAAACCCTCGGGAGTTCAACTCGAAATCCCCTCTCACTCCCCAAGGCGAGGGGGTGGAGGAGCAGAGCGCGCGCATTCTGGCGTGATGAGAACTCTCTGGAATGTCTGGAGGCGAGGGTAGAAGTGCGAGGGTAAGAAGACCCCGGTGCTGAAGAAACGGCAGGCGGGGTGGGGGAGGGGAGGCCCGAGCCGAGCGCCCGGGATTCACCGCAGGGACCTGGGGGTTCGCCCGAGCGAGATTCCGGCGGAAGGAAAAGCGCACAAGTTCAGGCTCTGAGCGTGCAGAGGGGAGAAAAGACAAAAGTCTGTTCGAGGAAAGGAGGGAAAGGTGTGTGCTGCTGGGGAGGGCGCGCGATGACTGCAGTCAGCTGCAGGGAGCCGCCGCGGAGCAGCCGTGGCAGGACGCAGGCGGCGGAGCCCACGGAGCAGTGGGGGTGCGGCCCGGCTGGGGGGACCAGCGAGCGGGCGCCAGGTGCCGCAGCCCGCCCCGCGCCGGGCACGCGGGCACCCTGCGGCCGGCCGCGAGGACAGCGGCTGCACCGCCGGCCAGGGTGGCGGTCCCCGCGTGTCCCCATCGTACGCCCCGCCAACTACTTCACAGCCACTTTCATTGGTTTTCTTTGACAAATAAACAGAACACCGGTTCCAGCTACGCTTCCCCTGGCCGCAACCAGCATGCCTGGATGCCTCGAGCTCCGAGGGCTGCGTGGCTCTGAACAATTTTCGCATCTCCAAATCAATCCTTTCCCTTCACTTCAGGTTTGGTGACACTAGTCCTAGCTTCTCTCTATAATTTGGGAGTCACTTTTATTACAATAAGACAGATCCAGACACAACTTTGTAAGCGGAGGAGGGCTCACTCTTACTTTATTTACATATTAATTTTTGCTAATCAGAAGTAACTCCGAGGAAAAAATGCCCGAGAAAAATAAACTTTTTTTTTTTTAGCATTTGCAGGGAAATTAGCACCAGTTCTGCAGGCACACCTACTACTCCCCTTGAGTTGTCTTTTAAAATATCCCTTTCAAAATTAAGTATTTATTTTGAAATAGCCCCCCTTCAAACGCCTTTTTTGCTGAGGTTCTTCCATACATGTCAAAGAGTTGTTGAATTATTCATTATTGTAATTACTATCATCATTGTCATTATCCCCTTCCATGTGGAAATAATTTTATTATCGTAATTTGATATCTGAAGAATTTCCTGTTAGTCGTTTGATAATCATTTTTTTCTGCTGAAAAGAAAAGTTTTGTTTATAAATGAGATAGAGAAAATGTTTTAAATGCTTTGATGTTTGCTATAGATTTCCGTTTATCTAATCGATCGGAATGCCAATAAAATCGATTAAAGGTTTAGTGTTTTACAAACAACCATTTTGTGCTTTTTGATTTTATGTTCAGAATGATTTTAATAAAGTTAATGTTTTCCTTTAACATTTCTCCTTTAAAAAAAACTGAAACCTTCATTGTTTCTCCTTTTATTGCTAAAAGTTGCCACTTAAAAGTTCTCATAATAGGAAAATACACCAAAAATATGAGTAATGGCTGAAATGGTTTAAATTTCATTCTCTTGTTACTGTAGGTATTTAAATAAAGCCCTTAAAAATCTTGGTGAATTATATGCGATCATTCAGTGATTGCGGAATATTAAATTAAACTTAGATAAATCCGCATTGAAGGAGGCAGCACCCAATCCTGAATTTATTTCCCATTTTCTCTAACAGCATCACTGCGTTCCCCTCTTTGCAATGACAATGTGCCAAATGTGGGCATTTTGAAAACATTTTCCATATGCTTTAAGAGAGGACTGATAGACAAAGAAGAAAAGGCAAGCTTTTTGCTCTGAGGTATATTTTCTTAATCTTTTTCTCTTAGATTTTCACTGGTGATCATTTTAAAGCAAAGTTTGAAAATCATTTTATGTATTGTTTCTGCTTTCACCCTGTTCGTGCCTATCTTATAATTTATTCCTGAAATGGAGTTTTGGTTGTAATATAATGTAAAGCTGTCATTTACGTACCTTGGCAAACATTGTCTTTCAAATTCGTGTTAATTTAGTTTGTACTAGTTATCTTTGGTAACTAAAGATGTTTAATTATATCACATCTTGTGTAACAGGTTATCTGTTTATTCTAATATTTAACAGTGGTTTTATGTCTGCTATTTAGGGGTATTACATACAATAGTGGTGGCTTTTCATCTAGAAATCTGCACATTTGTCTTAGAAATGGGGATGGTTGTGTGGATGCAATGCCCTGTTTTAAAATGATCTTATTTGTTGGCTAGTGTTCAGTATACTGCCTGTATAGCATTTTATAGACTACATATAGATGCTTTTAGGTTTTTACAGATCACAACTTTATCTCCTGTTCAGTGGAATCAATTATTTCTTTCTTCCTCTCTTTCTGTCTTTTCTACTGGTCTATCTTTTCCCATCTGGATTGTCTCTTGGAGGACTTCCCGTCTAGGGAATGTAAAATTTTCATTGGATACTCTTGTAGGAAACAGCAATGTATGTTTGAGGAAGATGTGCTTTTGCTCTTGGGTTTGGGAGATGAGCTTATGTGAGGTGCCGGGAGGACAGCGATAAGGGCTCTTCATTACTTTGCATGAGAGCTGTGGAAGTCCTGGAAGTTAGTGACCTGCTATTGTTTGAGGAGAGTACTGCCTGATTTTGTTTATAAACACTGCACTGTTTGACTAGACAGAAAGAGGTCACAGCACTGTCTGAGCCCTGACCTTGCAAAGGCCAGAAGGAGTCTGACTTCTCTTTCTCTCTTTCTCTCTCTCTTCTCTTCTCCCTAATTCTTCCTCCTTCACACCCTGGATGACCCCTCCCTTCTGTATCATTCCTTTCTTTACCTGTGTCTAACCTTACATAATTAATCCCTCCTCCAGGAAAGGAAGGAAAAAGAGAAGAAGAAAAGAAAGGAAACAAAAAGAGGTCAGAACATCAGAGGAAAAAAAGGCTAACACAAATGAACTCTGAAGAAAATCTCAAAACTGGACTTTTGTAAGAGAAAAATATACACGGATAAGGAGGATCAACACCATAGAGCAGTAGAGGATATTTTTATGATAAAAAAAATGAAGACCATAAAGCAAATAAGAGCCAGGCTGGAGCTGTGGAGGGAATCAGGGAAGGATTTAACTGCCCACAAATGCATCACACATACCTACACACTCAAAATACCTCTCTCTTGGATTTCATTCCCTTCAGCTCCCTCTCACCATCAAAGAGAATGTCCATTCTTCATGTTAAGTCATATCTGAAGCCCCCCTTTGTTAGTTCTCAAGCAAATACACTTTGTTCATAGAAATGAGATTCAGAACCCACCACACACATATACATACTACTGTCTCTTGAATTACTTCATTGTAAATATAATATGTTTATGACACCTCCTCAAACAAGCCCTGCACTTTTCCATTTACTGTCAAGTTCACATCTCTCTCTCTCTCTCTCTCTCTCTCTCTCTCTCTCTCTCTC
>NW_004524828.1:1349611-1360121 GCF_000260255.1 Octodon degus | reverse complement strand
CACACACACACACACACACACACACACTTAAAAATGACAGTCGTTGGTATCAAGTTTAAGTGTGTTTCGGAAGGAGATGCTGAGTTAAACAAAAATGTTAGTTAACACACTCCTTTGTTAAATAGCCCCCGGGTTTTGAAGACCCAACAAAAAAAGGATAGGAGGAGGGGGGCCGAGGCTCTGAGAGTATCTGTGGTGATATAAAGGCTTCCTAACGCTGAAATCTTGTAATACCTCGTTTCAAACTGAGCTCATCTATAGACCCCGGAAGCGCGGTCAAAAGACTGAGAAGCCTTTTCCCTTGGGCTGGAGTTGGCCTTGAGCTACAGGGACGCGAGGGAGAAGGCGGTGGGGTATTTATAAGTGAACTAGTGAGGGTAGGACAGAGAAAGGAGAGAACAGACAGACAGCTTAAGTCTCATTAAACCAATTGTAAAGCCCAGACTCTCCTCCCGCAGATTTGGGAAATGAAAGGTGCGGAGGAAAGAGTGAAGAAGGGGAAATTATCTTTTGTCTCAGTGTTACTTATTGCTTGTCTGAGACACTCAGCACCTAACTACCTGGCATCTCCTTTAGGTTCTCCACCCAGCTGGGGCTTAGTGTCAGGGTCCAAGTGCTCTGGAGTTGACTTCATTGGGCTGAGGTCACTTAGCACAGTGTAGACGAGGGTCTAGAGAATGTTCTTGTTTCACTTTGAAATTTTAAGAAAGAAGAAAGAAAGAAAGAAAGAAAGAAAGAAAGAAAGAAAGAAAGAAAGAAAGAAAGCCCGCCAGCCAGCCCGAGATGCGATCCCGGCGAACTGAGGAGGGTTAGCACAGAGTTTAAGGACCGCTGCATGGGGGCGGGGAGTGGAGTGGATTGGGAGTCAGGGTCAAAGGTGGACGGCAAGGGGTCCGCAGAGACCAGAGAGGACCAGCTGGGTTTCCCTTTGCGAGAGACCTATAAGGACCGCGCGGGGGAGAAGATCAGCCGGGTGGAGCTGTGCAACGCGCGCCGGCGCCCCGAAGCAGCCCGCGGGCTGGACTCCTCCGCCTCGCCGCGCCCCTGCCCGCGGCAACGCGCTCCGCGCCGCCGGGCCCACCCTGCGCAGGGCAGACCCGGCGATCCTAACCCGCAGCCCTCCGCGCGGGGCGCTCAGGGCCAAGCCCTGGAGGAAACTCTTGACTCTGAGCTCGTCCCTCTCTGGCCCATCCCCTTAGCCCATTAACCCCGACCCTCACCCCCAGCCTCTCCTCTTGGCAATGAGGGGAAAGAAGACCAGAGACATGATTAAAAGCAAAACACACATGCACATATGCCTTAAAAAGGGAATACTCTCCAGATGAAGGAAGGATTGCAAGAGGGTACACACACACACACACACACACACACACACACGCACGCACAAATCCTCTCTCTTTTTGTTTTCTTGGAATTCAATAATCGCCCCCACAACTACACACAGGCACACACACACACACGCACAGAAAGAGAGAGAGAGAGAGAGAGAGAGAGAGAGAGAGAGAGAGAGAGAGAGAGAGAAAGAGAGAGATTGTCCATTAAAAGATGGAAAAGGTAGACTTTCAGAGGAGATAGCCGCCAAATTTTAAAAGTAGCTTTCCTGATTTGACGTTTGTTGTTTTGACATTAATAACATTAATATTATTGATGATGTTTCAGGGAGAAAAGGAAAAAGAAATAACCTGAGAGTTAACTGATCATTTCCCTATTCTTCCACGGCAGAAGCAGACCCCTTTCTTCACCTGAGCCTGAAACAGACTTATTGTTCTCAGGTGTTTCCTTCATCATAGGCATTTACCCATCTGAAATCACAGGAAATGGTTTTTCCATCAGTGAGCTTGTACATGCAGCCCTCTCCAGGAAAGGGCTTGATCTTTTCTGATTTGAACCTGAAAGTTTCCCTGCCTTCATTTCCCTTCAGTCTCCTTAAACCCCCCTCTCCTCCTCCCCATACACACACCTCAAATAATTTTACTTATTTATTTTTTTTTTTTTTACAGTCAGAATGTTTGCTCTCTGGGGTGTTTTTCAGTAAACAGTAACGCTACATAAACACCTTTTTCACTTGCAAGTTACAGAGAATTTAAATTTTACCCTTGTGTGCATGTATGTTTCTTAAGGCACACGGATAAACTCCACTAGGATGCAATCAGATACTGCTACAAATTGGCGATAGAGTTGCTGTGTGAAAGTGGGGCTATAAGTAAAGTAACTTTAAAATCTTAGAAAGCCTTCCACTTTGAACAGATTTTTGCCCAAAGAAGTTTGAAATGGAGAGATCTCTTTGGAGAGGTAGATAATTTCCTGTTAATGTTTAGTAGCACTGGTTTCTAAAACACTACTACGTATACTGACTGCAGATTCCTAAGGTGCTGATATGCTTTTTTCTCTTAATAAAGACCATGTCTAGGTTTTATTCTCTGCAGCAAGCCTCTGGACTTTCGTTGTAACCTTAGCTAGTTGCTGAAGGCAACAAGCTTCCCTGAGCTGGGCCTAGTTTTGTTGTTTTGAGCACTATGCTTTTATCCTATCAGGTGTTTGGATGGGTTTTTAATTCCATCTGCATCAGGCCTAGAATTTTCCAAAATTTCCCCTGATAGCACAAGGTTTTAGGCCCAGAAAGATGTATGTTAGCAGCCCCTGTAGTTTCAAGTACTTGTGCTGGAAACCTTACTGTTGGTATTTGGTAGGTTTGACATGTAAGGCCTAAGACAAGGTTTTGGAGCAGATCCTGGCAATACAGAACTTCAAAGGCTTGTCAGCCCAAAGGGACTCTTGCCTCACCTGTCCAGGAAGCTGGACATTGCAAGCATTTCCTGTTTTTAGCTCATTTGATTTGCCATTCTTGCCTTCTCTCCAGAAGTCCTGTTTGCGAAATATTACATAAGTGATGTCTGCCTGTGACCACTGGTGTAGCAGTACATAAAGATGCTATCTGAATAGCAATGCATATGCACACACACACACACACACATATATATATATATATATATTCCATATTCAGTAGGGGGTATTTAAAAGTATGTCTATTCCAAGTTTTAGTTAATTATCTTTTAATGAAAGTGTCACTCATATTCACATCTGTAATACTGGAAAGAGATAATTAGATTTTCAAATGAGAATCAGCCACCTTAAATTTTGCACCAGAAAATACCAAGTATATTTCATTCTAATGAGATCTGTAGTGGGGTTTTAAAATTCATCATAATGTGGTTCAAGAAAGATAACTCAACAGACTCTAAAGATGAAAGGTTTTTTTTTTTTTCCCAAAGTCTTCTTAAAGCTATTACATTGAACTTATGCAATTCTGATAAAATGTTCAAGATTATTACATAGAGGCTAGTATTGTACCCCTAGTACCATCCTTGCAATCATCGCTTGCTCTCTCATTTGGAAGTTTACTTTGACTAAACTAACCATTTCCATCTCTCTTGCCCTGGCTTCTCTCTCCTGTCTAAGAAAAAGGTACAAGTTTCAATAGAATGCCTGAGGATGCAGAGAGTAATTCCTCCTTTGAAATAGGCTGGGCTGAGCAGGGTTTGCACGGAGCCAGGCACCCTCTATTTACATACATCTGCATATTTGCTCAGGCCCCCACAGCTTGCCATTAAAGTGCGTTCAACTTCCTAGTACAGTCAACTGGGCAGAGGAAAGCTCTTCATTATCCTAACTCATATTTCTGCTTAAAGCTTCCCAATAAACAAATCTCTGGTCCGATCGTAATTACTTTACCTCATTAAAATAAATTTTTAAAAAATCTCGAATGGTGAAAGGCCATTGCTTTGATAGTATTTCTGTTTTATATTTTTCCACTCTTTGGGCGTGTGTGTGTGTGTGTGTGTGTGTGTGTGTGTGTGTGTGTGTGTGTTTAATGAAGTTTGGGAGTTGAGCGCAGGGGAGCGTGGGGTGCGAGCCCCGGAGGTCCCCATCCCCTGTCCTCTCCGCGGTCGCCTAGTCCCGGGCTCCAGCCTTAGCGCTAGCTCCGAGCCTTGGAAGTCGCGAGGCTCCCGGGCTGCTCTCAGTCCCGGCTGCGCGTCATTTGCAGTCTGGGGAATGTTGATCACCTCACTAATTACACCTCTCCCCCCCTCCCTCTCCCTCTCCCTCACTCTCCTCTCTCATTCCCAGAGTGCATATCGGGAATAGACACACAAAGACATGCGCACTCAACTTAATCAGCCATTTTTTTAAACAGGGCTAAAACGATAATAATTAGCAGAATAAAGACATATCGGATTTTCATTTCCTTTCCTCCTTTTCCCAACCCCTTCACAACCAAACAGCGAGACCGCGGTCGGCACATGCTTTAACTCCGCCTGGACCCCCGAGGACCGCTCCATGCCCCCCACTTTCTGCTCCAGCGTTTTTATTTTCACCCAATAAAGTTCGAGGATTATTTTTTTTATTTTTTTTATTTTTTAATGAACCCTCTCGTTTTACTTGGATGTGATCAGCTGTAAGTAAAATAAAAGCAAAACAAAAAAAGGCGAAGATCGAGTAGGAACTGCAGGGGAAATGGAAAGTAAGTTTTTTCTTTAACTTTTATTGAGTAGTTTGTGTTAAATTTAGGTCGAGTATCGATTATCTTTCCAGCCTGATCTTGCACAATCTTTGATATTTCGCTCCCTCTCTCTCCCTCTCCCTCTCCGCCTCTCTCCCTCTCTGCCCCTCGCTTGCTCGCTCTCGCACACATCCCTTCATCCCGACCATCTCTTCCGCTCTGCCCCCCTTTTCTATCTCTTTCCCCCTTTTTTGGCTCAAGGATTTGCTCTACTGAGGGAGGGCGAGGGCACCGAAGGACCTCATTTTCCACTTTCTTTGCGGGGCTACGTTTTTCGGGATTGAACTTTTGGATCATGTGGCGGATCATCCACATTTAGCCCAGCAGTTTTCTCTCCTTCTTTTCCTGTCTTTTCGGGTTCTGGCTTCACCGCGAGTCTGGGGCGCTCTCGTGGCCGGCCGGGGAAGCTGTCAGCTCTGCAGCGGCGCAGGCACTGCCAGGGGTCCCCGCTTGCCCTAGGTCCCAGCACCCCATCGGGATGAGTCTTCCTCTGCACCCACCCTCCAAAAGTTTGGACGTTGGTCGGTGGGGCTCGGAGCCCCCTCGCCCTCTCGCCCCGATTTACCCTCCCCCGCACCTTTGGCTGCCTCCTTTTTCTTCCTCCCTTTACCCCCACCCCTTTTCCCTTCTCAAGTTCCCCGAAGGGCGCTTGGCGCGCGGGGCTGGCGGAGGCCCGCGCGTCCGTGCGCCCCGAGCAGAGGTTCCGGGAGGCCGGGCGCGCGGGGCTGAGGCGCTGGAAGATGCGGCCCGCCGAGCAGGGGCTGCGGGCGCCGCGGACGGCAGCTCCAGCTCTGTGCTGCGCGGGCCCGGGCGAGCGAAAGGCAGGTCCGTTAGGAGGCGGGAGCGCCCGGCGGGAGCCTGGGGACCGGGAGGCGCCGCGGCTCGCTAGGGGCGCGTTCGCCGGCGGCTGTGCGTTAGACAGACGCCCGCGGCTGGCCGTGGAGAACCTTGCTTTTTGGCAAAGGGCAAGTGGAGTGTGTGTGTGTGTGTGTGTGTGTGTGCAGGGGCCGTGGCCGGCTGTAAGAACTGAATCATTCTCGTCCCCCCCCCACCCCCAAAGGCTTCCATGTCTACAAATGAACTTCACCTCTTTCGCTTCGGCCGGCATCAAACGTTCCTTCCGGCCTGAGCAGCTAAGGGGAAAGGGCTGGAATGCGCCGGGTCTCGCCTTTTTTCTACTTCTACCCCCCCCCCATTCCTCCATTCTTTCCGATTTCTAGCTGAGAAAAATAAAATATCTTATGGAATTGTATAAAGTTTCTCTGCCGATGACCAAGTTACCGAAGGTTCCATCCTGCCCCCTTCCCCAGAAGTCGGTGCACTGGTTGGTATTTCTTTTGTTACCTGCAGTCCGGGCGGGGGGCTCCTTTTGGCTGCTCGGGCCGGGGTCCGGCCGAGAGAAGAGGCTCTGGCAGGCGCTTTCGGCCGCGACTTCCCACTTCCGCACGGTTCTGGTGAGGTTTTAGCTACCGTTCGGTGAGACACCCTCCTTGTAGGTACCAAAGGTTCAGATCGCAAACACGGACCCCCCACCCCACCCCGACCACTACATTCACGGACACACACTCAACACACTTACAGACACACACGTTCTCCCTGCCCCCCCACCTCCGGCCCCCACCTTTCCTTACCCCTCCCCCCTTCCAAAAAAAGCATACACACAACAACACCCCCCCCCAACAAACCAAACAAAAACCTAAAGACAAGTTCACTGGCTGAAGATGGTGGATTGACACTGACTCAGAGAGAAGCAGGTTCACCAGGAAATCTGGCCATCCCGATTTCTGACAGTTGCATTTCCTCTCCTTGAGCCCCCCCCCCTTTATTAACTCTGTTCCATGTTTAATCAAGGATCATGTAGATGGCAAAAGGAGAGACAGAGAGGAGAGAAGAAGAGAGAGAGTGGGAGAGGAGAGAGAGACAAGAGACAGGAGGGTTTTTTTTTTTTTTTTTTATTGTGTTCTCCTGGATTTTCAGTGGCTTGATCCCTATAAACGTGGAATGGTTAAAGCTCATATGTAGAATTATATTTTTAGTTGGGTGGATGGATGGAAGAGTGAAGGAGAGGCTGCGGCTGCCGCTGCCTTTTCGGGTGTTGCTTAGATTAAGGCTGAGACTTGGCTGCGATTGGGACGCGACAGTGACACGGGCATCGATCGCTTCCATTGAGAGCAATGCAAAAACACAGCCCGGGTAGGTAACACTCTCGGTGCCATCAACACTTGTTTTACTTTCTATTTGCTGGCAAAAGTGACAGAGCAAGCTTAGACTTTCTTTCTTTCTTTCTTTCTTTCTTCTTTTTTCTTTCTTTCTTTTTTTTCTCTCTTTCTTCCTTCCTTTACTAATTGAAGACTAAAAGCAATTGTTTATAGACATTGTTGGAAAGCATGGGGCTTAAATAAAACAGAAAAGGTATTTTGGATTATTTTGCTACCTCTATGATTGTGATAGTTTTTCTTCACTGAAGAGCATATTAAAGAGAATGAAGGTTTTCTTATCTCCTTCCTCATCCTTGAAAAAACAATTCTTAAGGGAATATTTGATAGTTTTCAAGGTTTTCGGTTTCAATCAGCAGGAAGGCACACAAAAATAAAAGATGGCTAGCCAGCTGTTTTAACCTCTTGCACCTGGTATCAGTGTGGGGATCATAAGTTTTATACAGTTATTTTTAAATGGTGTTAATATTTATGACATAAACTGTTGAAGAATATCACTGTGTGTTTATTTAACAGCTGGCTGCTTTTGTATTTAAAAAAGTAAACCTATATTCAAGTGTTTTCATTTTTTATAGCAATGAAGATAGGGTCAATGAAATATGGGGCAAATACCATAAATCTGAAAACTGAAATGTACCCAAGAAACAAAGAAAGGTCAGGTAAACCAGCTGTGTAAGTCAAAGCAATAGCACCAGCTGTGGGGTGAGTGGGCTCTGGGTCTGTTAAGTGAAAGTTGCCACGTGAAGTTTAAAATGAAGAAACCCTGTTCAGCTCTATTGTAATCTTTTGCAGTTTTTAGCAGATGAGGCCAGATCTGTTCATTAATTTTGAGCTAGTTGGATTATTTTCAAAGATCTGCACTAAAAAAGGAAAACATAAGGAGGCAAAGAAAATTGCTGTTTAATATTGCAGAATTTACTGCTTCCATTCTGACCATGAGCCTAAATTTACACAATGAAATTTGATTATCTCTAATAACAATATTAGATCCTGCATTGGATGGATGAGAATTGAGGTGGTTTTGTTGATTGCAAGGGTTTAATGTTGCATTTCAGAATCTGATGTGGTTTGGCCTCCCTTCCATTAACTGGAAAACCCCTGAGGTTTTACAATTATTTCTTAAAGATAATACATTTAAGATTGCATTGGTAGGCTGAAGAAAAGTCATAAAGGCAAGAAGGGAAGCCCTTAATAACTCTTGAGATTCAGACATGTTCAGCAGTTAGATTGGCTCTGACTTCACCAAGGGTCGACAATGTGTCATTTCCACGAAGCCAAATTGCCCTCTGCCTATATGATATTAATGTGCAAATCAATATTTCAGGGATTAAATTTCCCTTCTTCATTTTTTATGGTTTCTACCTCAATAAGTCTCAAGTCTATTAGAAGAGGCTGGATGATTTAAAATCTTTCACTGCAGAATGGCTTGTCGTAGTAGTCTTGTTTCACAGACCATTTTAGGATTTTCGTTAGAAAGACTAAAGGAATCCTAAAGAAGTTGTGAGGTAGTATAGAGCCAGACTCAATAGTGTAAAGCCCTTGTTCAATTATAGCTAAAATGTATTGAAAATATAATATATGTGTTTATATATATTGCTGCTTTTAAAATATTATGTTAATCACCTATTGATTTATTTCAAAATCAATTGAAGCTCCTTTCTTATTAGTGATTTGTTCAGCATCCTCAAGGACTGTGTTAATTTTCTTAAAGAATGTGCATGAATTAGTTTGGTGTAAAAATATTGGGGGAGACAGATTTTCATTTAGCAACATTTTTCTAACAAGTAATTTCAGAAACCATTGTTTGTGATAGTAATATGCAAGTGGTGTTATTTGTATACACTGTTGTCATGGCTATCATGGCATTTTGTGGCTGAGTGACTTAGCTGATGTCTGTTAAATGAGGCCTTCTTCAATTCTCTTTTAGATTTTATTTCTAGCACTTAGTAGGGTCATTTTGTTTTACCCCTTTGGAAAAACACAGCTATGAAAAACATTATGTGATTTGCTTGGAAATGACACAAAGCAGAAATGGGGGGATCAAAATAAAAGATTGTGACTTTATCATATAATCTTGGGAAGGCCTACTGTCCATCATTTGGTCATGTTTTATAGTCTTAAACCATCTGGACCAAGTTCCGCACAGCTGCACGAATTTCATATGTGATAGAACATTTTTTCCATTCAGTGTGAAATGTTCCTTCCTAAAAAACGTACACCAGACTCGCTTAATTTAGTCTGTTAAAAGAAATGCACATGAAAAAGGACAAAAGGCTCTTTAATCTCTGCAAGCTGTTTGTTTTTCTTCAAGATTCCTGTCTATTTGGGTTTGAAAAGTCATGTTTATTGAGGAGATGATTTTAAGGTGTGACATTAAAATAATATATGATTTTTGGACTAGTGGCCATGCTCCTGCTTAATTTGCAGAACTACTTTTTATGCCTGTCAAAACACAGAGTTAATCTATCCTTATTTACAGTTAATCTCAATAAAATTAATCTTAACTATGCTTTATTCAGTGGCTTAAAATATCTAATTATATTCAATTAACTGTTGTCATAGTAATTAACATTGCTTAATTGCCTCTGCATATATTTATGTAAAGCTCATTAAGTGCTGCTGACTCCTTTCCCCTTTTCTACTTGCTATTTTTGCTGTTGTCAAACCATTTTCATCTCCCAAGGTTTGACAATGTCAATGAGAACAAATTCTTTCTAGCATTTTCTTGGAATGAATGCAATTGCTTCCCTTTGAGAAGATACTTGTTATGAACCTTTAAAGACTAATCCTTTTCCCTCTTCATTTTCCCTATCCCTGGTCTCTAGCACACTTACAAAACATTTTCTGTCATTGTTGTTAGAAATATGAGAAGCCAGGGTAAGCTTTGTGTTTATAAGCAAGGAGACTCTCTGTGTCTGCCTAAGGGCTGTATCTAGAGGCAGAGAGGTAGAGAGATTTTTTTTTAACCCTCAGAACATTTTAAGGGTTAAAGACTTGGCGAAGGTTCAAACTGAGAAGCGCCCAGGGAAAGTGCATGTGAATATGTACAAGTTTCATGTAATTAGTGCTTAATTATATTAACATATGCAAATTGTCAACTTAGGAGCTTGTTGAGCTGGCAAAGATCAGCTAGGCACAATTGCTGTATTGTTCTGAAACAATAATGGATTTCAAGTTGGATTGTGGAAACACAAAACTAGCTATCTAATTTAACTCATACCATGGTGAAATTTCATTAGTCTCCATGGAGACTGGTTTAATTGTGCTGACTAATGTTCTGGGCTGCAGAATGTCCTAAAAAGAAAGCGTTGTTTGCCTAATCCACCTTACAATGACACTTGTTTGTACATGTTTCCCTTGTGTGGGAATTTGCATATGCAAATAAATAGTTTCTCTGCCCCATTTGTCATGGCTGTTCATTACCCATGAAGAGGACATTGTTACTAGGCTGTTACTGAGTCTCCCAAGACAGGAGAGTGTCAACCAGTCCAGCTACATTCTTTCATAATTTGTTTCTGATTAATAGACCAGAGTGAGTCCCATTCTCTTTGGGCATCTGTACAGAGAAGGTCAGTTCTGTCACAGAAAAGAGTTTCTATAGTAATTGAAGGTCTTTTTCCTTCTCTTCCCTCTCTTCCTCCTCCTCCTTCACTATTTCTCCTTCTTCTTCTTCTTCTTCTTCTTCTTCTTCTTCTTCTTCTTCTTCTTCTTCTTCTTCTTCTTCCTCTTCCTC
>NW_004524828.1:1340143-1349511 GCF_000260255.1 Octodon degus | reverse complement strand
CCTCTTCCCCCTCCTCTTCCTTTCTTTCCACTCATTGGGTAACATAATCATATTGAAAGTAATGTATTCTTGTTCTAAGAATGCCTCTACTAATAATCTCTGGTTTCCTAAAGTAAGATAGGAAAAGAAAAGAGATTCTCTTATTGGAATATTAATCCTGTTTTTGACAGAAAGGTAAACTGATATAATTGCTTTTCAGTTGAAGGAATGGGGGTTTATACAAGTGTGAAAGCATCGGAAAAGGATTAGCATTTTTTTGCATAATGAAAAGCTCTGTTGAATAGGGTCCTGAATGGCTGACTGAAAGACTGAGATGAAAGGAAGATGAAAATGCAGGCCTCACTTTCTTTACGCCTATGTTCTGCTCTCTCTAAAGTTATGTTTGTCCAAGACTTGAAAAAACAAGCAGAGGCTCAGATTTCAACAACTTTGTAAGACGTCCTAAGTTTTCATCATCCCTGGGAAGTAATATGTATGACAATAGTGTAGTAGAAGATGATCAACAGAGGTTTGTATGTGAAAATGTTCAGAAACATGCCAGGCTAGCCAAATATTGACTATTGAGTATCAAGAATTCCCAGCACGTTGCAGGCAAAAACAGTTTATTTTAGAATAGACAAGGGGTATGATATGAATATGTAGTTCATTTGCAGTTGAACATATAGTATGTTTTTTTTTCCTCCATCAACTATAAAAATTGTCCCAATTTAATGAATATTTCACTTGGAAATGACTTAGGCACTTTGACTTTTGGCAATGTTAAGTGTTGCAAGTGGCCTATCAGCTTTTGTGGCCTAGAGGGCACAGTAGAAGAGAATATAGAATTATTTTCTTAGAATTTAGTACATAAAATTCTGAGTGCAGCCTGTATGTTTCTTTGTAGGTATACTGTATATTTTGTTTTCAAATACTTTCAAAAAATATGTACGTACTCTATGTTCATTCCCAGAAACATGTGCAATAGGGTTTTGCATTGTCATTTGTTAGGGCTGTAACTAGTAACCAGTTGTCAATGTGATCGGGACACTTAATGATGTTTCTTCAACCATAATTAGGGTAGTTAAAATACTGTAAGTGTTAAGACTGTTTCAAAGGTGGGAATTGGTTCTTTTGTATATATGTAAATCAATTGCAGTGTAGATAATTATTTTTGTGTATATATTTTAAACAAGCTCTTTCTGGTTGGAGGTCACTACTCAAGCCACACTGAAGGAGCTCAGGATATATTAACCCAACTGATTTGTTGCTGGCTTATAGAACTTGCACTTGCTTTGCCACTTCTATGGTTCAGTTGCTGAGGTACTATTAAGATGGTTATGTGGAAAGTTGGGAAATCAGAAGTATTTTCATGTAAATTAAAGTGAAAGGGTTGCCTCTTGAGTAGAGCATATTGTAAAGGAAAACTCTTTGATCTTTGTTATATAGTCACCGAAATTCTTTACTAGAATCCTTTTTAAAATTTGTCAAGAAATTCTGGATTGTTTCAAAAACTTTTATGGTTAACTTTATGATATGCTTGAGAAAAGTCTTAAAAGAACAAAAATAACCCACATGGAGACTATTCTTTTACATGCATCAGGGCTTGTTAAGGTACTTCCATAAGAAAAATGTGTTAATTTAAAAAATAAATTCATTTATATTTTAAGACATTGTTAACCAGGCACCATGTGTTGTAACTGGCAGTTTTCCAGCCGCCATGGCTGTGCATCACACATGGGTTAAGAGTGGCTTATGTGATGTCTGCATTCTTAGGAAATGGACAAAAGCCCAGGGTATTCTGATATCAAGATTTTAGGAATCAGACAGAAAGCAGAATATATGTTTATATGGGAACAGATGGACACATGTGAGAACTAAAAGTGCACAGTTTCTCTTGGCACTTGTTTTAGTTATCCCTGATGATATAACCAAGATCTCAGGGCACTCAGAGTCTTTGATGGCTAAGGACAAAATGAGCTTTTAATGAGGCTCAGTGACATTATTTTCTTGCATAAGGATTCTTCCTCTTCTAGTCTTGCTGGAGTTGATGTTCTGTTAATTCCCACATTTCAGAGGTGTGCCAGGTGCTTTGAAAGTTTGGTATGGTTTCTCATTTGACGTGCCATCCTCAGTTCAGGAGTAACTACTTTTTACTGCCTTATTCTTGTAAAAGTTTGTGAGTGAAGGAAAATATTTGTCATTTGGAGGCCTTTTTTAATGGATTGATTCAATTTTATAATATGCTGAAGTCATATTTGACAAGCCGAATATCTAACATAATTATCCACCTTAACATTCTTCAGATGAAAAACTAAAATGTAAAGCTTTGAACAAATTGATTTGTATCTTCTAATGCTCTTACGGTACATGTAAGTCCTGCAGGCGTTTCCAGCATCCAAGTTCATTTTGATGGGCAAGCATCATATTTGAAGATAAGAGAGCATTTCTAATGTTTGTTGATTCTGAGAATACCTGAGAGGTACTTAGATGATAATTACTGAATGGTCCACATTACAGCACATACCACTGAAGATGAAGTATATAGGTTCCATCTAATGCTGTAAGAACAGAAAGCAATCCAAAAGTATTTGCTAAGATCTAAATAATTTTAACTAAGAAACATTAACTTTTGGGTTAAAGTGTGCATTTTATAACTGTCCGTAAAGTTATTTTCCTTCACTGTAAAGAAAGGAAATTCTGTACCTGCAATGGTATTAAAATACAGAAACATGAGCTGGTGTATGCCACCTGGCTACATTGTTAAAAGCAAAACAAAACTTTATAAGAGGAAAGTTTTTAGAGAATCTTAAAATTTGCCTGTTTGGAAGAATAAATTGAAGAAGCCTAGTCATTGTTAGATTTATATTTTCCAGAAAATTTTTATTAAACCTACAATACTTTCCTATTGCAGATTCTTGAAAGTTACATTTACAGTACTTAAAAATATATATTGAGGAATAGGGTGGGTAATACTTAGGACATCTTTAGTTGACTAATGGAGAATGAGAATACTTCATCTGTTTTGGTTTGCTAGATACAATTGTGTTTTTATAACATTGCTGTACACACACACGCACACACACACACGCACACACACTTCTTTACTCTTTAGATACCTTCATTACGGTAGCCTATGAGATTTTTCTTCAACACGCTAAATTTCTTTTATTTTCCAAGAATTGTTCAGTAGTCCCCACAGAGAAGATTCAGCAGTGTAGAAACTAACAGCTATTTAAATGTTATAGCTTGGAAACAGCCTTAAAGTCATTAAAATGAATTTAGGCAGCTCATTTTAAAATGTGGACTACTGAGTACCAGAGAAATTATCATTAACTTACCAAGCAAGGTAGGCAAATGTGAGGACATAACTTCAAATATATTTGAAACTATTGGCCCCTCGGTGACTTTGATGGCTCAGGAATGGTGAAAAGAGGAAAAGGAAGATGTCCAGTGGTACTCCAGAAGTGCCACCATCCCCTCTGAGAGCAAGTTCTGTTACTGAAAGGAAACAAGTAGAATCTGGATAGCCTCCTATCACTGTGACTGTTAAACATATTTTTACATTAACTAGGGGGTTGGACTAGGTGCTTTGAAAGGCCAAGAAGAGCCTATGATTCATAAAATACTGATGATCTCAGTGACTTAAAATGTATTTTTAATAATCATGAACATGGTGTGAACAAGAACAAAGTTTCCGTTCTGTGTTGGGAAACTAAATGAAGACAAGGCTGTGATGTTTTAGAGGCAGTTCCGTGTATAGAAAGAATGACAGTGAAAGCCAAACATTATATGGGTTCTTTTTATTTATTCCTGTTCACTTTTAAATGTGTTTACTTATTTCAGCTTAAATTCTAGATATTTGAAAATGTAATTTGTATTATGGCTACTGAATGACAAATAGGAATCATGTCAAATCATTAGGACATCTTGGTTAAATTCCTCCTATGGGTGACTTTATCTAAGTCACTTAATCTTTCTGATCCTCAGTTTTACCTTCTGTATACCAAGATTGCTTTAGAGATTACATAAAATGTTCTAAATATTAAAATAAATGAATGTGACAGGATTTGATGCTCGCCCCTGTTTACTTTTTTTTTTTTAATTATAATAGCTGGTTTGAATGTAATGCTCAGCTAAAGAACAATAAAGCAAATCTACATAGAATAGTTTGAGTAGAGTTGACTTCTTCCACAAGGGGATATAGCAATGAGGCAATGGACAATGTATGTCTAAGGTGTAGAAAAAAAAGGTGATTGGCTTCTTCTTAGTGGTTGCTCATTGACGGGTACTTAGTCCACATCTAGGTTGAAAGGTGGTTCGTCGTCCTTATCATTGCTGTCTGGCACTCCATTATCACAAGTTGGTTTGGTTCTGAGGACTTTTAGACATTTAATGCATTTCTGGGTTTTTATTTTTCTATGAAGCAAATTAGGACAGAAATAGTTTTTAAATAATTCAGACCCTGGTCTATCCAAACGAACTCAAGATTCCAGACTGTCCATTAAACACAATAATAGAAGAGACCACAAAGCTTATTTCAGTTATGCCTTTGACCCAGTCTACTTAAAAGCCTTTGAATTAGAGGATTTTCCAAAAGTAGATTAAATGTCATAGAAATACCTTTCTATGCATTAGACATTAACATACTTGGATATTACCATGAAAAGGAGGGGTACTGTTACATGGTGCCCTGTTGATCAAAATTTATGTCAGTCTAGAAAACTAACTAACCCAACTACTGAACACTCAATAATACCTATAGAACTCTTAAATTTTCTTATGGAATTTTTTATACCCAAATTGCAAGTCTCTACTTTGCTTAAGTATTTGAGGAGATTATAGTTCTATATCAAAAGATACTTTATTATATATAATAATGTATATAATAATAATACATTATTATATATACTGATACATTATTTCAAATAGGACTACCCAAATTGAAAGACACATTAAGCATTAATAAATATATGAATAAAATGTTTGGGTCACCTAGAAATTAAATCATTTTATGTTTGTTTAAAATCTTGTTGTTCATAATTTCTCATGGTGATACATCCAAGCTACCTATTTATACTCAAAATAGTTTATATTTTATTGTAAATACAATATATATTTGAATTGTAATTTAACAATTTAATAAATTTTGCTTGATTTTTGCTTTATATTGATGTATGCTTGTTTCATAATACTTGTTAAACCATTTCTTAAAAATGGGTGTTGTCCAAGCTGGCCCCACCTGTGGGCATGCTGAGCTGACCACTGAGACTGGGGTTGACAGTGCATGCCTACAATTCCAGTGCGGGGGAGCCTGAAAACAGGAGGAACGCTACAAGTCCAAGCTGCATAGTGAGACTCTGTACAAAATACATTTTAAAAAAGTGGGTGATGTTGTATATTGTGGTCATTATAAGAGGCCCTAGACTTTGACAATTTATTTGAAGCACATTTTGTTTAGTCTAAGCATTTACTGAATACTAATCAAGGCAAAAATAACCTTCAGTGGAAGAAGTTAATGCCTCAGCATCTTTATTACAGCATCTCTAATATCTTTAATATCTTAAAAATGTCATGATTTCTAAGAGTTTCTTCAAATAAGTTGCAGGCTTCATGAGGGCAGCATCAAGGTCTATTTAACCACTGTACCCCGGTGAGGGACACATCAAGGGGAAAATTCTCGGTGCTCATTCAATCTCTGTTGAGTGAATGAGTTGTAATGAAAAACATTCATATGAAAATTCAGTTTGTTATAGCACTAGATTCTGCCTCTTCTCTCAAAATCTAGATCCTGAAAATAAATATGTAATGTTAAAAAATTGCTGGGCCTGTGTTGGAAAATTCCAGAGAGAAAACTATCTTTTAGTGCAATCTAAATGGGTTTTATATTAGAGCATCAGATTATTGCAGTGAGAAAGAACATGGCACAAGCTTGTTGTTTAACAGATAAGGAAACTGACACTCACTGAAATTCCTGAAAAAAGTCACCCAACTACAGGGAACTAAGGGGTAAGGAATAAAATAGATACTATGTGCACATGTGCTTTTGTGTGCTAATGTTCACATCAGTAAATTCAAATGTTTGCACCTTAGTTGCGTTAGCTCCTTTCTTATCTAAAAATTCTTACTATTAATGTAAGAATAATTTGTTACATTGATTTTTATTGGTAGAATTTTCCCAAGTGAAAGAAAAATTTTTAATATATTCCTACGATGATTGACTGCTCTGAAATTATAAAGCTAAACTGTTACAGATAGGATAGAAACTGCCTGAGACGTGCAAGCTTGCAGGAAAAGAAATGGAGCTGAATGATTTGGTTCTTGAAACGAAGCAGGGTACAGATTAGGAATCATTGTAGTTTGCCAGAAGTTGCTGGTCATGGAAGCCTGTTTAAGTGTTCACTGTCAACAAGGAAATCAGGGGCAGCACTCAAAGTGGCTCACCTCTGATTTATTCATAAACCTCACACGAGCACTTGGCTTTGTTCTTGCTCCAGGAAGGGGGACTGATACCAATAAGAACAGGAATAAAGAGCTCCTTGCCTGGTCCAGGAGTGAATAGCACTTTACCTCAAAGCCTGACCTCCTTTCTCAGGGTCTGTTATGCCAGAGTTGACTCTGATTGGCTGTGTTTCCTCAGATGAATGCAGAGAAGAGGCTATAAGAAGCATCTCCTCTGCAAACTCCATAGTGTACATAACAACAAGTATGCAACCGGAACTTAGGTTCTGATTTAACCTAACAGTCTTGGTCTTTATACTAAATGAAAAAGTTTCTATTTTCAAAGAGTTTGACGAGTTTCACATTTAATAATAGTTGGAAAAGCACTGTTTCTTTCTAATTGAAAAATACAACTGGTTTTGACAAACCCTCCCCTGACTAAAGTGAATTGAGAGAAATTTAATAACAGGAAGGAACTAAGGGGTAAGGAATAAAATAGATACTATGTGGGTAGAAACAGAGAAATGCGCTGGCTTGCCCATCAATTAACCATGTTTATCTTAGTAGTTTCATTTGTGTCACTTTACATTTATGCTTTGCTGCAGCAGTCCCTGCTGAGGGGAGCAAGGATAAAGAGCCTTTAAGAGCCAGTCAGCTGGCAGGTTTACATGGCAGCAGAGATGGGTGGCATTGCTTAAATCCCAAGAGCAACATTCAGTGGATACCAGCCTCCCACCCTCAACACCCAGTTTGGCTTCACTTTTCACCCTTGATGGAGTTGTTTCCTTCTTACAGTGTACATATTTTTTTAAAAAAATCGCTTGGAATTTGTACAATACCCTACATGAACTCGGAAGAGCCATACTGGGAGATGGTGATGAGAGTTAATGATATATCTTAGAGAAAGCCATCCTCCCATGCAGTCACATCAGAGTCATCAGCTCGTTTGTCATGACTGAAGTGAAAGTGTCAGGACCAATGAGTGTTTGTGTGCTGAAGAAGCAAAAGGATTTTGAAGAGATGTGATATGGGGTGTGTGTGTGTGTGTGTGTGTGTGAGTGTGTGTGTGTGTGTGTGTGTGCGCGTGTGTGTGTGTGTGTGTGTGTGTTGGGAGTCTAACATGGCTTAAATTTAGCTCCAGGGAAATACTGAGCCAACACCAAACAAATCTTTAGCGTTACAGAGTTGGTGAGGAA
This sequence comes from Octodon degus, assembly GCF_000260255.1. Classification (NCBI taxonomy): domain Eukaryota; kingdom Metazoa; phylum Chordata; class Mammalia; order Rodentia; family Octodontidae; genus Octodon; species Octodon degus. The sequence continues at coordinate 1,341,898 of NW_004524828.1, read as the reverse complement.
AATGCAAAGGTAGAGGTCATGAGGATGGGTGCATTTCTGGAGACATGCTCTAGGCCAGAGATGGCTTTTAATGATACAAACAGCCTGCTGCTGCACGCTGTTGTGCACCACCACTGCTAAGCTTTTGTGCAGAAAGTATAGGAAAGAAAGAGATGATTTGTGAAAATTATTTTAAGGACTATATTGTATGCAGAATCACTGGTTTCAGCAGGACTGAAGTGATAGGCATGAAAGGCATCCAAGGAAGACCTCTATAACATGCTAAATATGGCTCATGTTTCAAATTTAGTTGCATTGAAAGCACTTCAATCTACAGTCCATCTAGACACTTTTCAGGAAGATAATATTTGAATATACAAAGGTAGCATTCAGGTGTCTGAAGTACTTTGGACAGTATAGTTGAGTGAAAGTACTTACTTTAATTTAAACAACAATTATCATGAAATACTTGTTACATGTTGAACTTACAAAAAACCCAGAAGCTAAACTTTCTTTACAGAGAGTTTATTTGGAAACTTTAATTGAAAAGTAATTTATTTTCTTTAGTTACAGAAGTTCTTATCTTTGATAGACCAATACCAGCAGATTTATTTCGTTTTGGGTCCAGTAAGCTGTTCTCTTTCAGATAATGTACCCATACAGCCTTTTCTTGTTTAATTCTATTGATTTACAGTGTTAAAGTGAAATAATCTGATACCTGTTTCCTGTCCTTTGAGTATTTGTTGTCAAAGAGGCTGATTCGCTTTTCCCCCCAGCTCTTTAGCTGTTTTAAATGTATAATTATCATTACATGTCATTTGATAGCTGCACTAATTGCTGCCAACTATTGTCTGTTTGCACTTAATGCTGAAATCTGATCAACATCCTGCTTTGGTTGATGTTTGGTGGTAAACTTTAATTAACTCTTATTGCATTGAAGAAGAGTTCAGCCGTGGTGCTAACTAATCATTTACCTTCATTATGTCCTGACAGCTCCACTTGTTCTTGGTCCTAATAGATACACCAGTCAGTAAATAAACCTGCAAACCTCATGCCTTGTAGTTGCTCCGTACTGATATTTTGCTACTTAAAGTATAAGATAATTGGGACCAGATAATTAGTTAGTTTAGTATCTCTCATTCCGCAGACGCTAATCTTAAATTGCTTCTTTCATGCTGGACAATTTCATTTTAATAGAAATGGTAGATTTGAGATAACATTATTCCTTCAACATGGTTCCTCTGAACATGCATCTTTTGAATCAATACAATTAAGCTTGTCTCCTGTTGGAATTCTTGTAATTATTTTTCCTGAAATACTTTTCCTGTAATGATATTGAAGTTAAAGTAATCAGGTTACCAGCAGATCATGTAAAATCCAACTCAAAATTGCTGGCTGCTTGATTTTAATTTGTCTGACATCAAGTTTGTTTGAAAAGGGATAATATGTGGGTAAACCAAGGAGCTTATAATTATGGTTGACGTTTGTTTGTTTATAATGAAACCTAATTAAAGTTCATACATTTAAAGCACAAAAGTTAATTACTGAATTGCTCACTTCACTGATGGGCAGCAGTCAAATTAACTTTCAGGCAAAGAAAGAGAGAGAGAGAGAGAGAGAGAGAGAGAGAGAGAGAGAGAGAGAGAGAGAGAGAGAGAGAGAGAGAGACTTTCTCTTAGTTAAAGACTCTTCATAAGAGAAATAAGATAACCAAATAATCTTAGTGATCTAACATAAATTTTCCAGTATTTCATCTGGAAGAAAACTTGGCATTCC
>NW_004524828.1:1332267-1340043 GCF_000260255.1 Octodon degus | reverse complement strand
TGATGGGCAGCAGTCAAATTAACTTTCAGGCAAATAAAGAGAGAGAGAGAGAGAGAGAGAGAGAGAGAGAGAGAGAGAGAGAGAGAGAGAGAGAATGAGAGATTGCAAAAACCCAAACAAAAGACTCTTCATAAGAGAAATAAGATAACCAAATAATCTTAGTGATCTAACATAAATTTTCCAGTATTTCATCTGGAAGAAAACTTGGCATTCCGTTTATGTTCTCTATTGTATTAGTTGTACTGTGGTCTTCAATATAAAATAATTTTAAATATTTACATGGACTATTAAAAGATTATATTTGGTAGATTCTAAGACTATTATATCCTAAGTAGCACTTGGTAGTGATTTTATTATACATCTAACTTTCATCATTAAAACAATTTGAGACTATGTGAAAGCACTGAAATCATGGTGTAAGGAGTAGGAATGTTTGTTGAAATACCTGCCTGTGATCAATTTTATGAAGATAATTATGGCTGATTTAGGTCACAATGAATGAGTTTTTCTTTAAAAAATGTATGTATAATATCATGAGTTTTGCTTCATTGGTTATGAGACCATTGTGACGGAATGAAGAGATGTAAGTAATTATGCAAGTATTTTCTCTTAAGTATGCAACTGACAGTAGTGCAATAGGCAACTAATCAAATATATGAAGTGATGGAAAATATAGTTATAGGTTAGAATATATTGTCACCATATTGTATATGAGGTACATATGTGTATGCAATGGTTTTCACTAACAGAAATTTCTTTTTCTTTTTTTTCCTTTTTTTGGCAGAACCAGGGATTGAACTCAGGTCCTTGTGCTTGCCAGGCAAACACTTATTCTACTGAGCCATCTCCCCAGCCTAGTAAATTTCTTTTTGAAGCCAAATATTCTATAATTATGCACACCTAGATAAATTAAATTTATTTTCTAAATGTTCCTATATAATAATTTAAAGCATTATCAACTAAACAGGTTATGTGTGTGCCAGACATTACTTCATTACATTTTCAAGACTAGCAATATATGGGGCTTGTGGGTTGGCTCAGTTGTTCAAAGCGCCTGCCTGGGCAAACTCAGTCAGGCGCAGGGGACAGAGGTTTGATCCCCACCTCCACAGGGCTCACCAGACCTGCTCTTAAGGCAGCCTGAGCCAGCAAAAATAAAATGTATGAAATACATGGCAACGGTAATTTATAACTTCCAAAACTGATCAATGTGGTTCTTTTTTTTTTTTTTTTTTCGAAAACTAAACAGTTTCATGCAAAACCTTCATATTTAGTAATGCCGCACACTTGAACTTTCAAATATGATATTTAAGAAAACACGTCTGAGAAGGAAAAATGACTCTGCTTATTACCCAAATACTCACAAAATTGGGTTATTTTTACAAGTTTTTAGTAGGTTTTCAGGGAATATATATATATATATATATATACATTAATTTATATGTAAATATATTTATATAATATATAAATTATATATAAATTATGTATCATTGTATATATATTATATATTAATTTATGTATTTGGAACAGGTCTCACTATGCAGTTCAGATTCATAGTGATCCTCCTGTTTTCAGGATCCTCAGCACTGGGTTACAGGCGTGAGCAGCTGGGAATCCAACCCTGGTCCTGAGCTTGCCAACGCAGGCGCTTGGTCTGCTGAGCTACATCACTGGCCTGAAAAACATGTATTTAATATAACACACCTGGTTGATTTGAAGATTAGCATTTCCTCAGAGAAGAAAATTTAAAAGGACTATGTTGTCATCTCCCTCTAATCCTACTTACATACAGGAGAAAATGGGAAGATGATAGCAGTGTAGGTATGGCTGCGCTCTCGCATTGGGAAGTAACTTTGTCTTCTTTGGAAGGAAAAAAGAAAAACGAAAGTCAATAAATTCTCACAGTATTGGCAAACAACAGCTTTCTAGTAATACTTTAGCTGATTAGGACATCCTTACCCTTTAATGAAGCAATCACTGCAGAGCCCCAATGTCAGCTGGAATACTCGCAAAACAGTAACAAAGGAAAAACTCAAGAAGGGGCACCGAGCATAATTACAGTTCGTGTCCTTGCCTCACACCAATACAAATTATCCATTTTTAATTAGAATGACTAAGAAAATTAGGAATCTGTCTAGGTTGGTTTAAAGTACCAAAGTGTTTGTTGTTGTTGTTGTTGCTGTTTTGCTTTGCTTCTGGTTTTTACAAAGGTAGCTGAAGTATTTGGGTCCTCCTTCTCCACTGATTATGAAATTTTCCTGAAGCTAACACATAACATGGGTCATATAATAGTGTAATTTGGTTAAAGTCAGATTATTGATTCTTGTCTAAGGAAAGTAGCTGGAGCTCGCTTAAGTTGTAAAGAAAAAAAGCAAAATCCCTGTTTCCCACCACTAATGAAATTAAGCGTTATTGGGCTGTTTGGGAGAGTACAGTATGCCCTTTCTCTTTAGTGCTGCTCCATGTGCATTTAATGCTATGTAATTGTCATGTAAAGTCCATGTGGACTTAACAATGTGAAAGGGCAGAGAGAAGTGAGGATGGGAAAAGAGAAAAATCCAGAAAGAGTCAAGGAGGGAGAAAAATATACATCAACCACAACGGTCCTATTTATAGAGAAGGAAACAGATCTGCACTGACTAGCTAATTGAGGTTGTAATGAGAAAAAGGAGAAGGAAAAAGGGGGAAATAGCTTCGTTGACTCACACTCATATTTGTCTTTGTAAACTTTCCCTCCTTAAAAAAAAATGTGCTTGTTTTAAATGCTGAATCTATTTGGTTACATCCTTCCATTCAAACGTAATTACCTTCTCCCCTTTGTCATGACATGGGTGGAAAGTTTCTGCCGTGTCAGGAGAGGTCGTCACACATTCTTTTGCAGTTCTCTTCATTAATTCCTTCTTGCAGAAGCATTTTCTCTCGTGCTGGGAAGGTAGAAGGGTGTAACAGAAGAGCCCTGAAACATCAGCAGGAAGCTCTAAGCTGGTTAATGCAGTATAATTGTCTGGACATAGACTGGTCTTTGTTTGTGCGGTTCACTCCGAATCAGCTGTAATTAACTCCAGAGTGTTTCCAGATTGCCAGCAAAGAAAAATTACAGCTTTTCTGTTTTAAATTGTAAAGCTCACAAACATTAACTATGCAGATTGCATTTACTTTGATATATTTCTATCCTTCAAGGAAAAAATAAAAAGCTGGCTTGGCTCCCCATCCCACCTCTAAAACTGTGCTTTGGTTGAGTTATTTGATTTAGTGTGTATTGGGACATAATAGCTTCTTAGTAGTTGGATTTGAAACCTTTTTACTAAATATTTTCAGTCTTTTGACATCCTGTGTTTGCTTGTTTCTTGCTAACATTTCAAATATTGTAATGGGAAAGAAGTTATGCAATATTTTATGAAATACTAAGCATCTATTAAAACAAGCAAATTGTAGAGAAAGCAAATCCACCTTAAAAGGTGGAGATCCAAGATATATTCTGATGTAACTGGTACTTCCACATAGGTGCTTTACCTGTACTTTGATATCAAAAGACTGGGTAAAAAAGAAAATGTCACTGCCTTCTCTTGGTCAGTACACCACACCCTTTCAAAAGCTTCTGTACAGTAGTTTGCAATTATGGATTCCAATATGAGTAAAAATGAAGTAGCAGTGTGAACTAACACAACCTGGTATACAAAAGATCTGTCAGCAACTGATGTAAAAAAAAAAATTCCAGTCTAAAATCTTTTTTTTTCTTTCTTTCTTCTGAATTTAACAATAAGGAATTTAAGCCTCAATGTGGCTTTAGCAACCAAAGAAAAGAAGCTCTTGGTGTCTGCATAATACCACTTTGATGGATTTTTTTCATCAGTTCTCTGTACGTGGCAACAAATAAACAAGTATAATTATACTTGTGAAGGTCTATTCATTGCTTTGTCAGGATTAGATATATGTGCCGTTTTCACACTGCGCCTCTCTTTTGTCTTTGCCTAACTCACTATGACATATTGATAGAGGATTTGGAATGGGGAAAAGGCCACAGCAGAGACAGTGATGACCTTTTGGAAACTTGATATAATTCAAGGATTTTTATTTATTTTCTTCTTTTTCTTTTCTTTTCCTTTTTGATTTGTAACTTGTTACCAAATTCTCTCTAAGTGGACAACTTTTAACCCATTTAAAATAGAGTAAATAAAGACTCTGCAGTGCGTTGTGAGATAGCTCCAGAGCACAGAGGAACAAAAACAGCAGGCTCAGGAGTGCGCGCTCGTCCTGGTCTTTCCCAGCTCTAGCAGAGTGGCTAACCTAGCATTCCTTTCCCATTCTTCTGTCCTCCCCATCTGATTGCGTTCTTTTTAATCATTTCACAAACACTGTCTCACTGGACCGTAGAGGGAGATGGGGACAATCTCAATTAAAAGACGGAGGTAAAACTGGCCTCTCTGATTTTGGGTTCTAATGGGAACTCTGCTTGCTAAATGCAAAGGAATTCTTCCATTGTTCAGAAAGAAGCCCCCTTTCACTACCCTGGCTCCTTGTAGGTGGGTTTGGTCAGTTAGCAGAGCAGAGTTTAGGCAGCAGTGGCAGCAGAGAAAAGCAAAGCAGAGAGAGCAAACAAGGTTCTTTTCTGCATATTGTCCATTATTTCTGTAAAAGGGGTTCGACATGATTAAAGTCACTGATCTTATAAATTCCTGAGAATACCAAAAACTGTACACATATTATAAACAGACTAGAAGGTATGTATCATTCAGAACTTCCCATTAAAATTATATTAAGATTTTGCTTAGGAATTTCTGGAGAACTTCCGTGATTTAAATAAAAACAGAATATCTAGTAGAGAGGCTAGACATTGGTGAAGACTAAATGCAAACCTGTTTAAATGGTAAAGCAACTTTTATTAGAGTGAGTTAACTTGTTATAGAGTCATTGTAGAATGAGTTCTACGGTTTAAGTTAAATGGTTTTTTTGTGGTTCTTTGTATTGGGACTTATAAAACTTTAACATAAATTTCTTAAATGGATAATGTTAGCAAAAGAAACACTTCCACTGACACTGATGACAATGAGCTCACTTAGCATCCTGTCCAGTGTCATGGCACATACTGATGTAAACAACTTTCACTGTATAAGGTGATCCTATTGGAATATAGTTAGACACGTTGCTGTGGTTCTAGTTAGTAGCTCCTGAAAACAGTTACTAGCTATAGTAGTTTAAACAGTTTTGTTATTGCTACTGTTGGTATTAGAGTGCAATAGAAATTTCAAGTTTCGTGGTAGAGAGGGCATACGTATTTGACTAGGTTCCTGCTTAATGCACAGCTTCTTGAGAGGACATTGTTGGGTGACTTTGTATAAAACTATATGGCAGCAGTTCAGCCTGATATGGCCTAACACACCGCTATGACCTTGGATGGATTCTTTTGCATAGTTTTTATGCTTATTTACATATAGCAATAGCATTACTTTCTGCAAGTTACTTCTGGCTGTTTTAAAGTCAAATTTAAAAAAAAAAAAGACAGCCTGTGGTATGGTGAGATGGTTCTTTGCAGAGTCTACTCAATAACTGGCCAAAATTATCAAGTGTACCTTATCTTAAGTCATTAGAGGTGCATACAGGATGTGTATAACAAGACTAGCAAGTGTGTTTGTGATCTGGGAACTGTATCAGGGGTCAGGCAAAACGGAATTAAAATAATAATAATAAAGACAGCTCCCATAAAATGGAAGGTCTTCTCACAACTTATAGTTAAGGTGAATCTTCTACATATCATGTATATGCACCAAGCCTCACTGACTATCTTATCATGAGGTGTAAATACCCTGGGTTCTGGACCTTTGTATTTTAATCCAGCATCATTAAGTTCCCAGCTCACTTTCACTCTAAGTCTCTAGTCTCTTTGTGCCTTCCTCATTTCTTCTGGTCCAGGAGAAGATTATATTTTATGCATTTGGGCTGCCTTCAGTATGTGTATATTACAGAGAACTGATAAAGGTAAACATCAATGTTGGTAGACTAATTAGCAAATTAGTAGATTTTCATGCTTATGGTTATCAGATTATTTCAGAGAGTTTTAAAAGCCGCATGAATACCATGAGGGTAATTAACCTGGAGCTCATCAATAATTAAAATTACACACCAAGCTTTATGATGTTTGATTCGTGGGCAATTAGAATGTCATTTTAACCATCTCAGTTACCAAAACGAACTTTGATTTCATTTTCAATCTATGTAGATCTTTTGATGTATTCTGAACTGATCACTTCCTCTCTGATTCGGTTGACTAGATTAGATTTGATTACTGTTAAAGGGAATGTTAATAAGCTATTTTTCATACTTAATAAGCTAGTGACCTTCAATGGTGTTTTCCTCCTAAAAGAATTCTTTGAAAAGAAGTACTAAAATGATTAGTAATGTTGGCAAACCCAATATCCTGTTTTGCTTCCTTCTTATCTCTCTGGCAATATGAAGGCTATGCCAGCACATGGGGCAGGAACACACAGCCTGAAACCGAATACATATATTATAACCAATATAATGCGTGATGTAATATAGCAACGTCAACCTTTCTTGTTTCAGCAATTGTCAGGGAACATGAACATGTTGAATTTTTAAAAAGTTAAGGCACTTGTGGCCTTGAAGTTATGAGTGTCTTCAATTTTAAAATGTGACAGAATGTTGCTTACCTGTTTCATACAAATTGAGACAGTGCCTGTGTCACAGGCAGAAAATAAACACTAAAGATTCAGACCACTCGACTGATGTGTACAGTGCCATCATTCTGCAAACTGAGAGATCTGCAGGGACTGAAAGAAGCTTAAGCTGTAATCAAGCTGCTATTACAGTAGCTGGAGTTTGCAGGCATGCATGCACACACGACAGAGAGAGAGAGAGAGAGAGAGAGAGAGAGAGAGAGAGAGAGAGAGAGAGAGAGACAGAGAGAGTTCCCTGATATATGCCCAACTTTTGCCTGCTGCCAGAGATTGCTATGGCTTTTATTAAATACATCTTGTCTTTAGTGCAGCCAATTTATAGTCTAAGATACCTTCTTGTGAAAATAAAACAAGAAATACACAACAACAACATAACTTTAAAAAATGGAAGGATTTTCATTGGGCATGCCTGAGTATGATTTGTTAAGCTGGGGAGCTGTTGATTGAGGCTGTGTTTGAGAGTTGGGCAACTCACCAGGATTGCTAACATCAAAATGGTATTTGAAATGGTATTCATTACGTATTGCAGAGGGAAAAAAAGCACACTGGGTGAATGTGATTGTCCCCTAGGAGGATAGGACCGGTTGCGGTAAATATTAATTTCTGTTCTGTTGCCCATTGAGGTGACTGAAGTGTGGGGAAGAATTGTGATTGTTGCTTAATCAAGGCCAGCCGGATACCTGCTGAGAGCTTTTGCACAGGGAAGATTTGTAGTAAGCTGATTTACTGGCAAAATGAAAACCAGAGAAGAGTTTGGTCCATGCTGTCTATAACTGTAATATTTCTAATTTTAAGGTTCTCTTATTTGTTGGCTTCCTTCCCATACTCAAACCCCCTTCTAGTCACTACAAGATACATAAAAAGTAAATTTCAAAATTACAGGTTGTTTGCGTTGTTCTTCTATTGGTGCAGATGAAAGTGAAAGTCATTTCCATCTCTACTAGGCTATAGCGGTTTTTAAAGCATTTATGTGTAGAGGTATCTTTTTTAAAAAAAGCAATAAAAAAGATCAGAATTACTGATTTAAATTTCAAATTTAGTGCAAATGCACAGAGTTATTTCACAAACACCTTGGATGTCT
>NW_004524828.1:1319767-1329767 GCF_000260255.1 Octodon degus | reverse complement strand
AGTGGCTGCGGGACACCCTCTCCATCCAAACCCAAACAGAAACCCACCTGGCGGTGCGAGGTTTGTGATTATGAAACCAACGTCGCACGGAACCTCCGGATTCACATGACCAGTGAAAAGCACATGCATAATATGATGCTTTTGCAGCAGAACATGAAGCAGATCCAGCACAACCTGCATTTGGGCCTCGCTCCAGCGGAGGCAGAGCTTTATCAGTACTACCTGGCCCAGAACATAGGCCTGACTGGAATGAAGCTGGAAAACCCTGCTGATCCTCAGCTCATGATCAATCCATTCCAGTTGGACCCAGCAACGGCCGCGGCTTTGGCTCCTGGACTCGGTCAGTATTCACTGTCCTTCTGCACTGTTATTAGCTTCTAATCACCTTTTGATTTGGTGTAATGCACCCAGATAAAGTGGTGAGTGCCAGCAAATTGGAGACAGTTTACTAGAAAGGGCTTTTGCTCTTTGAGCTGCATGAACCAACTCCCCGTGCTTCTGCTTCACAGCTGAATTGACTCTAGAGAGGAAAGAGTTAAGGGATCAATGGCAAACTTTGTCTTCATTCAATAGGTTGATTAACAAATGCTAATTTGCATTAGGTGCTTGCTATCATTAGCCATTCTTCACAAGGTTTGTTGTTTCAATTTTGATTTATTTTCCTAAAATTTCAAACTTGAGCTTCAAGAGGAATCTACAGTTACTTTGAATTAAATATTTTAAAAAGCATTTTAGTGGTTGTGATTGAAGATACTTAAGCTAACAGTAATACCGTTACCGCATCCCAGGTATTTGGCAGTAGATTACAGCTGCACATACAGAATTAGCCAAATCTCATCAAGCTCTAAGACAAATTGGGAAATAACAATTAGTGTGTGTGTAAGTTTATCTAAGCTCTGAAATTGCAAACACGTGACTGTTTTGTTATGGTATTGATCAACTTTCTTGTCCTGGAAAATACAAATTTCAGAATGACATCATGCCCAGTAGGAGTAATTAAAGCTATCTGATGAGGGAATTTAGAAGTTGAAAGGGATGATTGTAATTGATCCTGATTCAATCCTATTACAGCCTTTTATAGTTTAAGCTCTAGAGAAAGCACATTCCTTGTCAAGACTTTATTTTACAGAATCCTTCGTGTGTACTGTGTTTTCTAGTCTCTATTTTTCCTTTTAATTTTTTTCCTGTAGTAAATAATGAGCTGCCGCCTGAAATCCGGCTTGCCAGTGGTCAGCTAATGGGTGATGACCTGTCCCTCCTTACTGCAGGAGAGCTGTCACCTTATATCAGTGACCCAGCACTGAAGCTATTCCAGTGTGCTGTTTGCAACAAATTCACCTCTGACAGCCTGGAGGCCCTAAGTGTGCATGTGAGCAGCGAGCGCTCTCTCCCTGAAGAGGAATGGAGGGCTGTAATTGGAGATATCTACCAGTGCAAGCTCTGTAACTACAACACTCAGCTCAAAGCCAACTTCCAGCTCCACTGCAAGACTGATAAACATATGCAAAAATATCAACTGGTGGCCCATATTAAAGAAGGGGGCAAAAGCAATGAGTGGAGGTTGAAGTGCATTGCCATCGGCAACCCTGTTCACCTAAAATGTAACGCTTGTGACTACTACACCAACAGTGTGGATAAATTACGTTTGCATACTACCAATCACAGGCACGAAGCAGCCCTGAAGCTCTACAAGGTAAGCAGTGACATCTATTTCTGCTGGCCCAAGTAGACAAGGGAATTAACTGTTTCAGAGCTAGGAGCACAAATCAGAGAGAGAGAGAGAGAGAGAGAGAGAGAGAGAGAGAGAGAACAAAGTTTCTGATTAACATAACTGCAAGTGTATTGAAATATATAGAGTGGAAAATTTATTTTGAAGAGTTGCCATCCATCCCAACTATATCTTTCACTTGCATTGATTACTTCTCCCTGGCTTTTTTTCTGGGGTATTGTCCTATAGAATGAGGTGCTTTTTGGGTCTCTTGCTGTTTTTAAAACACAAACATGAGCATGGTTACAGAGAGCAGAGGACAAAAATAATAGCCCACATCATGAATGTGTCATCTTTAGTTTGTCGAAAACAAAGAACGTTCCAAATGTGTGTGTGCACGCCCATGTGCGTGCGTGTGCGTGTGTGTGTTGTGTGATCTCAATGACGCTGAGTAAACACTCTTCTTTAGCATCAGTTGAAAGTCTTCAAAACTAAACTCCACCGTAGTGTTGTATGGCTGTTTCCTTAACTAGTAATGCCTCTCAGAAAGATGCAGTATAGATCAATATGCTCATAGAATGCAAATGTGCTTCTGCTTTGACGGGGAGAAACCATGCAGGTGCAACGCATATGTGCAAGTGAGGGACATCATGGAGCGCATGATTTATCTTGACATTTTTTAAACTTTAATTACTGATTAATTTCTTTTCTGCAGTTTGTTCACTGGATTGTTTTGATTTTCTTGGTTTGTGTACAAATGTAACACATTTATTTCTATGAGGAATAACTAGGTAACTTATTAAAAACTTTTTGTCTAGAGGATATTAAAATTCAGAAAATATTGCGAACCATTAGTCATTGTAACAAGCTCTAAATATGATTACAAAATCCATTTTGCAAGTGTTATCTATTGATTTATATTAGAAATCAGCAATAACTATACTATCAGGAGTCAACCAATGATTATAATACCTGTAGCTTTTCTAATCCTATTTAAAATTATAAGCACAACAAAAAGATTAGATGATGGTTCTATGGATTAGGTGCAAAAATTCTTTATTTGGGTTGGTCTAGCACTTTATTTCTTCAGGTTCCTGTTTGAGGTGGCTACACTCTGCATAAACACCTAAAGACTCAGTGTGAAAACTTTGGGGGCAGTTCCTGTGGTATCGACACTGTGTCGATCAATAATGAAAGCATTCGATCTGGTCTACACAGTTTGTGGGGAGTGCAGGCTCTAATGTAAGATGGAACATGTCTAAGTCAAAACTATTGATAATATAATATGAAGGATTAATTGTATTATAATTCATAGGTTTTACAGCAACTGTTGAGAACTGTTCAATTGTCTGCTTTTTTTTTCTGTTGATACCTGACCTATTAAAACTTTTAGAATTCCTAGGAGAAAAAAACCAATGTTAAGTTTGTATAAATAATAGATTTAGACCCTTGGAGCTATATAGAATATTCATGAACTGTGTTTATATTCACACGGTTCCTCTAACACTTTAAATTAATGTGTTGTGAATAGACAACATAAATGTGCAAATTTTTGTGTCTTATTACTCTCACGCGGGAACCTTACGAAAGGAAGAGTGTTGTTTTTTATTTTCTCAGGAGAGGTTATTTAATCAAATTTTTTGAAAGTTATTTGAAAATGTATGGGGGTGTGTATGAATTCTCTGTGCTAGGTTTTCCCATTTATTCCCTAAGTGTGGCTTGACTACCTTGCTGGTGGTAAGGCAAAGTGCTAGGTGTCAGAGTTACTCTGGAAGTTCCTCTGGGGAGATATCTGGATGTTGCCTTTGAATTTAGAGCAATAGGTGAGATAAAAGCTTGGTTCTAAAGAGGGTTTTAAAAGCTAGAGTGAAAAAAAAAAAAGCTAGAATGCTTTAGATTCCACAAGTAAACAATGCACTCTTACTTTGAAGATCTTATGAATCATATAAAAATGTATGAGTTTTTAGTTGGATAAATTATATCAATTAGTGTAGCATATGGTCAGCAAACAAACAAAAACCTACTTCGCACAAACTTAATTTTGAATTAAAAGAAGATTGAAGAAAAAATATTTGTGCTATTGAAAACTTGTTTTAAATAGCCCAACTATGTTATTTTGCGTTGTCCTTCAAAGAGCATTCTTTATTACAAGCGGCAGTGTGTTGAAGATATTTCCAAACTGATTTCAGAAACTTTGTGGGTCATAAGATTTTCAAGCACAGTAATGAGGAAGGTAGCCAACTTTGTCAGCTTGCTTTGGTAAAATAAAATTGGTTCATAAGTAATATTAATTGCATTTAAATGAGACTAACAAATTAGCCTGTGGGAAAAAAAAGCATATTATTTTCATGTGACTAAAATTTTAAAATTAGACTTAAATGAGTTAATGACTACATAATAATCTCCTATGTAATGTCTTTGTTTTAATTTATATCACTTTGCATTGTGAGTTAGTTAGATTTTAGAGGGAAGTGACAAGTAGCCCTCGTAAGACAAATACAGAGCTTTGAGAAAGCAGCTTTTCTCATTATTGACAACATATTGATTTGTAACACTCTAGATGTGGTGATGTGTCACTGCGATTTGAATAAACCAATTTATCCCATGTGTTGTCAAACTGAAGCCGTTTTACCAAAAGAAGAGTGTGTCTTTATTCCAGCTTACGGAGGTTAAAAGTTAAAGGTTAGGGGTTAGCTTAAAAGCATCCTCTGCCTAGCTGCTTAACTTTAAACTGATCAATTTAATGAAAATCTGTTTTACAGATGTTGTTTTAATGTATTTGGCAGGATTTAGTCAGCTTTAACATTAGACATATGCTAGTAAAAATTATTTCTTTATTTGACCAGAACAACACCTTTCCTTTTATGTTGAAGGTAGATGGCTTGTGGGTTACAATATTTTGGCAAAGAACCCAGAGGCAGAATGTGTTGATGACCTTTCCATATGGACTAAAAAAAGAGAATACCTTTATGTCTATTGCAAACAATGACTGCAAAAACAAACAAAGCTGTAGTCATTTTTGGCAGTGTTATTTTCCTTACGATTTTTTGAAGAGCAATTTTGTTATTGTTAAGAAACTCTTATGCATTTTTTTTGGAATGAAATTCTCAGAAGTGCTAAACATGATTGAATTTTTCAGCTCCTTCAGGAATTTTAATGTTGAAGTAAAATAAAAAAATAAATGAAATTGAAGATTAACCATAATCCACACTTTGAATATAATAATGTATACTTAAAGTGAAATGAGCTTAAATAAATACTAAATGCCTGGATTGTTACATTAGTCTTATAAGATAAATCTGTCTTTCTATCATTTACCTATATTTCTCTACAAACATATATTACTATAAATACAAATCAGAGTGGCTTTAAGTTAATCAATTTATTAGACTGAATTTTATTTTTCTAGCTTCATGCTTTTGCATCTTTTACATATTTTAGCCCAGTGATGTTCCTTAATAAATATTCCTATGATCACTAATGGACTAATAAATTAATTGAGGAATGGATTAAAGAAACCCTTTTACTTGCAATCTTCACTTAAAAAATGTATTGCAATTCCTTTTGAATGATCTAAATTGTTTCTATAGGGTAAGATATAATGAAACCCACTTAGCATTACACAAACTGGGGAGAGCAAGCAGGACTTTGGCAACCGTTCAGATTTATAGAAGTTTCTTCTTGACCAGGGGTAATGAGCGCACTTAGGCCATCTGGCCGGTGTGGCCTCCACCCTGTACGGGACACACCCATGCTCTGGATGCACCTGCTTCTTAGCCGCTCCCTTACTATGATGTATATTTTCAAGTAAGGTGTTCACAGCTTTTCTGGTTCAAAGTCAAAAGTAATTCTATGAGCTTTGCATCTGCTAGGAGTGTGGCGGAGAATTTTGCCTCAATCCCATAATGCTATTTTCACCTTTGGATTTCAAATTGGCTGAGAGCAGTGAATACATCGCTTGTCTTCATGGTGAGCCAAAAAGAACATACATGGAAGTCAGTCGGAGGAGACTTTTAATACAACATTTCCCAAAAGACATATTTGGGGTTTTCTCACTCTCCATGTTATAGATATAAGAATCTGAGTGAAGAACTGAAAACAATGGAGGGTGAAAAGAGGTACATCAGGAGAAGTATGTGCAAAGAAAGCAATAATTAGCTTCACTTACCCCTTTTTTTTTTTTTAACTGTTTTTACTGTAGCTAATAACTAGATCAATCTGGAGTTAACTAAGTCACAAGAATTTCATTTTACTAGACTTGAGTCCAACTTTGCAAGTTATAATAACCAAATACACCAGATATGTACCATTTCATTTATTGAACTGTCATTGTCCCCTTGTGAAGGTAAAAGATGTCAGGAGGTAGAGCGGTACATATTTGCATACAAATTATTGTGCAAAAGAAACTGGAGTACAGCTGTGTGGCTAAAAACCCCAACCAAGTTTTTCTTTATGTTATTCTAATCATTTGTTTAGGTAAAGAAAGCTATTTCCAGAGAAAAATGAAAGGTTTTTTTCCTGAACATAATCCAAAATATTGAAATTTTTGCACTGCTTTTATTAGTTTCAGATTTATGTTCATTTCAAGGTTGAAATGCACAGTGAAATTTAATTCCAGTTACATGATTTCTTTTTAAAATTAATCACAATTCAAAATTTCTTATGGTATTTTCATAAAAAAGAGAAGTAGAGGTTAAAAGAAAAGTTTCTGAAATAGAACAATTCACACTTGCCGAATACCTTTACCTAAGAAATACACAGATCAAATAAAGAGGACTCGGTTAGCTAATAGCCACTAACATATCACTTGTGTACTGAGCTCACAGCTGACCGGCCCAACCAGCTACACCTACTTCTGTTTTTAACCTCATAATTTACTGAAACACAGCCATGGGTTAGAAGAGCGATACTGCAGCACAAATACAGACTTCCTTTTTGTTTGTTTTTACTGCATTCAGATGGCAAATAATAATAATATATTGTTATCTTATGAGCCGAGAAGCCTCTTTGCGTACACTCAGGAAAAAATAAAAAACAAAACAAACAAACAAAAATAAAAACAGGCCAGGGAGATGGCTTAGTAGATTAAGCACATGCCTGGCAAGTGCAAGGGCCTGAGTTCAATCCCTGGTTCTGCAAAAAAAAAAAAAAAAAAAAAAAAAAACACTCAGGAAAAAATAAAGGCCAAAAAAATGTATCTATTGAAAATGTAGATGGATACATAACCATCCCTAGAAAGACTGATTTAGATCAGATGTTGGAAACTTACTACTTTATGAGGGGATAGAAAAAAAAAAAAAAAAAAAAAATTAGCATGTGAAATTGTTGTCAGCCCAGACAGATTTGACAGAAAAAGCACATAAAGCCTCTTCATCTTATGTTCTATATGTCTTTCATTAACTAGTGCTGCCAGCTCCATACACGTCAGGCTATCATACTGTTTTCTATTTTTTTAAATTCTTAATATTTTATCCCAATCAGATCTCAGCACAGAAATATTCCATATTGCAACATTACCTAATTTCCCAAAGAGAAGCATTCCATTAAGTAAAAGGAAGAAGGCCTTTGAAAAAATACACAAGTAAAAGCAGAGTAGTACATTCACAAGTGTAAAGGACTGTCAGGTCTTTTCCAGTATATGGTTTTAAGGACCTGCTTCATCTTGATGAATTGGTCATATTTGGGGGGAGAGAAGCATATCAGAAACCAGGGCTAGGTAGAGTACTGCTCTTCACTTAAATGTTCTTTCATTTACTCTATTTAAACGCACAAGCTCCCATAAAATCACCACCACCACCACCACCACCAGCACCCAACTACATCTCAGAAACATGGTCAATAATGTGCATCCCCCCCCCCAAGAAGCAGGCCAACTCGTACTGTATGATTTATGTAACTTTTTATGTATAACTTGTGTTCGCTCTATCTCATGTGAAACATGGGTATGGTTTAACTGAAACTAGTAAATGGCTCATTTGTCACCCAACCTGAGGTCGTTTAGGTAAAGCAGAAAAATGTGTCATCTCATAATTAATGTTCCTTCCTTGTGTTTCCTGGGCCAAAGTCTACCTACTCCTATCAGTGGAGCTTGAGTGAATTTTCCAGTGTTCATGTGAGTGCCGGGATGGCAGGCGGTAACACAGCCAGGCTCATATGTGAGGCAGGCTTCATGCTGCTGAAAGGGTCTTGGCCCAGGGTGGAATGAGGAGGAGCTGGCATGTTCATAATGACCACAGTTCTGCTTCCAGAACATCTGGCCTTCCCAAGTTCTACTGGATATGCTTTACCAAGTTTGCTTTGAGTCTGGGCCTCAGCTCAGGCTGAGTTCAATTAGATGTGGAGATTTGTTCATTATTCAGCTAATTCAAGCTTTAAAGAAAGGTATTCCCCCCACCCCAAATTATCAGGGTATTTCTGGAGAGCAAATGGGGATACAAGTTATGCAAAAAGGAAAGGACAGCCATGGAGAGGTAGCTACCTATTGGGAAATGTCTTTGGAGATTCAATAACCTAGGAGTGTGATGACTGGCATTGTTACAAATGTTAAATTTCTGCAGCATATGCAAATGATGTCTCCAATTATTACTTCCAATAAATACAAGAGCATTTATTTAGCACTTGGCATAAGCCCACATCTGAAATGTCCTGTGTATTGTGTCTGTGTCTGTGAATCTTTTGGGATCTTCCTACATGCTGTTCTTAGAGGGTTTTCTAGGATGATGATTTAAACTTGCATCCCCATACAGCTTATATTCTTGTGATTAGATGCTAGAGATGATGATGTATTAAGGGTTAAACCCAAAGACCCCGTCATCAAAAGTTTCAAGTTTTTTTTTTTCCAACAATGATTAAAGGAATGCATGTGGCTTGTCTTTTGAATTATCAGTAGATATAGTACAAATGTCACTTGCATATGTTGGCTACAGTTCTTGGCCTTGTACACAACAGCACTTCTTGATTAGTTTAAGGCAGGGATTATTTTGGAAATTTTAGCATAGGCTAGAACTTTTCTATCAGTTGAAACATTTATGTAGCTCTTCACAAATGGGGATAGTGCTATTCATTTATTACTAGAAAATAAGGAAAATCAGGGCCGGCCAGATAGCTTAGCAGATTAAAGTGCCTGCTTAGGCAGACACAGGGACCAGGATCCACCCCCAGTGTGCACTGCCAGCCCGATCCCAGGGCATGCTGAGATGCAGATTGAGATTGGACATGGTGATGTGTGCCTGTAATCCCAGCACTTGGGAAGCTGAAAATAGGAGAATCATGACCAGTCCAACCTGCATAGTGAGACCCTGTACTATACACATGAAATTTTTTTAAAAAAGAAAATTTATGGCTGAAGAATTATATCCTTATATACCTGCTGCTAAAATTAGTTGACCACAAGGCTGATGGTGGAAAGGAATGAGCTATTGATAGATCCAGTTGGTTAACTCCAACTTGGAAAGAAAACTTCTAAAATACTGATTTTATCTCTGATCATGTGTACTGTGGAAAGAATTGCATCATATGGAGTTCAAAATGGATTGTTTATATATGATCAAATATAATATGGGAAAGGATATAGCAAAGATACTCTTTCTTCTGATGCCAGCTTTTCTATCAACAGTGTGACCAGTCTGGTAATTGACCTAGGTGTTTACTGTCCTTTATAATGGCACAACTGATCACAGAGGTAACATTTACTGACAACTACCATAATGAATTAGAATACGTATGTACATTGTCTCATTTACTATTTTATTAGTCATTTTTCCTTATTGGGGCAAAATACCTGCCATGCACAGCTTATAGGAGACGAGGTTTATTTTGGCTGATGATTTTGGAGGCTTCAGTCCATAGTCAGCTGTCTCCAAGGCAGAGACACCAGAGCAGAGGGGCCAGCAGAGGACAGCTGCTCCCCACATGGTTCGGGGGAACCCACCTGGGTGGGGGAAGAGCCGGGAAGAGGATGGTTTTATAGCCTTCTGGGTTGTGGCTAACAGTGAGGTTCTACCTCCTAAAAGCACATCTGGAAAGGAACTTCTTGATGGATTAATCTAATGATGAAGTGACTGCCCCATATTCTAATCACATTCCAAAAGTGATGCTACCTTTGAACATGAGCCCCTTGGCAGATATTTTTGTTCCAGATCATAATACTGTCCCTAAAATTTGTTTTTTTTTACACTGTTTCATAGAAATCTGCAATGACTTTTATTTTTTTTCAAAGTTTTATTGATAAACAGATAGCAATGAGACAGTTTCAAATCAAATCGGAAGTACAGTTTCAACAAATAATACACT